>NC_043961.1:49973264-50338264 GCF_902148855.1 Sphaeramia orbicularis | reverse complement strand
AGACTGCTTGCTTGTTTTTGGGATTTGCCCATTTTAAGCGCCCATTGCCCATTTTCAATTTTTCAATTGCTTTTTGTTGTCTGAAAATTGGTTTTGTTGAGTTTTTAGCTGACATTCTTCAGTTACGTGGATATGTAGCATATGGATATTGCTATCAGCATCACGTAGCATTACCACGGTAACACAGATGGAGCAGCGTCTGGTGGATGTAAGAGCTACACTGGTGTACTTCAGATTGTGTGTCAGTCATATGTGAAATACAGAAACTAGCTGTTGTCCTTCAAATGAAACCTAAGAACATGTATATGAGTGGAAGTGTTTCAGTCCAGCCAATCCTCCAGGACCCACTGGATCTACCATCTTAGTGTTCACATGATGGTACCCATGGGCTGACAGGACAGGGGCGTGGTCTGCAGTAGCTCATTTATCATATTAACCTGCATACAAATGTCCCCTTTTACGGACCTAATATTCTGATTTTATTTTACACAGTAAATCTTATGGCATATTGTACTTGACTGTGTTGTGGAACACCTTTCATTCAGTCTTACTGAATGCAATGTTTTTGATTGATTTGTTTGTTTGATTTGTTTTATTAGTTAGGCTGTATTTGCTGTTTTACTGTCCTGTCTTGGGCGCGTAGAGGAAAGCTTCTAGCAACTAACTTCTAAGCTAAGTATTGAATCGGGACAACATCAATTGGCTTTCATTACATAGATTAGGTTTTGCATATATTATGCTCTATATAGAACATCCATCTTTATGTATGTGTATATTAGTGCATACACTTTACCTTGTCCAATTATCCCTTGTCCTTGACCAATGTCTAGAATCCCTCTTATGCGGCTCTACCATTACTTTTTCCATGTTAAGGGGATTTTTAGAAAGGTTTCCCTTGACAGAGTGTATTATGTGATGGTTTGTGATGAGCACTATATAAAATGGATTTGACTTAACATGATTTATAAAACAATAACCAAATGTGATCATATAATGCTGTTGAAATTTTACAGATATTAACTTTGAAGTGGGTGGCACTAAATGGTTTGTATTGGTTAGCATTGTTGCCTCACAGGAATAATAATAATAATGATGGATTAGATTTATATAGCACTTTTCTATGAACGCATACTCAAAGCACGTACAGAGGATCCATTATTCATTCCCTCTCACATTCACACTCTGGTGGTGGTTAACTACATTTGTAGCAGCAGCTGCCCTGGGGCAGACTGACAGAAGCATGGCTGCCAATCTGCACCTCCGACCACCACCAAACACTCATACACATTTATACACCAGTGGGAGTAGCAGCACTGGAGGCAAGGAGGGTAAAGTGTCTTGCCCAAGGACACAACAGCACATGGAGAGAGCGGGATTCGAACCACCAACCCTTCAGTTATTGGACGACCCACTCTACCATCTAAGCCATGGCCGCCCCCAAGAAGAAGAGACAGCAAGAAGATTGTGGGTTTGATTCCAGTGTGTGAGCCTTTCTGTAAGGAGTGTGTACCATATCTCTGGGTACTCCAGCTTCCTCCCACCATCCAAGGACATGTACTGTAAGGTTCACTGGTCAATCTCAATCGCCCATGGGTGTGAACGGTTGTTTGTCTGTGTATGTCAGCCCTGTGTCCATGGTGTACTCCACCTCCACCCACTGGTAGCAAAGATAGGCTCCAGCATCCATGTGACCCTCTCTAGGATTAAGTGGCTCAGAATGGACAAGGCTGGACAAGAACTTTTTAACTACATAGCATGAATAAAAAAAGGAAAAACATACAAACAAATCAAATTACAGTATAGAAATATAATATAATATGATACAATATAATATGTAATTTAATGTAATACAATACAATATATAATATCATATAATATAATATAAAATAATATAATATATGATGCTCCTTTCTCAATGTCACATATCTAATGGAGCTTGATATGTAATATCAAGTTATTATTCAGCCTCATTTAAGACGGACCACACAGTAATAAAAAAAATCATTTTATACATGTTTTCTACATTTTCCTATCATTTTATTCATATATTCCACTACATTTGTGAAGCTAAGACTTGGGTAAACCTATTTTAAGCACCAAAATACCTGGTCCACATGAGTGAAGGTGTGTTTTCACAAGACACTTGAACAATTCCAAAAATCAGACTTCCGATTTTCAGGATGTGAGATTTGAATTATTTTTTTCTACAGTGATTCAGGACAAAAAGAGGCCTCAGTACACATGGAGCCGAGATTGTCCTGAACATTTTGACATAAAACACTTGAGTACTGTATTATATGCAAGTACCTTAAATCAGTGTATGTAAGTAAGTTTGTAAAACATGAGACTTCTGCAGCTTCTCCTGTGTTTTCAAGCTGTAAAAAATCTACCCTGTGAGGCCCTGATGTTCCCTAATTACAGGTGTTTTCAGACAGGTAGGTGGCAGTGGGATAAATACATGACTGACAGCTGTGATTACCAATCAGTGATCAGAGTCTGTCAGATGTGAGCTGGACATGATTCTACTGCTCTACTCCATGTTTCAACATAGAGGCTTGGAAAAAGTGGCTTTGCTTTTCCATAACATCAGGCTCACTAATATTTATATTTAGTCTTTTAATTTGGGCTGAACTCCTAAAAGACAATTTTTAAAGCAATTTTTTGAAATTGTCAATTCATTTTTTAACCACTTTGTGTGTAGGAATTCATAATACACAAAGCAGATTAACCCCTTGTAGACTATTGCCTCAATATTCCACTGTTTTTGTAATGAGGTGCTGCTCAGTGCTCTTTGTGAATGTACATAGGTCTCCTGGTTATCTAATAATTCATTCATTAATTTCATGACATTCTGCTGAAATTTAGATAATTTTTGTTTTGTCTTGAAGGTTGACTGGAGGAACTGATCAACAGTAGCATCAATAAAATAATCTACATACCTGAGACTGGAAAATTAGTTGAACTACTAATATGACAGTTATGACAGATATGCCTAATGCCACTACTTTGCGTCATAACTATTGTAGGTGCTATATTCAAATTAATGATTGCCACTTAATTTAGCATCTGCTTGACAGCAACAACACAAGTAATTTGTATATTTTTATGGAATTGGAAAAAAATAGGTAGTAAGTAGGAAGTAAATAGAAAGTAAAGTAAAGGACAGTCTAAACTTGACTGTGGATAAATAACAATAATATGAAGATAGTGACTTACGATATGTACTGCTCTGTCTTGTTGAATTTCTTGGCCAGGTATTTGGCTGATGCTTTGCTGGGAATCTTTACAAAGGACATCTCTTTACCGTAGCGCGTCAGGTTGCATGGCGTCTCGCACACACAATAATCATTGTCCCGCTCGACAAGAAAGTCTGAAAAATAGAGTCGACACACACAGACAGAGATTGACAGAGGGAAGATGGGAGACGGATAAATTTATTGTCACCCCGGGATGACAGACAGAATGCCATGCTGAGTGAAAGGCATCAAAGTAAACTTCAGAGAGTTTGTGAAACAAAAACATGCTGTGAGGAGGATAGACCCCAGAGACCCTTATAAGAAATACAAAAGATATAAGACTCAACAACAGAATCGCAGAGACAGCGGCAGCCACAGGCCAACACGTGGCGTGGCGTCGTGAAAGAGTGAGAGATTGCGGGTCAATAAGAAAACACACAGCAGAGATGAAAGCCCTGAAAGGTATCAGTTGATGGAGAGACAGGGGTGTGTGAAAAGAAGAGCCTCAGCACCAGGCCTGAGGTTTAGTATCGAAGAATGGCTACCATCAGGCTGAAGGAACACTATTATCTGTTATCAGCGTGGTCCAGGGGCTCTGAACATTGGCGCACACACACACACACACACACACACACACACACACACACACACATACAGACGTACACAAGCAGCATGCTGGGTTATCTCCTTACCCAGGGCAGGATCTGCACACTCCTTGTACTGCTCGGGGGTGCAGTATGGGGCGTCTCCTAAGGACAGACGGAGAAGAAACACAGTGTTCTCAAAAGGAAGCAAAACACCATCATTTCAAAGGAGAACACAAAGTGGGTCTGATCTGGGCTTGTAATTAGTTTTGCCTTATTCTGTCATTACTGTCCTTATCGGTGCTGGATATTAGTTGCAAATGCGATCTCATCTCGTAATTGATTTCATTAACTTTTGTGCTTCCACTGCCTCTCGTCACCCTCTTCTGCGTCTTGTTTAAAACAGGAGCCATCCCTCTCCTGCTATCAGGACAACACAGAAAAAAAGGAGACGTCCTCAAAGTAAAAGAAATGATTTCCCTGCTTGTAATTTCTCACTGCTTTTGGTTTATACCCATTAAAAATGACTCTAATGACAGGAAGACAGAAGAGATGAATGGAAGTGGAGCAGAGGGCTTTAACTGGGGAGTTCTCTGTAGACTCACATTAATCACCTGCACTATCGCTGAAAGATAATAGCTAATCCTGATTATCACGCAGACAGATTGTTCTGGCTGTCTCTAAGCAAACACAACGTTGAAAGTGACCCTGATTGACGACAGAGATGTTAACATTTATTAGACAGGTGAGGGTGGGTTAACTGAGGCCACTCCAAATGTTTCCTCTGTGCCAAATTCCCTTTCAATTCCCCATCTGAGATGGCACACTGTGATTAAACGTCGAAGGTAGACAGCTGTAATCACTGCACAAACATTAAGTGAAGATAGTTGATTTTTCCGATCCACTGGAGTGTGAAAGTATCTGATTTTTCTGCAGCCGCTGGCTTCCCAGAGAATTGTTTTCGTTGCTTCAGCTTTAAGTGAGACAATTTTTAATGAGAACAAAAACAACAGGCAGTGTTGCAAGCTACATCTTAATAAATACTGCCACAGCATAAGCAGAGATGGGCACAAATACATATTTCTTGTTACAAATGCTGATAAAATCTGTCACATTAAATATCTAAAAATTACAAAATGCATTTAAACTTAAGTAATCTGTATTTACAAATGTAAAACACTCTAAACAGAGCAATTATTTAAGCCTTATTGACAAACACTGGGGGTGGAATTGCCTGAATAATGGCTCACATTTTTAATTCACTGACTATACACTAACACAATGCAGCCCATCAGTACAATAGAATCATCAGCACTCTGAACACAAAGAACTTTGAGAAACTTAAGGTCAAAAGAGCAGCGAGTATAACACGCTGTTGTTGAAATGGGCTCTAACTGCATTGCAGTTAAATGTAAAGGAATTAGAAAAATCCTCACAAAATAGAGGATGCAACTGACACAGTGCAGGGTAGCGGAAAAGATAAAGAGCATGTTTCAGAAAAAGGCAGTAGAGGCAAAAAAAAAGGTTTAAGAATCAACGGTAAAATATAGAAGTTAATATGTTGAAGAATGACTAAGTGCAACAATAGATGTGGTCAAATGTGCAGTAAATATGGAAGATAGTGGGATGTCTATCACTGAAGTGTGTTATGTTTTAGACCGCGGGTGTCAAACATGGGGCCCCTGAGCAGCCAAAACCGGACCGTCAAAGGGGCCAACCTGGCCCTGGGATGAACTTGTGAAATACAAAAATTATATTGATGATATTAACGATTAAGGATGTTTAATTAATTTTAGTTCAGGTTTCACATACAGACTAATATGATTTCAAGTGGGTCAGACCAGTAAAATACTATCATAGTAACCTATAAATAATGACAACTCCAACTTTTTCTCTTTATTTAGTGTGAAAAAGTAAAATTCCATTAAAAAAATGCATTTACAAATGATCCTTTCACAAAAAATGTGAATAACCTGGAAAACCTGAAATTTCTTTAGAAAAGTGCAATTTTAACAATATTGTGCCTGTTACTAAATGTTTTGTGCATCTGTAGAAAATGTGACTTTAAATTAGGTGACATATTACTGTATTTTCAGTTCTGTTGACAAAATAAACCTTCATTTTAAGATCAGTTTCTTTTTTTGTTGATTTTTTTCAGTTAAAAAAATTAAAGCAGTTTGTGAACTCCATCCATCAGCTGATCTGCAGCCTCAGAGTAACTGCTTATGTTTATGTGTGTTGTAGAACAGTATTTCAGTGTGATGGTCACATGACGCACCAATGGTCGTTACCTGACCTCACGTACACAGACTGTTTCAGTACCTGTCTGAAAACCCAATAGTTTGTACAGAGTCAAAGTGAAAAGACTAAAACATCAATATTATGTATTGTTTTTTCATATCTGTTCATTTCCACTCATGTTAAGGCATATAAAAAATGTTTTCCATTGGTCTGATCAACTGATCTCTAATCTTAATTGCTTTATCATATAGGTCTATGTTTTTCAATTTCAGTCAATTCATTGCTTTTACACAATGAATCTAAATATAATTCCTTTATATTCAACTCTACATGCTTTACATTTAATTCATTACAAGCTTCAGTCTTAAGAGGAAACATAAAACAATACAATTCATAAAAAATGAATTACAGCAATTTGTGTAATTAATTATTTTTTTCTTACATTTTTAATGAGAGCTGTGTGATATGGCCAAAATATTAAATGTCATTAAAGTTTAATGTTTTCTGGCTATGAGAACTGAAGATAAAGCATGATTCAAAAACATCCTGTCTTTACAAACACTTACTCCATATCTGACTGGAGAAACACATTCATAATTAAAATATTACCAGAAAAAAAACCCAAAAAAACAAAACACAGTTGTGTTTAGAATTTTTATTGAGCAAGAAAGCTCTCCAGGGGGATGATCTTGGCCTTTTTCACAATTTTCAGATATCATAACCTTGATCTATTGGTTTAAATCAACATGCCTCACCATAATTACAAGTATTCCAAATACACAAATACAAGGTCTTCAAGTATTTCATTAAAAATTAAAATACAGTGAAATGCTACGTATCTCTGTCAGTGAAAGTGAGTCACTATAACCATATTTAGATCTTACCCGGCATATGAACCATCCTGCAGTTGCAGTTCTCTACCAGATATCGTGTCTCACAGTCGATCCTGCAGGCTGTGATGCTGTAAGTGCTGAAGAAGTCAGAGTCCATCGGAGTGGCCTTGCAGTCCCCCCACGGTGGAGGCAGATATGTCAGCTAAGAGGGTGAGAGAGAAGCAACAGTGCAGAACCACTTTAGTAATAAAGCTTTGACATGTTCCTATTCTGTTTGGCCTGGCCTTGTACCTTCACCAATATGATGACAACTTGTCAGTATGACAAAGTGCATTTATTTGACACTCATAAAACCTTTCTCTTACTCCTTAGTGAACGCATGAAAATAATGGAGCTATTGTGGGAAATTCTCACCTACGCCTGTCCTATTCCTAGTACCATGTGTGTAATAGTTGTACTGCCCACTCTTCATGTAGGACTTGAATAGAGTGGACTGTATTTCAGATTAGGGATATTGTTAGTGTTGCACTGTGAAGGGAGAATATGAGGACGTACTCCTTCTGATTAGACAGATACTGTGGATAGACTGGATGGATAGATGGGTGGATTTTGTGACTGCTCAAATTATACATCAAAATGTGCAGTTTGATGGGGAAGGCTGCGCTATTCTAATAACCATGCTGATGACCACCCCAATTATTTTTAATGGGAAGTCAAAAACGATCAAACCCACCCCCCATTTAGAGCCGCAATACATAGTCATGTTTTAATGAAACAACATGGGTGGAAGTGGAAATGGGTCACAACTTTTCAGATTTTAAACCGTAAAGACCCCGTAGAAGCCAATAACATCTACTCATCTATAATGTTTAATGCCTGTGGACCCACTAAACCTGCCAATACATGTTAATAATTTGTGTGAAATACAGTTTGTCGTCTTTTCATCATCATCAGATATGACCCATTTGGATGTTCAGAGGCTCTGTAGTAAATGTGGAAACACCATAATCTTCTACAACATTGATTCACCAGGAAAACTCATTGAGTTTGACAAATGACAGTGGATGGAGACACTTGTTTTATGTTCAGTTGATGATAGATTTTACTGAAAAACTCCCTTTATCTTCAGTTTTCTTTGTTTCTTATATAATAACCTTTGAATTTACTCTGAGCTTTAATAAAAATCTACATGACCAGTGAATTAAATATAGGAAAATACATGATTTACACTAAACAATGCTAAATACAGAGGATACTATTATAATAAATGCTTATAAATCAGTTAAAGGAGCAATATTTTGCTTTTTTTTTTTTTTTAAATGGAATTATGCATTTTAAAACATTTCCCTGTGGTCTATATAAACTGTAAATGCCATGCTTGGGTCTGAATTCTTCATTAATTCAACTCCACAGGTCCATCTTCAACCTTATATCTCAATAATGACTCCAGAAAGGTGGTTTTGAGCGCTGGCCCAAATGAACCACTTCAGGCCCCAACCCCTCCAGGTGGTTGACCGTGCTGCTCCGTCCCATTCAACCAAAAACTGAACATTTTAGGTAACCAGCTTGAAGTTTGGACATATTTTCAGTTTTTACTACAACCACTGCTGCTGACATACAATTTTGGCGTATTCGGAGAAATGTTTGTCGGAAGTCTTGACCTTATATGTGCAAATGTCGTGATATAACTAGTTATAGACGTAACAAATTATGAAGGAATTAAAACTGGTTGTAGAAATCCACTTGATTTTTGCCAAAATTAATATAAACATAGCTTTGCAGTGCCTGGAGGGTTCAAATTCAAACTTTTTGAACTGTTTGGGTCCAAATACACAAATAATGTTCCAAAGACTAATAAAAGCGGGTTGAGCAAAATACGATCCCTTTAAGAAAGATTCAATAGAGAGAAAATTCATTTGGGAATGGCCACAAACACTGGGTCTTTATGGGTTAATAAGCTAAATCAGGATTTCAATATCTAGTTTTTTTTCCCTAAACTATCTTTAACTAAACCATCTGTCCCCTTTCACATTACCTGAAGAGAAAATATGAATGGCAGTCAATGGTGAGACATCAATAATTTTTTCAGCCCATCTGAATCACGTCACACAAGTGATGAAAGTACCATTGTGCCGTCAGTGTGAAACAGTTCAGTCTCATCTGATACACGTTCTTTTTTTTTTTTTTTTTTTTTTTTAACCTTTTCAGCAATTTGGCCTCCAACATAAATGTACTGGGTGCCACAAGTTACTTGACAGTTTTGATCTAAGAGGGGTTTGAGCCTTAGATCAGTTCCCCTTATTGATTGGATTTAATTATTTTATAACTGTACAGATATTACCTGATGGGAAAACACAAACACTGATACAGAACCTGAAACAGAAACAAACAACAGGCAAAAACAAAACAGTAACAACAATAGAAGAACATCAGTGAATTTGAAGAACAGAATAGTCTGATATCACAAAAACCAGTAGCAAACAACAAATGAATATATAAAAAATTAATAGATAACAAAAAAAAAGCAACAGAATAACACTGATGACTTTAAAGCAAAATTACTCCTACCCGTTCTTCAGAGCTGACAAAAGTATTAACAGAGGTGAAAATTGCTACAAGGCTGGTCAAGCTAAGAGACGTCCTCAGTGGACCTGGGGCTCATTTCTGGGTTAAATAGTGAACACAGCCATTTGCGCACCCTTCAGCGCAAATAATGAGCGAATGATGGGTCGGCAAATGCAGAAGCTTAACGAACGCAAAATCCATTACTGCGCTTGATGCGTTCGCGAAGCCATCGTTTGCTCACTATTTGCATTGAAGGGTGCACTAAACAGGTGCGTTCACTATTTAACCCAGAACAGTGCCTCCGCTCCCACTGTTTCCAGTCCTCTGACAGCAAACACACTGAAATGAACTGAATTATTTACACATATATATTATGCGTCCGGCTGGACGTCTAAGGATGACCCCAGTTATTCCACACTGGTGACTTTATTAACAGAACTCTAAATGGTAACTGTTGGTAGTAACCACGCCAAACAACAGGACAAACAGATTGTATAGAAAAATTGAACACTGTTCCGTTCCTCTCATCCATATGCTCATATCTCATTTTGCATGCACGCGCGCGCACACACACACACACACACGCTGGTGTGTGTGGCACCAGTTCACTGGCTCTATCCCCATACGGTTCTCATTCCTTCATTCATTCATTCATTCATTCATTCCTTCATCTCTCAAAGCCACACACACTTAGTCCTGAACTAATCTATATTTATCCATAAATCGACAGAGAATAAAATTCAGTGAGCAGATCAATCCTCACTCTGTAAATTCGTTTTTATCGGTACAAAATGTCCATGGGAAAAATCTGATATCATTAAAGATATTGTTAAACTTGTGTTAAAAATCTTCTTTTTCAAATGTAAATAATACTTCCAAGGAAATACATGACAGAAATGAAGTGAAATGAAGCTACAAGAATACATCCTCCATCCTCGTTTAAAATCAGCCCTGGAACGAGGAACTGGGTGAGTGCACATTTTTAACCAACTAGCCCAGAAACGGGATAGCGCATTTTGCGTTGCATTGGGGTTAACGAACTAACGCACAAACGCTTTTTGCGTTGCGTTAGTTGTTAACAAACAAAGAGCAAGCCAAGAAATGGGATAGCGCAAAATGCGTTAAATGGACGCATTTTACGTTGCACTGGGCTTAACGATTTAACAAGCTAGTGCAGAAACGAGCCCCTGATCCGCTAGTTTATTGACAATATTTACAATGTCTCTTACAAAACTTTTTTATGTGTTTTCAAAATCCTCAACAATTTGACACCAATGGTCAAGTAGTTGACTTGCAAATTTCATTAAAATTGTCAAAAATAATGTGCAATTAATAACTGAAATAATATTTCACTGATGATGATGATGATGATGATGATCCTCTTTTCTGAAGTAAACAGAAGAGGCTGGTCCTTACACTCCTGGAATGATGAGTCAATGGCACAAATGTCCAAAATACTTGGTCACAAATATTTTGCATGAGAACTATTCATACACTTCCTCAGTAGAAGAATACAAATATTTGTGGCAGTTTATTGTGATGATGCTGGATTCAACATCACCTGCAGCCCCTGTTTCTTCATTTTGTTTAATCCAGGTTCCTCTGTTCCCTCAGCTCCATGTTCAGTGTCCAGCCACAAAAAGACACACAAGGAAAGCTGGATTTGGGTCGTTTTAATGTTATACAAACTCCTCATTGTACTCATAGTCTGGCTGTTTGGTGAAGCCCTATATGTTGTCCTTAACTTCAAGGACGACGTTTATCGCTGTTCTGTTGTTTTTCATAAAAAACTGCTAGAAGTCACTATTGTTGTCACACAATGTCTGTTTCACACAGCTTGCAAAGTTTATGTTATTACTTGCGGAGAAAAAATCAGAAAAATTGACCTTGTTTGAAAAAAATAAATTGCTGTGCCTTTCTGTCACATTATCCTCATATTCATTGAGAAAGTAATCATAAACAACGAGAAAATATAATGACCTGCAAATTAATCATCACTACAGTGAGGAGAGGCTCTTGGACATAATTAAAAATGTTTCTTTACTTAACTATATTTACCATAAATGTAGCTGCATTTATCTGCAGTCATACTACAGCTGTTTTTTCTCTAAAATGTCATGTGAATTTGAAGAGAACTTTTGAAAGGTTGTAAAAACCAAAATGTGAATTATGTACATTTCCAGAGTGGTTTGGAGTGACTACTCCTGACTGTGTTGTCATTGGGTGGCGCTATAGGCTAACTTACAAATAGCTTTAATAAACAGTAGAAGAAGAGCATTTTTTTCCATTTGAAATGGCTGTGATGTCTTTTAACTCAGTCTCCTCATCCGTCCACACTACCTGTTCATCAGAATTCATCGGAATATTCTGAGAAATCGCAGCAAACAGCTCATCAGTCACATGAGTTAGATGTTCGCTACATTGGAACTCATTTGAAAAAGGTGTTTTCATTTCCTCTATATGGATTTCATCTTTGGTGATAAAGACAAAAACCACCTCAAGCAAGCATTTACAAACTTTTTTTTTTGGCAAAATTTGGAAATGTTTTTAAATTTTTCCCCTTTCCATAAATGCTTTCCAATACAAAATTTCAAAATATGCATTAAACACCTTCATGGATATGCACCTAGTGTGACTGCCGAAGCCCAGTATCTTACAGAATCTGAGCTCTGAGCCAGTTGCCCCATTAAACCACATAATAAATCAGAGCAGGCATTTTAAATGTTCATGTTCACATTGAGAAATTGAGAAAGCTTCACTTTTAAATCAATGGCTTCCCCACAATTTCCTCCAAACCTGCATGAAATGTACACAAGTGCATTCAGTCTTGTCTGTACATACTCTTAGTGAAAGCATTGGGGTGATATGAAAGTATGGCCTGTGTCTCTTTCAGTTCTTTCCTTAATGTAAAATCTCTTCTTCAATTTTGCTTTACTGACAAAAGTTGTGCAAATTGTCATAGCAACCATGTAGGCCCAAACACACTGCATTATTCTTCTTCTCTTAATCGAGTCTTACTCTTAAACTAGTGTTTTATCAAACTCTCAGTATGCCTTAAGTGCATGTTAAATGACCAGGGGCCTGATAACGTCACTGTACACAGGTTTGGAAACTGCAGATTACTTAAGTAATAGCTTGCCTGCTCTGAATGGCTTCAGGAAAACAATGATAAAAATCTGAATTTACTTGCTAAAGCAGACAACAAGGACAGAATTGTCAGCATTTCAGTATCCATGATGAATCAACAGATGGTATATAAGGGTTTTAAAGTGAATGTGTAGCAAACAGCAGGGATATAAAAGAAAATCCTTTCCTATTCGAATTTTCAGCGGCTCAATTTTTTCACAAAAAGAGAAAAAATAAGACGGGAAACAAATATGCACACATCAACTTTACATACACTATATATAATATCATTTTCAAGTCCCTTCCTGATCTGGGATTAGGTTCCATAGTTAATTTCAGTATTGACTGAAACACAGACCAGTGCTTCAGTCTAAAATGATCAAATTGTGGGACCCTGTATGTCACTGTTCAGGACCAGGTTGTGGTCAGACATAATATTCTTGGCCAGTTCTAAAATATTACCATGGTAGGTTAATTCAGAGTTTCTCCAGGGGTTGGTTTGTAATTCTGGAACAGGATTTCATTAGGTTGAAGAATTCTGATGTCTAAGTATTGGACAACCAACACAGTAGAAAACCTACAATCACTGAAGCAAAGACCAAAAGAAGAATTAGCCTACTCGTTTCAAAAGACTGGAGGCAGCTGTGAAAATAAATTCTTTGTTTTGGGTTTTTCAGACAAACTGACATGCTCTTTCCAGGAAAACAGATGGTTTATACGCCCACACTTCTGTATGAAAATACCTGCTTGACTTTGCTTGTAATCTAAATTGCCCATAGGTGTGAATGTGAGGGTGACTGTGTTTGTGTCAGCCCTGCGATGAACTGACGACTTGTCCCATAACTAGCTGGGATAGGCTCCAGCGACCCCTGTGACCCTAGTGAGGATAAAGCGGGTTCAGATGATGGATGGATGGATTTTGCTTGTACTTTATGAGCATCAGATAGTGAGTCAAATGCGATGTTTCTGAGTTTCTAGGGTTTAACCTCAAGGTGCAGATTTTCATTTAGTTTGACCATTATTTGTACCAATTATAAACCACTGACAAATTAGAATTTTTATGGAGTGGTCAAGTTGCAAAGTTCGTCTCTGAGCAGGGCACAGACAATTAAGTATTTTTATAGCTCCATTAGATACATCATTAGTATATAAGAGGAAGTCACTGAATTTCAATGTAGGTAATGTATGAACTATGGCAAAGAGTTGATACTTTATGCATGTATATAATATTCATAAACACTGGCATAACAGAGAGAAATATAAAATAAAGTTTAGAGGCTGATATGAATTTGTAAAAAGACAAATGATCAATAAAGAAATAAAACAAATTTGAACCACAATGAACTAATTAATTTCTAATATTACACTGAACAACACCCACACATTGAAGAAAAAGAACAAGTTGAAGAAACACGCTAACTGAACACGCTAACCCTACCTTCCCTCTCTCCACCCTCTCCCCCAGTCTCTCTCTATCTCTATCGCTCTGTCTTTTCTCCTCCTTTACTTTCTCGCTCTAACCCCAACTGGCCAAGGCAGACGGCCATCCTTCAGGAGTCTGGGTCTGCTCGAGGTTTCTGCCTGTTAAAGGGAAGTTTTTCCTCGCCACTGTCACCAGTCGTAAGTGTTTGCTCCTGGAGGATTCTGCTGGGTTTCTGTAAATTGGCTTAAAATTTGATTTGATCTGATTTGATTTGATCTATCTTCCCTTTATGTGAAGCACTTTGTAACATGTTGTTTTAAAAAGTGCTATATAAATAAAGCTTTACTTACTTACTTACTTACAATAGAAGTACAGTGGAACCTTGTAGTATGAATTTAAAATGTTTCATGAAAGTGTTCATTTTGTGATTTACTTGTTTTATGAACCAATTTTTGACATTGAAATGAACTGAAATATAATTAATCTGTTCCAGCCCCCCAAAACCATTCAAAAACCATCCAAAAGTCCTTTTTTAAGGTTTTTTAAAGGAGAAGGAGAATCTCCTTCCAGTAAAATGTCAGGCAGAAGAATAGAAGAATTTCTGGTGTTTTCTTTCTCTCTTCACTTAATTTGTTCTTTCCTCACTTTCATCACTGTCTGCACTTGCAGGATGTTTCTCTAAAAATCTATCCAAAGAATTCTGCTTTGTTCTGCTTTTTAAAATGTTCTGAAAATGCGCCAGAACCCTGTCATTAAAGCAGTTGCATGACCTGAACTTAATTTGTCTGGAGGATTTTTTCCAACAAAATCAGAAACCTCTGTCCATTTTGCTAACACTTTTTTATTTACTCGTAGAGGTAGCTTCCTCCGCTAGACTGTCATCGTTCAGAATTTGGTAATCTCTTCCTCCATCTGAATGCTGCTCCTGAACGTGAAGTGAGCACCTGTGGAGGAGCACCTGCTGGCACTACCCATTTCCACTCTGCTTTTTGAAGCAAAAATTCTCAAGAGTCACGGCTTGTAAAGATAATTTTCTAAGGTGGACTCGTACTGTGAAGTTCCACTGTAGTAACTATGTCAAATCAGGTTAAATGTAAAAATACACTCAGCTATGTGTTTACTTTAAGTTACACTACACCATTCGGGTAGACAAGGTAAAATGAAAAGACTTCAGCACAGTTCATTTTGCATTTGCATATGGTTAAAAATATATTAGAACTATTAATTTACTCTTTGGTTGCCTAAAAAAAAGCAGGGTCAAATTTGATGCATTAAATGAAGCAGGACGTCATAAAACAGCCCCTGTGCGTTTCGTCTCATTGGTTCAAACAGTGCATCACTGAGCGCTCACACAGCAATAAATTAAAGGCCACTGTTGTGATTTAGGGACCTGCTTTTTACAATCTGTACCAGAGTGCGTGAGGCAGCCACGTGTGGTGCGTACTTGACTTGGTTACTAATCACCTAAGGCTCAAGGAGTGCACACATGCAGTGTTCCTGCATATAATAAATACACATTCAGTCCAGAACATGGAAATAAACCACCACGTTTAGACACAATCATAATCAGGAGAAGGCAATGAGTCTTCAGCTGTCCTTCACATCAAGGACTTTTAAAGTCAAACACAACATAAAAACCATCAGAGCTGGATAAATGTGATAATCGATAGTGGATGGATGCGTATTTATTCACCTCATCATGTGGAGTAGATCCACTGGATGAGCTATACGACTATGTAATGGCTCTCTTATGCTCAGTGGTTCGCTTTTAATTCCTTTGCATTTTCAAGAGCTTCACTCAGACATCCTTAACCACCTTGTAGCAATGTCTTTCCTGTTGGTTAAACTTTTACCAAGACCTATTTCTGCAACTGTGGACAAGAGAGGCTCTAGCATAAAACGTTTCAGGACAATTTAGCGTCCTGTTAGCTGTTTAATGACCATGAGGAGGAAAACAAATCATGTTAAGATTGTGACCTCAATCACCCCTTCATTAACTAAAGTGAGAGAGCAGAGGTAGAGGAAGATGAAGGGTCTGCCAAGATAGACTGGACAGCATAAGAAGAGGATGGAGAAAAACTGTTACAAGACGCTTATTGAAGTTTTGGCTCTTTATGTCAAATAGGAGGAAATTGCAGATTTTTACTTTGGTAGGATTTGGGTGAGTGACAGTTTGGCTGGTCTAAAGGAACCTGACAGTTTTACACTACAGGATTGCTGAAGTAGTGAGCTGAACGAATGTGAGAAAACTGCATTAGATTAATGAAGAATGAGCCTGCCAGACGGAACAATAAACACCAAATAAACACAGAGGGAATGGAATCGCATTAAAAACAGGAGAATCATATTATAAGAAATGTAATGAGTGCCGAAGAGGAAAACATGCAGAAGCTATTGAGACACAGAAAAAAAAACAAAGAGGGACAGTCTCCTGCAGATGCGACATTGGCAGCATGCAAAATCCTGCTGCAGCCCGCCGACACTGAAACACTCGCTTCCAGAGTGGACGTGGAAGGACTGAGATCACTCACAAATCCATCCATTTCACTTCACCATTCATTATGCATGGTTCTGTAGCATATTAGGTGCCAGAGTATATAATTTGTGTGACTCCATGGTGCAGAATTATTCACAGTTCAGAGGAGTAACCTACATACACTTTGGTTCACAGAACAAGACTGAGAGATTTTGCGTTTCATAATAACGTTAAGGTCTCAAGTGTGCAACTATCAGCATGGCACAAAGGCCCAATGCCTCAATTGGAACTACTATGTGTTTTTTCACTCTTTTTTTTTTAAACCATAAACTGTGTTAAAAATGGAGCCTCTGTGTTCGATTCTAGTCAACAAAACAGCCTTTTCAACTTCTGTCATTTTATAGGTGAGTAAAAACTAATGGTCCTTTGAACAATCCCATTATTGATGATTCTGTGGCAGATTTTGTGTCTTCTGTGTGGGGTGCATGGGATTGATTCTCAGGCAAAATGATGCTGTCAATCTGAGATGTGTGAAAGTCCTTCAAACCACAGTATAGCGCTGACAGCGCAGTGGCAGAACTCTTTCTTACCATGTGGGACGCCTCATTTCAACTCCCCTTGGTCCAACAAAAGCCTTGAAATAAGGCCAACGACAAATCTGTCACTGCTCAATCAGAGGCATGTGTACAGTGGGATTTGACTGCTGAGTATCCAATTTACCATAACACTGACAGTGTCTTCAGTATTTCCACAGAAACCTAAATTTACTCCTTCAATAGTTTAACATCTGAAGTGTGGCAGCATCTTAATCACTGTCATTAGAGTGAGATAAAATTGACGACTGTATCTGGTGTCTGTCTGTGCATATATATATATATATATATATATATATATGTATATATATATATATATATATATATATATATATATATATATATATATATATATATATACACACACACACACACAGGGTGGGGAAGCAAAATTTACAATATTTTGAGGCAGGGATTGAAAGACAGTGTATGACCAATTAGTTTATTGAAAGTCATGAGAATTTATGCGCCACAAGAAAACTTACATAATAGAAAATGTTTTTATTCTATGTGTCCTCCTTCTTTCTCAATAACTGCCTTCACACACTTCCTGAAACTTGCGCAAGTGTTCCTCAAATATTTGGGTGACAACTTCTCCCATTCTTCTTTAATAGTATCTTCCAGACTTTCTTGTAATAGTTTTGCTCATAGTCATTCTCTTCTTTACATTATAAACAGTCTTTATGGACACTCCAACGATTTTTGAAATCTTCTTTGGTGTGACGAGTGCATTCAGCAAATCACACACTCTTTGACGTTTGCTTTCCTGATTACTCATATGGCCAAAAGTTTCTGAAAAGGTATGGATAATAGTGTTAGGTATGATTATGACATCAATATGTTTGGTTTCAAAACAATTGACATAGTGCCTGCTGAGAAAAAACAACTAAATGTTCATTGTAAATTTTGCTTCCCCACCCTGTATATACACTACAAGTCAAAAGTTTTAGAACACCCCAATTTTTCCAGAATTTCAATGAAAATGATCCAGTTTAATGTCTCAGTGTACTCTGAAATTAAAGCATAGAGCAAATAAACAACTGAAGTTAAAAAAGAAATCATGGAATCAATTTAGAAACCAAAATGTATTCTAAACTTTTAAAGTAGCCATTTTTGGCAGATATAACAGTTGAACACACTCATGGCATTTTTTCTACAACTGAAATCAATCACTACTTTTATGCAGACAGAGGAGGTTGTAAGTAATTAAGAAATGTTGGGACACCTGTAGGAATTGGTAGCACCAACTTTCGAGGCTTGATCAACTTCCATTGCTGCAGAACTACTTTAAGTTGTTAACCCATTTCATGTTCGCAGAAAAAGGCATTTTGGTATAATTCTGAAATGTACATTATTTTTCAGTTTTGTTTAACTCTTTCGGTGCCAGACAGTTAAGGTGCTAATAAGCCTTAAAAGTGCCACAGAATTTGGCCGTTTTTCAGTATTTCGCGTCGTTTTTATAATATTTGAAGAATCCTGCAGGAAACTGCTCGGTAACATCCGACCGATTGCTGATTAGATTCAAAACGCACCAGACGCAGCCGATTCATTATTGATCGTAATTTGCATAATTTATGATAATAATAATAATAATAATAATGATAATAATCTTTATTTATATAGCACTTTTCATACATTAAAAACTGTAGCACAAAGTGCTTTACATATCAGTTTAAAAATCAGTACCGCCCCCCACCCACACCCACCCACTCACCCGCACATACACACCCACACACACACACACCCACACACACACACACACACACACACACACACACACACACATATACATGCAAACCCACAAGCTCACACATACTTAAGAAGACTGACTGAGCACGGGTAGACCAGAACAAAAATGTACAAGTAAAAGTAAAACATCAATTTAGGAGGCGCTGTCTCAGGGAGCCATCCGCACCAGGATGCAGCCGCCGACCCCGGCGACCAGGCACCAGCAACACAGCCCTGCATCCCAACTAGTGGGAGAGGGCCAACTGGGACCCCCACCCACCAGAAAGGAGCGGACCCCAGTGAGAGAAGGCGCCACAGCCCCCGGAGTCCACAGCCGCCCCCCGGCATGGAGGGCTCCCTCTGATGAAACACCGGAGAATAAGAAACATTAAAAAGATATAAAAATATTATTCGGTCGCTTGACCTCAAATTCCCATCTGATTGGTCTCAAAAGGAGGACACAGAAAGAACGTCATCGAAATGTGAGAAAGAAATGGGGGTGGATGGTTTGTTTGTACACAGATATGGCGTGTTCTCCAAAGCCGATCTGATTGGCCCGTGGCACTTTAAAGGTTGTATTCGTAAAGCTGATTTAATCGGCCCATGGCATTAAAAGAGTTAACCTTCCCTTTTTTTTTTTTTTTTTTTTACCTCTGGCAGTTCACTGCTTACCTTTGTACCATTTCAAGCTGTTCATTTGACTTGAACTGCTTGAAGTTCAATACAAAACTGAAAAAATTGGGGTGTTCTTAAACTTTTGACCAGTAGTGTGTGTTTGTGTGGGTATATATGTTTATTTATTTATGCACACAAACACACACACACACACACACACACACACGCACACACACACACACATTCTCTTTAGTTTTAACATTAAATACAAAGTGGCGGTGAATACATGTGTTCATTTTAACATGACGACTGTGGTACAATATTAGACAGTAAATCTGGTCTGTATAAGTAAAATTGGTAGTTATTGGTAGTTATACTAGTAACAGCAATTCTAGTTTTTAGCAGTTGTAGTTCAGTTGGCTGTGCATGCATGTGTCTCCCCCTCTCCCCCCCTCTCTCCCCCAGTCTCTCCCTCACTTTCTCTCTTCTTTTAATCCTCTCTCTTTAACCCCAACTAGTTATGTCAGTGGTCCCTCCTCCAGAGTTGAGGTCTGCTCCAGGTTTCTACCTGTTAAATCCTGGGGGATTCTGTTGATGTATGTGAATTGGCTTCAGAGTCTGGTTTAGACCTGTTCTAAATGTAAAGTGTCAGGAGATAACTTTGTTATGATGTGGCGCTATATAAATAAAATCTGATTGACTGATTGATTGAAACAGTGAGGTAGCAGATTTTAAAGCTACAACAGGTAACAGTTCCACATTAAAACAATGAGGCCTGTGTTTTATGTTTTGCTGACATGCAAGGTGAAATGCTTTACATTTTCCTTAAAAACACTGTAATGAGTCTTAAAATAATAACCCTCTCAATTATCACTCATGACCCTCAGTGTGATTGTGTGTGGTGGTGTATTTACTTACAGAGATCCTGCCGTCTATCTGTGTTTGGTCTATTTTCTTCTTGTTTCACTGTGTTCGGGGTGTTTCTTTTCTTTGGGCAGTGAGTTTGTACCTCCAGCTGATAACAGCATCATACAGAGGACAAAGGTGGAAAATTGTAAAAACGAAACCACTCACTGCACAGTTCTGTCTATGAGACAAAACTGTGGGCAAAGCACATGCACACACGCACACACGCACACACACACACACACACACACCTAGACCTTCCAGCCTATGGCCTCTAACAGACCTGTCAATGACACACATGGAGGAAGCTTTTTCTTCTGCTCCATTTTGCCTGTAGTACATTCCGTAGAGTTTTGCGAAGGGGTGGGTGTGTTTGTGATTTTAGAATATAACTGCTGTGACAGAATCAGAACATGGTGTTTTATTTTTCTACTTCTCATCTGTTTTCATGCTATGCCATTCACTCTCTCCATTCAGTTTATTGTTCGCTTGACCATGGCTCTCACTTCTTTGTTCACAAAGTGTATCAAATGGTTCCAACAGGATCCAAATTCAGAGAAATCTGTAGTTTTATTCAGTGTAATGATCTGTTTCATTGGTCGTGTCAGTCCTTTTACCAAAATTTAAGTGGATATTTCAATAGAATTGAAAAGACATCATGTAAATGTAAATTACTCAATGTAATATAAATAAAACTTTAAAATATCACCTCGTCTGATTTCTACCTTTGGCCATGTTACCCAGCCTTATAGAAAATGTGTCTCATCTTGCCTTCACCATTTATTATAATATTATTCTCTGTATTTTGCATTTTTTCAGTGACAATCAAGTGTTTACCATATTTAATTTACTGATCATGTGCTTTAATCATCAAGCTGATATTACATTTGAGAGTTATATCAAAAACAGAGAAAATTTTAGAGAAAGTTACTTTTTTGACAAAATCTATCAATAACTGAACATAAACCAAGTGTCTCCATCCACTGTCATTGATCACACTGCATGGGTTTATTGGTGAATCAATGTTGTAGAAGTTGACTGTGTTTCCATGGTAACTACGGAGCCTCTGAACGTCCAAATGAGTCTTATCTGATGACCATGGAAATATGACAAACTGCATTTTACACCAATTATTTACATGTATTGATAGGATTAATGGATTAGAAATTATTAAATATTTTAGATCAGTAGATGATTTTGGTCAGTGGTGGCTGTTTGGGTCTTCATGGGTTAGAAGTGTTATTTGTAATATTTGAAACAGATTAGCAAGACAAATTTTGGTCATATCTGATGACCATGAAAAGATGACAAACTGCATTTTACACCAGTTATTTACATGTATTGATAGGATTGTTGGATCAGCAGGTATTAAACAGTTCACATCAGTAGGTGGTTTGGGTCACCAGTGGCTGTTTGGGTCTTTATGGGTTAAACCCAGAGCTATGGCTACTGGTGATCTGCAAACTGAACAGCTTTGCTCAGTGTTTAAATTTCACATGATTGAGATCCTGAATGACCCAGGAAACTTCAGTTAAGCTTTCAGTCTGCTGGGACTGACAGGGCAGACAAGGGTAGAGCCATCAGCAGTGGCTTAGAGGCAGCACAACGATCCTCCAGATGGTTTTGGATCAAGGGGAGTACGCTGTAGAGTGTGAGTGTGACTGGGACACACGCCAGAGCTTGATCAACCCTGGCAGGGTCACCTGGGCCACATAGTACGATGTTAAAAGAAGTGAAATACTCCATGATCCCAGGATACATCAGTGATGATGGAGCCGAGTACATTTAATACTGTATGTGTTCAGTTAATGAGGTATTTACACGGACACTTACATAGATACAATAGAATACGTCTAATCAACATAAGTGAAGATGTCAAGGCTTGGCTCAAAGCAGAAGTAGAAGCAGAGGTGTGTGCTTTCTTCGTTTCGATAAATATTCAAAAATGAATATCAACATATAGGAAATGCTCTGACAAAATATGCTGAGATATATTGTATTTCGCTATTTCATTGTGTCATATTTCCCAAGACGTACCCGTTGTTCCTGACAGGAGACAAAGGTCTGAAAGCCTGGAGCCACTCCAAAGCCCAGCTGGTCTATGAAGGGCGGCTCATCCTGGGTGTGGATCTGAACTTTGATCCCTGCTTCAAACGATGTCTCGTCTGTTGACAAGAGAAGGGGAAGACAGTTACAATAGGAATGTTGATTCATATGCACACAATGTACTGAATTAAAGAATCAAATGTAAAATAAGAATGGAGTACATTGGCTTTAACGTCAATATTTCTCGTCTAGAATTAAAGTTTTTCTTAAATTTACACATTAAACTCATACAATTAGGTAAAAAAAATGTCTCTATAGTTCTGAGTGTGTTCATTATTGGGTGAAATAACTTCTTTATGGGTGCAGCCTTAAAGCTTAACCCTGGCAATGTTAAACACTTTGGAAACAAGTTAAGTACAAATATAAAAACATTTCAAAGACAACAATTCAAAGCAGAAGTAGGATTACTGTCAAACAGTATACAGTTAACAAGTCTAACTCTCGGCTGGCCTGGGAATGCCTCGGGGTCCCCCCGGAAGAGCTGGAGGAGGTGTCTGGGGAGAGGGAAGTCTGGGCATCCCTGTTAAGACTGTTGCCCCCGCAACCTGGCCCTGGATAAGCGGTGGATAATGGATGGATGGATGGATGGATGGATGGAAGTCTAAGTCACTGGTGTTTTAACCTGTCTCTGTTTCAAGATTACTTATTATGTTGCGGTACAAAGGAAAACTAAAGTCTTTAGACCACAAATGATAAACATATGGCCTCTGGGCCAAAACTGGCCCACCAAAGGGTCCATTACGGCCCGTGGGATGACTTTTTGAAATCCAAAAATTACACTGAAGATAGAGTATTATCAATCAATGGTGTAAAAATCTTTTTAGTTCAGGTTCCACCCAATATGATCTAAAATGGATCAGACCAGTAAAATACTATAATAATAACATATAAATAATGACAACTCCAATTTTTTCCCCCTTTGTTTTAGTGTAAAAAGTAAAATTCCATAAAAATGTTAATATTTACAAACTATCCTCTCAGAAAAAATGTGAATAACCCGAACAAATATGGACAGCCTGGAATGTCTTATGAGGTAAGTGTAATTTTAACAATATTCTGCCTATGACTATGTTGTGTGTATTTGTAGATCCACTGTGATCTGTACGTTGTAATGAACTTGTGTAAAAGATAAACTGATACAATATGGTTAGAATTGCCCGTTATTTTTCTTATGGAATTTCAGGTTGTTCATGTTATTCACGTTTTTAAGGAAACTTTGTAGTTGTAACACTTTCATTATGTCAAATTAAATTTTTTTCCCCTGTTATTATTTTACTGGTCCGGCCCACTTCAGATCATATTGGATGGAATGTGGAAGCTGAATTAAAATGAGTTTGACAGCTCTGCTTTAGACAGTCTGTATAACTCTAGTCTTCCTTTTTTTCTGCAAACTGAGGTCTGTAGGATCTGCAGTGGTCAGTAGTCGGTCCTTTCAGACATTCTGATGTCCCTCTGGAGAAGCCTGGAATACGTTACCATGGAGATTTAGCCCATTTGAGAGGTGAAGCACCTTAGTGATGCTGAAAACTCAGAGTTAAACCTGAAGTTACCTCTAACCTCATCATCCTGCTTTGTGATTCAGGGCCCTGGTTTCCACACTGGATAGTCATGTGACTATATACCTTACAAGCTTCACTGGCCAAATGCAGGCCGATCATGTCTTTATTATAGGTGCAGATAATAAGCAGCTGGCATACAAACAGAGAACAGATTGTTAGATTTGCTCATGCTCATTGAAGCTCCAGCCTTTTGTGATTAGTCCAATGTCAGCCTGTGTGCTGACAATAAGTTTAAGACCAAATATCCTTTAATTTTCCATAGAAACTCAATATAACAGTATTTGTTTTACTTATCAAATGTTTTTCCACATCAGATGATTTTATTTGTTACTGAATATTTGTTACTGAGAAATGCTTTTTGCTGTCATCAATTTAAATGCAGCTCATTTCTTTGTTAAATTTGTAATGTTAACATTTCATGTGTGTTTTGACTGACAGTTACTTACATTTTATGACAAATGCAGATTTTTTTTTTACCACTTTGTCATAGTGGTCTACTACTTTTTTTTCCAAAGCTGCATTTATATAATAATAGCATATCACCTTATAGATAGCATATATTGCAACTTGACACCATGGGACTTTATTCCAGTTATGCTGTTAAGAAATAGTTGCAAACTGTGTCCTATCATGTTTGATTTTATATATATTCCATCAGAAAATGTAGCATATTCCACACATGTTGGAGACGTGTGGAATAGAAGTTTTTATCTGTGTGCGTTTTTCCAAATGTACAATCTGTACTTACAATTTAATTTCATTAATTACAATGCGACAATTGTAATTAATGAAATCAAATCAAAGTTTTCCAGTTTTGGGCACATTTATTTATTGTTTTGGAACTGTCCTCCTGTCAGACAGTTCTGGGGCAATGTTGCATCCAGACTATCTGAGTTGATACATGAAACAGTGCCTGTAACTGTATGTGTGTTGATGCTTAATGATTTGTCAATCTTTAACATTTCTAAACTCAAAAAGTGAGTCATCTCTGCTGGACTGACAGCAGCCAAAAAAATGATTGCAACTTGCTGGAAGCCACTTCATTCTCTAACTATCCAATCTTGGATTCTCTCCTTTTTGGATGTCATATACATGGAGCTTTCAGCGGCTCGAATTAATGGTGCTAATGAAAGCACACTAAATAGCCGGCATAGCACTGCTGACTCTTTGAAAAACATGCTATAAGTTAATTTTGCCACTGGCTCTCTCACCGTAGTGCCGCTAGATGTAAAGTCCCCTCTGTCTTGTCTATATATGTTTGTGTGTCTCTATGTGTCTGTATGTTTAGTGTGTTTGTGTGTATTTTTGTAGATTATGTATGCATTTTTATTTTTTTGAGTGTGCAATTAACCTTACTTTTTTTTTCTTTTGTTATCATCATACTATCATTGTGTTCTATGGTATCCCATGACATGTTCTTATGTCTTAGGCCCACTCTTGATATTCTTGTTCTGAGACTCCATTCCAGTAATATTGTATCCCCTGAAATACCTCTTTTGGACTTCATTTGTTTTATGACATGAAAATGAAAATAAAAATTTGATCGTAAAAATGTTTTTCAGTTTTTCTTTAGTTGACCGAAGTTTAATCAGTGAAAATGTGTATGAAAAAGCATTCTGATGTCAAAAAGGTTCAAATTAACCCATTAAAAAACTTTAATATGACTTTAGTCTGCAAACACCCATTCCTAGGGAATCCCATTGGTGCATTTAATGTGTATTCATCAGCTGCACCAAAGGGCTCCCACACTTTTATCTGTACATAGTAAACAATAGCTGACTGAAAGATAAAGGAGATGGACTCTGTGTATAGACCCACTGATGACAGTATGTGCCCCACAGGAGGTTTATTTACTGCACAGAGAAATGAGAGTGAATGGATAAATTAATAAATAAATGTTGATGAGGATAAAAGGAAAGTCGATACAGCTGACAGCTTCCTCTTCTACTGCACTCGGCTGTATAGATTTTATAGATTGAAGCAGATGGGTCTCTTTGATACTCAGATCAAGGAACATCACAATGACATGGTGACTTAAGCCCATACTTGTGCAAATGCACTACTATCACATTTGCAGTGATCTGCAAATGCTTCTAGCGATGCCAGGCTGTTTTCAAGCGATTTATTTGTCTTTGAGCTCCAGCTCCAGGATAAAGCGAGAAAGTGTGTTTTCTGTTGCCTCTCCTCCCTGGTTGTCACACGGTATCATCCTCTAAGAGTCAGCCTTTCTCACTGTTTTCAATTAAAGAGCTGAGGGCTGCGACTGGAATTCAGCAAGAGAGCTTTGACAAAGAGCGGCACACTTTAACTGTTACACATTGCTCTTCTGAGACAATATATAAAGCCATTTTCTGCTGCTGCCAAGACAAATGCATGACGCTTGGAGCCACACATATACATAAGCCCAGCCCAAGCTCCTGCCTGCATGTTATCTTTAAGTCGGGGCCATCTGTCATCCTTACACAGTGTGAATACGGTAAGCATATTCAAAATAAACCCTGGAGAAAAAGTGTTACTATATATCTGCATATATGGCATGTTCAGATGCATCAGAGTAAATTCATTGTCTGCACTTTTAATTAAATTCATGCAAAAATATACAGAATTTCACAGCAACACACAATCAGACTGACAGTTAAAACCTACGGGCGAGTTCAAAGCAGGGATAGATATGGAGACAAATGATGACATGACATTGATGGACTCACTGATGCTGTTTCCTCCCATGGTCTGAAAATTAAGCCAAAATCTGGAGGTTTTTGGAGCTGCCACTCTGCCTGTGTGATTAATATTGCATCCGGAGCCTATGGAACTATGACGATGTGGTGCACACCTTCCAACAACCTGACTGGATCAACTGACAGATTCTAGGCAGTCATTGATCATTACATCTGTCAATTACCTGTTTTTTTTTTTTTTTTTTTACATTAATCAACTATGTTAAAACCCCTCTAAACCTGATTATAAACCCCCCCACAATGTTTATTCAGTCAGAAACATTACTTATGCCAGTATAGGCATCCTACACATTAGAAAGCTTAGATTTTCCACAATTTCATTGTTTGAGTAATTTTATGGAAGTCATACTAGTCACACTAAAGAACAATTAACTCAACTTTACTGGCATGGCAAACAGAATAGATGCTAAAAAAAATCTGCACTCCCTTCCCTTTGAAGCATCATAAAGTCAGAACATGTGTCTATCCGGGGATTATTCTTATTCCTTTTAGTCCCTAGGGGTCCACAGTTTAGAAATTTTTTTTCAAAAATGTCTAATGAAAGAATTCTACAATTATTCTATGTGGTGAATACTAGTGCGTGAAGTCATTTTTTGCTATTTGCAATAAGAAAATCCCTAATCGAACTGTGACCACCCATCGGCAACATCTTGACAGATGAAAGTGTCTGTGATATGTTCGTTTTGTAATGTAGTGTGATGTCAAACAAATACAGCTGCAGACAGAAGAACAGAATCAGGTATCATACTCGCATCTTGTCCTTATAATTCTTCTGTTATGAGCTTATGTATTCTGGTTATCCAACTAGGCACAAATAGTGTGTAAAAGGTGGATGTAAAGAGATTAACAATATAAATTGTGTAACTACAAAGAAACTGATCAGAAAGAAAATAATATGAACCCTGGAAAAACGTTTGGAAAACTTTAACTAATTTTAGTTTGGCCACAGTCTCTATTGGAGATATCTTTGAATATGAATGAGGACAGTGATAGCAGGTTATTTACAGCTGCATTTGGTGAAAACATCCAAAGACAAGAGGGTCAGGGATTTCTTTCATCTTTTTCCAGAACGTGAACTTCAGATGCAGGATTTTAACAGGGAGACTTAAATAACACTGGATGAGCCCATGAATACTGAAAATAAAACACACACACACACACACTATCAAACACTATGTTCTAAAACCAGCCACTGGCAACCTGAAAAGTTGAATGGCAGGTCATGACATCGAGCTGCGACAGGTCAGTTCATACCTCTGCAACCTTTACTGGCCAACTTCTAAAATTATTTTGGTGAAGCAAAAAATTGCTTGAATGCCTGTACATCATGTTGTTAAGTACAGCAACAGTAATAATATATTTTCTTTGTTTTTACTCAAGTTTGACATTTCAAATAAAAATATACAATGCCACATTATGCTACATATTCTGTCTTTCTATGAAATACAGCTGGCTAATGAAGATGTCACTAAAAGTTATCTTTCCTTTCATTTTTGTCAGATCTATCAAGATTTATTTCTTCAGGGGACCAAAATTGCAAATTGCTAAATTTCCTCAGGCTATTTTTCTTGAGCATCTCAACTCTTATTAAAATATGTGCTGTTGGAATTGGCATGGGACAAAAACAAGTGGTACTCAATAATCTCAAGGTTTAATGAGAAGAAGATACTATATTTTCTCAAATACTAGCTGATGTTTTCATTTTCCTCACCAACAAAATGTACCAGGCCTTAATTTAAAGGAAATTTGTATTAGAGTCAGGCCTTTATTTGTAATTTCCTCCATTTAACCTAAAACCTGTATAGGACCAATGGCCCTGTAACTCACGTTCTATTAAGAATCAATAATAACTTGAATTTACAAGGTTGCCAGGTTCTCTCGCTATGTTAGAGTCCTGTGGTCTTGATGCAGGAGATCAGTCTCCCAATAGAAGTGAGTGGTGCTGTTACAACCCTGAGGTCGTATATATGCGTATCTGTAATTTGTTCTGTTATCCCACCCTGGCCTGTAGAGGGCCAGTGGTGTATTTGTCTATATATGTATGTGTGTTGAAGTCCAGGTGGCTGTATTGGATTGGTGGAACGCGCGTCCTGGGGATTGGCCAGCCTGGAGCGTATGGGCCACTAATTGGTGGAGGAAGACGGAGTCCGCCTTTAAAACCGCCTGTCGACAACCCAGCCCCGCTCCTCGTCCTCGTCCTGCTCCCAACTAACGCTGCCAGTTCGCATTATTAGAGAGAGAGAGAGTTTCGACATTTTGAATTCTGTATTTATGCACATTGTAAATAGTTTATGGACACCGCAGCACTTGTTTAGGGTGAGAAGTCAATTTTATTTTCATCACGTTTTCTCCTGTTTTTGAGTTAGGAGGCCAGGTTAGTCCTGTGTATTTTTGTTCTTTTATTTTTATTAGGGAAGTACAGAGTGATTGAGTTGGTTTTGTTTGTTATTTTTATCACTGCTCACCCTACATTAAATAAACTGCTGCTCGGTTTTAATTTAACATTATTTGTCACGGTCTTCCTTGGGAGTGGGAATCGAGTGGGGAGTCATTTTATGTTATGCCTTATTTTTACCCCTAGACTAGGGCGTAACAGGTGCTTTCACTGGAGGAGAACTCAACAAATTAAATCAAAATCCATGTATGACTTCCTATCAGTGGCCAACAGTAACTATATTGATATCTCTAACCATTTACGTGTTATAAGCCATCAAAATATGGCCCAATACAATTAAAGGCAAATTTTTAATATTACAAAAATTCTTCAAAAATTAAAAAATCTACATTTTTCAAAACTGTGAACAAACTTTGTAGACATTATCCCAAGAAAGCTACATAGAAAATTTGAAATGAATCTGACCAGTAGTTTCATCAGAGAAGATGTTTGAAGAAACTGCTGATGAAGATGATGCAGACGATGACGATGCTGGACACAGCGCCCTCACAACAGTTCAGTGCCTCGGTCGGTTGAGCTAAAAATGGTCTTTTATTATGACACCTTTTGATCCACTCGGATTTATATTGTTAAAAGTACTACATTGCACTTTCCTCTAAATGGAAAACTTGCTTAAACATTTCAAACATTTGTAAGTTTCTACATTTTGGTGATTTGCTGAAAAAGTAAGACACACACCTGCAGTGACAGAAATGGAACAATAACACCTCAGATGAGTGACCTACAATAACAAAGTGTTGAAAACAGCCAGGTTAAAATGCTGAGTGTATTAACAAAATCTCCATAGGTGACCATTATGCATCAGTTATATGCATATATTATATGACAGACACCACAAGTTTATCCATATTAATTTTTACTTGACCTTTACTTGTTTATGTCAATCTGGACCCCAGGCTTTATTAGAGACCTGGCTTGTAATCAAATCCTATTTTTATTCCAGGAAATATGAAAAATAATAACGCTGTCTTGGTCGTCTCTTTCTATTTGACCTTACTGTGCTCTCATGTTGTTGTTTTTTACTTCTTACTCAGCAGAGTGTGGCTCACTGGTATATCTGTTGCCTTGAAGCATTAAACCACATGTGCTACAGTGTTTTGTTTTTTCCTTCCAGGTTTCTCCCATAGTGTAAAGACACTAACACCTAAATGGTAGGTGTGAATATTAGAGTATGTACGTGTTAGAAAGACGCTTTCAAAGACCATTAGCTTGTCCCATGTGTAAACTGTCTCTCGCCTGATGCATGATGGGAGATCCTCATGTGACACTGAAGGGGATAAGTGGGTATAAAAAATAGATGGTTGGGGTATTCAGAAGATGTTTCTCACTTGCAGTGACTTGGTGCAAATTTGTGCACTGCATCAAACTAGAATGCACAAGCTAGTAATAAATTATTGCTGTAACCGGAGCAGTCATCGACCAATGGACATTTGGCAACAATGACAAAAAGCTTCAGAATAACAACTTAAGTGTGATATAGGGGGATTAATTAAATTGGTATTGTTCCTTAAATCAAATTTATAAGCCTGCAACATGTTTTATTTCATGCCTTCTCTCTGGTTGTTCAGGCTAATTTACATTAACTTTAATAATGAAAAGTATGTGAATGAATTTAACTCTATACTGTACATTGTGATTATTCATCTTTAAATCTCACTACATTCCCTATTGTAAAAGCCTTTAATCATTAATAATATTGCATAAAGAGCATAATATATTAATCTTATTGAATCATTTAGGCTTGAACGTTATGTGCTGCTTAAGTATATGCCGAATGCAGTTAGATTTACAGTCAGATTTCAGCCCTCAACGTTGTGCTTCATATTTAACGATAATTGTAAACACAGTGTTGCTGCCTCTTTACTGTACATACATTCCCCTGTGCAGACTTTAAAATATTAATGCAAACACACAGTACCATATGCAAGCAAAGCAGACATTCAGGATTTCACAGACCACCTCTGACGAGACTGGACTCCCTTGATGAATATGTCTGTAGTCTCCATTGATTTTTTTATTCTTGCAAATAGTTCTGCTCTTATTTGATTCATGTGGAGGAGACACGTAACTGGCAGGTGATGCAATTAAAATAAAATGAGATAAAAAAAAATTCTGATCAATATCAATTTGTTTTTTTATATAGAGAAGTCAATATCCATTGCACACAGCAGTGCATTTTCAAGATCATCAGTGGAAAAAATTCAGGGTCTTTTTTTCTCTTTAGAAAATTGACAATTTCAGATGAAAAAGTGAGTGCGAGTTGTCTACATGACATCTGTAGATTGTCAAATGTGATCTATTTAGCTTAGAGTATGTGCTTATTCATGGTTTCACAATAAGACCAAGAGGACTATTCAATCAGTGTAACAACCTATTCAGGCCTCTAGCTCACGGATTACAGTTGTGATAGTTTCTCCCCCTGAGAAACAAAAGAACTGGATAATTAGTGTATGTGTTCAGCTGATTAAAAAGTCTCTTTTCAACTCAGATCTCTGCTTTAGGGCAACCATATACACACCGATCTTGTGCTTTTAGCTGACTTTTCCAAAACTGGGGGTGTTTTTTTTTTTTTTTTTGCGTTACACATCCTGCAGGTAAGCTTACCAGTTTCTCCCCACACAGGCAAGTATTCATCCTGCTGGATATCCAACATCAGCTCCAGGCCGTTACCCATCCCCCCTTTCATCGTCACCAGCAGGGGTCGTCCATCTTGCCCGGAATTAAACGTGTAGCATTTTCCATAGCGTGTGAATATCTGGAAGACAAAAAGATAAGCATGTTTAATGTATTTAACGGTGGCTCACCCGTCAGCTTATCTATGACGCACATTAAAACTTATTTCCTGCTTCATACATCACATCCTAAAGGTATGTCAGTGCCAAAAGTATTATTCCAAAAGTAGCAGAAAAGTGCCAAAGTTTTTGTTTGTGTGTCGACCACTGATGTCGGAGGTCTCAGTGTTGAGATGCTGTTGACAAACTGAGCATTCTCCCCTCTGCGTGACACAGTATGTGCTTGAGTGAATATGACACAAGTTTTTATTTCAGAGTGGGAGTAACTGCACCTGAAATATCTCATGCACAACAACAACTGCACATCTCAGGCATCTCAGAAATTTTATAAGAACTTCTTTATCAGTCTTTTATTGCTGAAGATTAACATTTTAAAGGTTGTAAGAATTCTATTAAACATCCATTAATGAGTAAAGCTGAAATAATTTCCTATTGAATAATTAGTGTGATTACATTTTCACACACCTCCTCATCTTTCAAACAATGTTTCGAGCAAAAGTACCAAAGTGTCTTATTTCCAACGTGAACATCTGTGGGTGTGATTAATTCATTTGTAACACTCTGAATACTGTATGTCCCCCTAGGCTCTTGGTACTTATAGCATCACAATTTTGTACCATCTTTAAGGATATTTATGGAAGGATGATTAACTGGTGGATTAGTAAACATCTGAATAGTTGTAGAGTTTAGACTGGGCTGTCCTCAGACACCATATTAGAAGTGCGTAGCTGCTGTGCGAGAGTTGCTATAGACCACATCAGGAAATTGTGACCTATTGGCAAAGACATGATCACCAGTGAACTAATGGATGTGTAATCAAATCATAGACATTAGGAAATGGAAAGCCATGGCCCAGGGCCAAAACAGAACAGCCTCTTTGCTGTTGTTTGTTGAGCTAAGGGATTGCGAGCCTTGAATCAAAACATCGACGCTTGCAATTAACTTATTATTAACCTTCAACATTCTGACATTCATGGAAATGGTCAAAAGAAAACAGAAAAGGAGCTTGTATAGAAGAAACGACAGACGGACTGGAAAACTAATAAGTGAAATAAGCCCCTTCCTTTGTGTCCTTCAATCTCTCTCCAAGTATAGTTAATGTTTTATTGCAGAGGAGCAGTACTAATAACAACATCAATGCAAAGTTATTTACAAAGACCTATTTGGCTGATTCTGACTGCAGCGACGGCAGATTTATTTCCCACGAATGCAAAGTTTTGTCAAGATTTTGGGAGCACATAGGGAGTGATTTTTTTTTTTTTTTTTTATACAAGGGTGACCTATGAGTCAGACATTAGCACTTCGTGACAAATTACTCAAATGCCACAGACACCAGATGCACAGAACTGGAAAAATTACACTGGTATCTCACAAAAAGAAAAGTTATTTTATATGAATGCTGTTCACTGGGGGGTGTAGGAAAAAAGCGGAGCATGAATCACAATACATCTTTGCTCAGTGTAAAATATATAGGAGCTTTTAAAACATAAAGTGGTGAAATGTAACAAAAAGCTTTCTAATAAACGGACACAATATGGAAGTAACCTTTAAAGTGCATTTGTGGCAAAACTGAGTTAGAAGCAGAACCTGAAACGCCCGCCTGTGTGCAGTGAGTCCGTAGCAGGATACAAACATCAATAAAATCCCCATGAAATCCATCTTAGACCTGGAGTCACCTCATGCCATAATCAGATCACTGCTTATCATTACTCTTTGGAAAATAAGGTTGGAATACCACGGTGCCATGTGCTTCAGCTGCACGAAATCTCTGACGATAAAAATGGGCAAAGCTTAGAGAAAAAAAAGAGCTTTTTCTTTTAGCCTGGTCGTTTTCTAAAACAAATATCTTTTCTCTCTTATAGTAAAATAAGCAAATGGTGGCTTACAAAACTCTGTGTTACTTTAATTTTCCACATAACGATACGAGTGATTTTTATCACAATTTTCACTAGTGTTTTTTCCTGTTACTGCTTGCGGAAGCTCTTTTTTTTCCTCAAAGACAAGTCTGAATGTTCAGTTGAAGAAACAATGCAATTCACAGCGAAAAGAGACAAGCAGTTGGCAGATACACATCAAGAAAAAGTGATAAGACTGTTGGTGATTGTGTGGAAGCACACACGTCTGTTTCTCATTGTGCATGTGCCCAAGTGTGGATACATCTTCATGAGAATATGAATGCCTAAGTGTGACGGTGTGTATGTGTAATAGCCACCCCTGCCTTCCATCTGTGTGTATGTGTTGATATAGTGAGGTGGTTGACTACAGGAGGTCTCTAGTCAGAGTTGCTGTGGTAACCAGGAGATTGTGCTGGCTGTGAAGAGCAGCAGCGTCAGTGGGTGCTGATGGTGACCTTGGGGAGTCAGGATCTTCATTGTGTTCTGGAGCTTTGAGGTTTGCTCTCAGTCTCATCGTGCTTCTTTATGTGTTTTGAACAGCATGTCTGCTGTAGTCTACTGTTGGCAGTTTTTGCAGCATCAAAACAAGGGTCTGTGTGTTTGTAAAATCTGCAGCATAGGATGAAAAATCAAAGCTAGAGCTGTGTGTTATTTAGGACCAGTGCAACCTTTTAGCCTCAGACACCCCATCAGTTTATCACACAACACCCTCACAAAACATTTTGTTCACATGTAAATGAAAACTCTGAGTGAAATCATTCTAGATAAATTTGAGCAGGATGAGGCCAGTGTCAAATGCTTCTACTTACTGGAAAGTAGCCACTTATTAGAACATATAGGCAAATTGTTCTGTGATTATGGGGTAAGTGAATTTAGCTCAGGCAGATCTTCCCTAGAAGTCTTGCCACTGAAAAACCTTAATGGACCTTAAAACTGGAGAAAAATTTAAAGCCATTTGTACTCATTACAATTTACAAGTTATTTCAGATTGAATCCTCTTAAACTGTGAACTTGTTCAAGTGTCTCAATCTTGAGCCTATAAAAGACATTTTGTTCCATGGCTGAGGCTTCATGCAAACGATTATTTTAGCCTGTCATGGGTTAAATCTGGAAAACTATTAGAATTAAGAATCTTTATTTGTCAGTAAGGTTCACCTCAGACATGCACCACACACTGAATGGTCTTCCGTGTTTAACCCATCACTATATCATATGAACATGCACTACGCACTGTACACTAGGAGCAGTGGGCTCACCATATCAGGTTCAAATGGGGGGTTGACTGCCTTGCTCAAGGGCACATCAGCCAACAACTCACCGCCGATCTGGGGAATTGAACCAATGACTCTTCTGTCACAAGCCAATTCTCCAGCCATCTAGGCCACAAACTATTAAGACTCAAATTGGGTATATTCTTACAATAAAATAACTTTTCTCATGAAGACATACTTGATCAAAATGAATCATTTCCCAGGACAAAGGTTTTTCACTAAATGCAAAATTACAACAGCCAGAAACAAGTTCAAGACACTTATTTCTTGCTGTTTTACATTACTAAAGCTCTAAAAACTTTTTTGCAAGTCTTCTTTGCTCTGTTGTTCCTTATGCATTCTTTCCCTGTTCTTGATGAGCAACTAATTCCTATATATACATCCACATCTTGTGTTTTTGAAGCAGGTACTACTAATTCTTTCTTCAATATTAAAGAGTTTGGGCTCAAGGATTTTTACGTCCTTAAAAATTCCTTTTCAGTAATGATGTGATGGTAAGTAAATATAAAAAATTTGTTGTCCTTGTCTCTAGTCGAATGTTTGTTTATATTAGGTCTGTGTTCAAGTGTGTTTGGGTTCATGTCGTGTTTGGTTCATGTTTAAATTGTACGTCGTGAGTAAAGAAAAACCAAAGCGAAATTCCTTGTACGTGTTCACATACATGGCCAATAAAGCTGATTCTGAAATCTTAGTTCAAATGTATATAAATTAGCATTATTTGTTTGTAAAGCCAGGAAAAAGCGGCAGATGCGTTTGTTTAAATAGGTCAATACTTTGTTTTGTTCATATCTATTGTGCCTATTGTCTAATATTTGATTTTTGGTTTGTATTTTTGGTGTCTTATAAGCCCATGTAAGAGCTGGGTAGGTTTTTTTTATGCAACACACAGTAATAAAAACATTCATTCATTCATTCATTCAGCCGCTAAATATTAAAACTTGTTGCTCTTAACTTTACACCTCCAATAAGTTTTGCAGAAGGTGATGCATTCAGTTTGTACACTGTTCAGTACTGAGCCTTACATATCACATGAGAACGTAAGTATCTTCTCAACTTGTAAACACACTAATTAATTATTTAAATTAGCGCTACCTATGATAAAATGGTGAGAGAGACATCAGCCTCCCTTGTTCTTGCAGGGGGCTGAAATGTCATTGTCGCCCTCCGATAAATAATTCACAGACAGACAGCCTGAGACGGCTGAGATGGCCCATGGCTATCCTTCACATGACAATGTGACAAGGATGCACAAGCTGTTCCCTAAAGTTGCCAGGGAACCACTTTTCCCTCTCTATTGATTTCAAGATCAGCGCTGAGCACAAAGGCGCAATATGTTTTGACATTTACAACAGCACACCTGTGAAACATTTCCTTGGTCATGTTTGGCACTAAATCAGTTGAGCTAAAAATATAGAATCTGATTTAACAGTGCAGTGTCATAGAGTTACGGTAAACAAATACAACACATCATGGGCAGATAATTTAATGCTGCATTATCTTTCTGTCATGTTTTCCCCTTGTGTTGCTACAAAAATCAATCAGCACTTCTCAAACAGTTTCAATAAACACTTCATTAGTGGTGGTTAATACACTAAATATAGACAATGCACTGGGAGTTGTGTTCAGCCAAAATGACAATGTAATTTTTATCAGCTCTACAATGAATATCAAGGCTCACAAATACATACAGTCAAAGTTCATTATTTACATTTGAAGTAGTACCACTGCACAATGCAACTTCAGATAAAGGTTCTTTAATAGCTGTTTTTGAATTCTTTTCAGCCCAGTCACTGTATTATGCAAATTTTAATAAAATAAGACAGCCTTGTTTGGGGGAAAGTAGTGTTTTACTGTTAAAAAGAAAAAAAAAAAAATTTGTCAAGTATTTTTTTCCATTAGAAAACTAATTTCATTTTTAAGTCAGTTTATAAGAGTGTGGGATTTAGGGGGATTGAGGAGGATCTAATTGCAGCAATACAATATCATCTTCATAACTTTATTTCCATTAGTGTATAATAAAGGGAAAAGAAGACGCATTGTAATTTTGTTACCTTAGAATGAGCTGTTTATGTGGTTTGCCTTTCACAGAATCTGCCATGTTGTGTGATTATGTTTCTACAGTAGCTCACACCCGACTCCCTCTTTGTCTTTTTCCTGTTTTATGACAGTTGGCAACCAGTGTTGGGGTAAATTACAACTACCTACTACATCTGAGTCAAAATTCCCCTAACTAAAGAAGCCTAGAACAGACAGAAAAAATCTTTAACTAGAAGCACTCGGAGAGCGCAGACCTCCGCCAAGGCTGATCAGTGGGCCCCCCCGTGGGCCCCCCCACCCCCGATCACCCCCAAAAGTTAATCATTTCTTCCTTATCCCATTTCCAACAAACCCTGAAAATTTCATCAAAATCTGTCCATAACTTTTTGAGTTATGTTGCACACTAACGGACAGACAAACAAACAGACAAACAAACCCTGGCAAAAACATAACCTCCTTGGCGGAGGTAATAAAAATATTTCCAACTTTGTGTAAAAAAAAAAAAAGATATGACAACAAATATTTAACTTGTCCCAGCAGTTGTTTTTTTGTAGTTTTAATGTAAATTGCATTCTTTCAGCGGCTTCTCATTCTAGTTGTAATACATCTATCCAAACAAAGAAAACAAAGTTAGTTTTTTGTGTGCCTTTGCCTCGTACAAGAAAATGTGGTTCTATTTAAGAATGTTTGGCTTCTTTCTAGTGTGCCTGTTTTTCAATGATCACATCTACGGCTGACACAATACTGAAATTTGAGATGACGATGAAGCGTCAAACCAAGTATAATTATAATTCACAAAATCACTGTCTATTCTGTAAATGGAGACAATTATCATGATTATTTAATTGTGATAAACATTATGTTATAACTGCATCAAACCTTACCACACCATCACAGAACTGGAAACACAAAGTAAGTAAGCAGTTCCAATGGTGCTGCTGGTCTCTGTTGAATAGCAGCTGCTTAGGGGTTTAAATAGTGGATTTTCTCTCAACATGTCATCCACGAATAATGGCAGCACAACAGGGACAGGGGCTGACCGCCACATGCCCGACCGACGTTGTAAATGAAATCGATATGAGTATGAACAGGACACCATCATCTGAATTAAGCATTTGAGTTGTCAGAGCACGGAAGAAGAAGGATTGGGTGGCGACATGGAGGGACAGATGGACTGATGAGGCCAGTGGACCAAATTTATAGACTTTCAAGAGAGATACAGCAACACAGGGAGGTCCCTGCACAAAAGTCAATACATCCTAAAATCTATTGTATGTAGTCAGGCTTAGCTTCCTCCTCCACACCTCACTACTCATGTGTGACTGATTCTATTGGTCTGAGTCATGCCAACAGGCCGTCTTACTGGCCCCGCAGCCAAGAAGGGTATCATCGATTATCAATGCACTGGCACATATCCCCCCCCGAAAAACCCAGACCCCAGCATTATGTTTATCTCTGAAATAGGCTGCTGTTACTTGGTCACCCTTCAAAATACTGTGCACAACATGATGCGCTCCTTAAGATGTCGCTAGGAAGACATGTGTTGAACTGTGATAACTTGTTTTAAGGTTCTGGAAGTGTTGAATTTGGATTTCTAAAGGGGTGAAAAACTCCTGCTAGATGCAATATTTGGGAGACTGTGGTTGCTGCTGTTTAAAATGATGCAAAAATACCTGAGAAATATCTAATATCCCTAAGTCATGTCTGATGCATCCAGAGAAAAGAACATTTACTCAACATCAAACTGTGTTTCATAAACCAGAAGAAAACCTACTTAACTGAAAGCAAATTTGGGTAATGAGGTGGGAGAGGGAGGTACACTGGCTCCTGCTTTGTTTTCCAGGCAATGATGGAGTACAATCAATAGGGGCCGTAGTTTACCAAAGAGTCTGCCAATGCTAACTGCTCTCTATCACAGTCTGGGAGTGTTGTAAAGAGTTGCTAAATGAATCAAAATCTTCATTAGTGGCAGATTGGTCTCCTGTGAGCGCAAGTCTGTACACACATTGATCCAGCTATGATGGACGACACAGGAGGGACCTCCACTGACCATATGGCGAGCACAAAGCATGCTGGGTTTTGCAGTCCTGTTAACCCTTTCATGCATAGTTGTCACTACAGTTGAAAGCTATTCTACAGCAGTTCTCTTGTATATTCATGGATTTTATTGTTTCAGTTCCATATCAGACAACACAGTGGATGCCTCTGCATCATCCCATACACTGCAATTCATACCATTACTGTAACTTTGCTGTTCTTGATAAATCTGATCTGCAGTAACATGTTTGAGTGTAACTCAATTGCTTGTTATTGTTAATAGACTGTAATTGACAATTTTTTTTTAAACAAAAAGGTTTTTTGGGTTTTTTTTTTTTTTCATATTATCTCCTTAAAGTGAGTAACAACTAATATTAGAGTATGTTAAAATGTGACAAAACATCTTATTAGCAGGATTAAAAAAAATATTTCAAAGTTTTCACACAGTGTATCAGTAAATACATGTTTCTTTGCTTCAAAAATTAAATGCATGAGTCCAGCTGAGTGGATATTTTTGCAACTCCATGAAAAATAGGTTCAAAACATTTTTTTCAATCACATAAAGAGGAATAAACACACTCGGAGAAAATATCTTGATTAGGGTCAAAAAACGGTAATCAGAATCTCTCTGATGGGACATTTTAGAGACAATTGGGCCCACATTTTTACTTTTAAATTATTTTTTGCTTTAGTTGGACCATAAGGGATCATCCAAAACAAAGAGCTACTTTATATTGAAATAAATGTTGGAATGGCAATCAATTAAAGTTCGCTCTTTGATGGGACATCACTGTGTTTTGACCCATTAAGGTTCTCATAATTCATGTATGAAAGGGTTAAATCAGATGTTTAGTATGAAAAGGTAGGGGGTGGAATTACAATTCTCTCTTTTGATAAATAGTAGCAAAGGGATGAAGAGAATGGATAAAAGATGGTTTTGGCTCATTAGTCTGTTAAGCTCTAAATATATAATACACGACAATGAAGTTCGAGGAAATGGCAGCATTATGAAGACACATTGTAAAGTGAGGTGTAATAAAGTAAGAAAAGATCCTTAAACTAACTGAGTGCAGCAGAGTTTGAGTCAGAAATATTACACTGGCATTTATATGGCGCAGTTGAGGAGGTTCAGAGAGAGTTTAAATACACTGGCAAGCAACAGTGCAGAGAAATGCGCATTGTGCACAGCTTGGTGATTCCATGGGTTCAAAGCAAATTAATTACGCAGTCACTTTATATCAACTCACACCATATGTAAAGGATACTGACAGACAATTACTAAGAGCTCAGCCTCTGCCTCAGCTTAACAAATGAAAATGATGCTTCTGTGCACCTCAAAAAGCTGCATCAACCTGTTAAGACGAAGGACAGCAGAGGGAGGGGAGGGGGAAGGAGTGAGGGAGTGAGTGAGGGAGGGGAGTCAAAACAAAGCCATGAACTCTGGCCACTAACACACTCACGGTGCTGAAATTCCTCGGCCCACACAGCTCCCCCTGGTACCGACAGTAGAGCAGCATCTCCTCCAGCTGGTGTCCCAGCCGGTCCAGCAGCTGCCGCATGGACGGCTGGGACTCCCGCGGAGGAGGGAGAAAGTGGTTAAAGTCCAAAATCCGTGACAGCGGGGACCAAGGGGGGTCTGTCCCTCCGCTCTGGTCCCGTAGAGGAGTGAGTGCCTCTCTGGCGGCCGGGGACACCTGCCAGTTCCGCCCCAGAAGTCCCAGCCATCTGCCCGCGCTGAATATGTCCGTCTTCTTCATGCGCCGCGGGAGGAGGAGGTTCTGGTTACAGATGGTGACGGCGGGGAACACCAGCCGCTTGGCGTACACCATGTGCGCCTTGGTGTAGACCGGAGAGGACAGTAGGTACCGGACCCGGTTGGAGGACCAGGTGAAGAGCAGAGCCAGAGCCGCCAGGAAAGCCAGCAGCCACGCGACCCTCCGGGGGTACGAGCCACTGAGGAAGATGTGCCTTAAGCCATGTAAGGTGGTGTGTTTTAAGAAGAGCTTCCCGGCTTCGGTGAAGGAAGCCGCTCTCGGTTTGGATCCAGAGGAGTCGCACTGGCACATTTTGGAGGAATGCGTGCGTCCAACATCGGCTTCCCCGGTGTGTTCCCAGAGTCTGAGCCTAAACTCTAAGCCCTCGCGCTCTCAGATGGAGCTGCTGTTGGACACACTTTGGAGAAAGAGAGAGCGCGAGACAGAAAGAGAGAGAGAGAGAGAGAGAGAGAGAGAGAGAGAGAGAGAGAGAGAGAGAGCAGCGCACGCGGCTCCTCTCGGTCCTCTCCGCGCGCAGCAGCGGCAGCCTGTGGTGACGGCACAGAGGGGGCTTGTGTCGGTCACACAGCGGTCTGTGAGCTGGTCCAGGAGGTACGGTGAGTTCTGAAGGATGATTCAGTGCGCAACAGGAGGGATTATTCCATCAGAATTAGACGCACTTAGTCCTGAAAAACTGAAGAAATGCCCCACAGACAATGGATGGAGTTCAAATCACAGTCAGATTGTAATTACACGTTCCTTCTGTGTCCTCCCTCCTGTGGAGTCTGACTTTTTCATGTCCGCCTCCACCCGCACTTCTTCTATAAAACGCACGCAAACGCGCCCCCCCCCCACACCTCTCTCTCATGCGCACATCTTGCCTCTGTATCGTTGTGAGAACACACACCCTTATACCCCCCAGCCCTAAAATGTTCATTCAAAACAAATGAAGGATTCCAACTAGAACTGAAGCTATCAATTACTTTTTATAATGTATTACTCTATCAATTATTTGAATAGGCGAAAATGTCAAAGAACGTATCCTTTATTTAAAAAAAAGAAAAAAAAAAGCTAAGACAGATACAAAAAGTATAAAAGTAATAGCAAATCTATATAGAAATGACAACAATAACACACACACACACACACACACACACACACACACACACACACAGATATAGATAAATATATATAGGCTAAAATTAGGAAACAAAATGCAACTAGAAGCACTCGGAGAGCGCAGACCTCCGCCAAGGCTGATCAGTGCCCCCCCCCCCCCCCCCCGTGGGCCCCCCCACGCCAAGGAGGTTATGTTTTTGCCAGGGTTTGTTTGTTTGTCTGTCTGTCTGTCTGTCTGTCCGTTAGTGTGCAACATAACTCAAAAAGTTATGGACAGATTTTGATGAAATTTTGTGGTCTGCGCCCCCCCCGTGGGCCCCCCCACCCCCGATCACCACCAAAATTTAATCATTTCTTCCTTATCCCATTTCCAACAAACCCTGAAAATTTCATCAAAATCTGTCCATAACTTTTTGAGTTATGTTGCACACTAATGGACAGACAAACAGACAAACAAACAAACAGACAAACAAACAAAAAACAAACAAACAAACAAACCCTGGCAAAAACATAACCTCCTTGGCGGAGGTAAAAATAAGGAAACAAAGTTTTGATTCAGGAAAATTCTATCAAATATTTGTTTTAATTGATTTGAGCCAGTTAATCAATTAATTGTTTCAGCTCTAATTATAAACATAACCCTAAAACTAACATTTAACCAAAAATAAGAAGACATTTAAGCAATTATTCCATCACAATTAGACACACTTAGCCCTGAAAAACTGAAGAAATGCCCCAGAGACAATGGATGGAGTTCAAATCACAGTCAGATTGGAATTACACGTTCCTTCTGTGTCCTATACCTATTGCCTCTGTATCTTTGTGAGAACACACACCCTCATACCCCCCAGCCCTAAAATGTTCATTCAAAACAAATGAAGGATTCCAACTAGAGCTGAAGTTATCAATTACTTCTTATAATCTATTACTATATTGATTATTTTCTTGGATTCGACTAAACAATTATTTGAATAGGCGACAAAAATGTCTGAAATATGTCAGGCATGTCTGAAAATGTCAAAGAACGTACCTTTTATTCAAGAAAAGCTGAAACAGACACAAAAAGTAGAAAAGTAAAAGCAAATCTATATAGAAATGACAATAACACACACACACACACACACACATATAGATATAGATAAATATATATAAGATAAAATTAGGAAACTAAAAGCAAGGAAACAAAGCTTTGATTCAGGAAAACTGTATCAAATATTTGTTTTAATTGATTTGAGTCAGTTAATCAATTAATTGTTTCATCTGTAATTCTAACCATAATCCCAAAACTGATATTTAACCTGAAATAAGAAGACATTTCAAGTTATGAGGATGAGTACAAATGTCCTGGCAAATCCATAATGTGCCAGCAAATGATGGTTTAACTGTTGAAGACCTATAGCTATTTTTATTTTTTTCTCTACATTTAACCTTTACCTTAATGGGGGGTAGGACTAGATAAGCAGTGGCTTCTTCCTACTCCCTTTCAGGGACAACAGTTGTGCCATTTTCATTTTTTTTTTTTTTTTTTAAATCTTGTTTTGTTTTTTTGGCCTAGTTTTGAATTCTATTTGTGTCTGAAATAAACTAAACTAAAAAAAAAAAAAAAACAACTTTCTTAAGTAATTGATCAGCAGTTGTTCTAATATTATCCTCTACATATTGCATTTTTCTGTGAGGATTTGGTATTTTCCTATATTCTTCTTAGAGTAAATTCAGAGGTTATTAAGGCAAAACAGAGAAAACTGAAGAAAAAACAGAATTTTCCAGCAAAATATATCATTAACTGTAGCACCTACAACCCCTGCCATTTGTTAAACTACATAGGTTTTTATTGGTGAATCCATTTTGTAGAAAATAACCTGAACATCCAAAAATACATACATCTGATGCTGCTGAAAACTTGAGAAACTGCATTTTACCTGAATTTAAGTGTGTTGATAGGATTAATGGTTCAAAAGTTATTAAACATTATAGATTAGTAGATGCCTTGGTGGCCATTTAGGTCTTTGGGGGTTAAAACCATTATTTGTGCACAAAAGTGTACAAAGACACACATACGACCCCCTCCTCTTTCTTCAGGATTCCCTCAGTGCAGAAACCATTGCCTTCAGTAGCTACAGACCATTTGTCTTCCTTCTCAAGTCTGTTGAACACACTCCTAAAGGCACACACACACACACACACACACACACACACACACACACACACACACACACACACACACACACGTGCATGGTAATCTCCTGGCTCACAGTTTGTGTTCATAAAAATTCCACACTGTATCATAGACGGTACTGCTGTGGGCTGTATCCTCCCTTTCATTACGGTACCACCAGTTGAATTTCAAATATCACTAATCCAAAACCACAACGGAAGTCTGTTTAGTGCTTAACATTTCAGGTGTGTGCTCAAAGGCTGGCATTCTCACCTGTCAATTCCCTGATGTGTTCAGTGAGAGATGTGAAATGTTGAGGGGGTAAAACAAAAAAAAAGGTCAAGATGCTGCTGATAAATGAATGCAAACCATGTTGCATGTCCCAGAGTCCTTAGATTTAATGGGTTTTTTGACCCTGTGTTACCCCACTTTGGCTGTGATGAAGAAACCTGTTCCAGAGCGGCGACAGAGGCTTGAACCATTGACAAAGCGTTTTGTGAATGCCACTCCTCCCTCTCTCTCTCTCTCCCTGTCGAGGGGGGTGTTGGTTAAGTGCTGGTTCATGCTTGGTTGGGCATCATCACACAGTGTTCAAATCCAGAGTAAAGCTGAATGCCATGCAGGACTGATTTTCACTCTCCACTCTTACTTTCTTGCGCAGTGTGTTCAACGGCAAGTTCACAAGTGTGTGAATATGGCTCTAACAATGTGTCACCGCAAGAGAGGTGGTGGAAAAGAAATGGTGCGAAAAAGGCAAGAAAAGAAAGAACAAAAGTTTGAATGAGAGGTCCATTTTTCATTCAGATCTTTCTTGTGCTAAGAGGATAATTCAACTTTAATTCAGCTTCATTAAATCTTTGGTGTTTCCAAAAGTTTAGAACAAAACTTTTCTTCCTGAGGAAAAATTAAGAACTCTGAGCTCAGCAATATGAAAAGGTCTGACAGGGCAGGAGGAAGCTTTAATATTTACCACTAAGACGGGTCCCAGGCAAGCGAACAGTTTGGGGAGATGATCTCATCACTGCATTTGGAGGTAAACAGAAAACTGAAGCTTCGTGGAATGTGACAGATACTGCTTCTGTAGTCTAAGGGATAACTGCTACATGCACTGTAAACCCCAATAAGTGAATTTAACTCAGAAAAATAGTTGACTCTGATTACATCAAAATTTTTAAGTAATGTAACTCTAAACCCGTTGCCTTAAAAAAATTAAGTAATGAGCAATGAAAACTTGAGTGTATTAAACTTAAATGTTTGATTTGAATAGAATTGCTGTTTTAAGTACAACACACTAAATGCCAAGTTAATTTAACTTAAAATTTGTTTCAATGTCAATTGCTTTGTATAATCTGTAGCTTAATATCATCAGTTCATTATACTCAATTCTAAGTTGATTTAAATTAAAATCTTGTGCAATATAAATTTCTTTGCATAACTATTAAACTTAATATATTGTAACATGGATGGAATTTAAGTTAGCTTAGTTAAATTTACCAGCACAGGTAGTGCTTTTAATTTGGTAAAGCATAAAGATTTACGCTGCACATGAACAAATTTGGATGAACAGGAAAGCCATTGTTGGGCCTATGGCTCTCACTCATGGTGCAGCTCTACAAAAATACAAAAACAAACACAAAAAGGCTAATAAACATTGCCATACACACATTAAGTCAAAATTAACACTAACACCACCACCCCGTTGAACCCCTGCACAGAAAAATAACACATTTTCAACAACATGCCCAATACCCACAATGCAATGCAGAGATTAAAAAAAAAGGTGTGGTCATGACTAAAAACTTAGTGATTTAAATCCATTCAACTTAAACTCTTTTTGTACTTCTGACTATGTCTACAAATTAGTAGAATATACTTAACATTTTATAGTAATGTAATAAAACTGAAATCATTTAAGTACATTGTAATTAAGGCCTTTTAGTAAATACAAAGTCCGGGTTTACAGTGTGCGGATCTGTTTGGTGATATTCATGATCATATGCAACTGTTTATTCATCTGCAGTCATTTTGTCACTGAAACAAAAGGAAAAGCTTGTTGCTTGAAATATAGAATAATGATGAGCCTATGATACGCCTATAGTAGGTATAAACAAAGTGGTGGAAGTCACTGCAGTTCCAGTCACTGAGCAGCAGAAACACCATCTGTCCTACTATCAGTGTTAGACACTCAGTAGGATAGAAGAAATTGAATTCAGGGGAAAAAAAACACAAAAAAAAATCTAAACCATCTGAAATGGACAGCATGTGATTATGTAGAAACAAGTCTTTTTGGTCCACCAAGTACTAAATTAACTTTACATCAGTATGACAGCTTACTGGTAGCAACGAGAAAGTACTAGTGACACTGTTTAGCCAATACATTTACATTCCTACTTTCATCTTAAACCTTATCTGACATTAAGTGTCATCAGAAAATGGACCCCCCCCAACCAATTTGACAAGTGGCACTTATTTCTATTCTTTGCTTAGTTTTACACAGCACTTCTATTATGGGAATATTTCGCCTTTATTCAGGAACGTCTGTGTAAACAAAATGGTGGATCATTTGGTCCCACCTTTATCGCGGGTTTGTAACGCCTCTGGAGGTGGTAACAGAGCCGTGATAAAGGTGGGATCATGATTCCAGAACGCTATATAAAAGGAACACCTCTGGTTCCGCAACCAGGGTGGGATGTTTTAATGACGTATTGCGTGTGCGACCACTGCACTGGGGGGATTGTAAAATGAGCACCGGCTGTATACAGTAAACAAACATATCAACGTGACCAGAAAGATGTCAAACTGGGGAGACACTGAGACCCACGAGCCGTTGTGGAACAGTGAAAGACGGGCCAACTCTGGAGAGGTTCGCAACGCCGCTATGCTCGGGGTATTTCCAACACGCAAGTTATACGTCACACTATACGCTGTGCTGTGTCACTGCCCCTTTGATTAAGGAACACAGGTCCACTCTGTAAAAGTCCAGCCTGTCTTACCTCTGTTACTTCTTTGGCTTGGCTGGGTAAATTGGTCAACGGTGGCAAAAAGGTGGGATCACATTCTCATTTTTTTTTTCCAAGATCTAGTAAAAGTGGCTATTGACTCAAGTCACTGACAGCAGAGGAATCGGCTAATGTCAGAATCTGATGCCTTAAATAAGTCTTGTTGCACGGTTTTTCAGTTTTTCTCTAGAAACATCACAGACAGATGGACACGGTGACTATTATGTCTACCCACATTATATATACTAGCGGCATTGTACCCATGGTGCCATTGTACGATAGCGCCCTCCCGTGGTGCAACAGCAGCATTGTACCCGTTTGCCCTCCTGTGCTGCAACATCGATCACACACTGAGAGGACATCGGACAGACACAGAACGCGCATTATTATATAGATGTGTGTGAGATAAAAATCATGGCATAATGTTAGTTTAAAGCATGTTTGCCATGACCTTTATTTTATGAACATAACACATTTTGATGAGGACTGTAACAATATCATTAGGCTAAGATGATGGTTAACACTGCACAGTATTTTTTTTTTTATCCCCCAGTCATATGTTGGCACCAGTAGTGGTATAGTTACATTAGTTATAGTAATTTAACACCAGGAAGTTAAAAGCCTGTAGTAAACAAACATTAGCTTACTGGAGCTAACAGCTATCGGACAAAATGCTTACATAGTAATTAACATCAGCATGTCCAGACCAAGGTTCTAATAGTTTGGGATTTTTCATTATAGTTTAGTTTTATTTAGTTTTGACTTTTTTCTCTCTAATTCAGTTAGTTTTAATTCGTTTTTAGAGCAGGTTTGATAGTTTTAATTAGTTTTCATTTTTTAAAAATGCTTAAGTTTAGTTTAGTTTTAGTTTTAGTATTAGTTTTAGTTGTGTCGTATCTTTTATCTTCTTCGCCGTCGTATTCAAATAAATCCCAAACAGGACTCTGCTGCTTTCTCCCAACTTTAGTCTCCATGTTTCCAGGTAGAGTGGGAACCAGAAGACGACTCTACAAGACAAGTGACCCCAAGTGATGGACCGTGAAGTGTCATATGGTGCTGCTAGCTAAAACTGCTAGAGCGAAATAAATCAATTTTGTATTAATCCGACATTTACAAAGACAAAAACGACGGGACTTTTATCCATAATTTTTATACGTTTTAGTTAGTTTTGTAAACACACAATACAGTTTCAGTTACTTATCGTTTTTTTCTTTTAATTATAGTTTTTATTTATTTCAGTTAACAAAAATGTTTTTTTAATTCTAGTTTTCGTCATTTCGTTAGTTTTCGTTAACCATAATAACGGCAGTCCAGACAGACTTTTTGCCTCAAAATAATGGTGTAATGTTTCCAGTTGATTGTGTTTCAACTCTACATGGACTTGTATTTCTGCTGCGATTTTCTAAGTTGATGGTACCTACTGTGCTTTATAATATGTCACATTCACTCACTCGCACATGCAAACACATACATATTCACAAACAGGTGCAACAGTCAATGGAAGCAACTTTAAGTTCAGTGTCTTGCTCAAGGACACTCCAGCATGTTGTCAGCATTGAACCACCAACTCTCCATTTAGTGGATGACTCATTCCTCCCCCTGAGCAGTAGCTGGACAAACCATGTAGTTCACCAGGGTCGGGTGTAGAGGGCTTTATTCATGCCAACAACTGCCTGTAATTCCCACTGGATTTAGGTTTTAAAATAAACAGTGGATAGTGAAGGGGATGGGTTTGTGTATTTTTCAGAACACAGTTTGTTTAATGTAGAAAAAAAAGTCTAAGGTGACTTTAATTTAAGCAGATAATCCTGTTCTAAATGCAGCCGACTTGTAGCCTGTTGTGCCACTCAGTACTGGCTGAGAGGGATTCTGTATGCCAGTGCGTACCCTCTGTTGGCCCAGAACAAAGTCAACGTGGAATGGAATTGGACATCTGTGATCATAAACCTGAAGAGAACGTGGTTTACAGAGCAGTGTCTGTTTCACTAAAGTAGTGGTGTACACTGTTGTAACTGGTGTAGAAAAGTCGCTTTACCATTAACATACATTCAACATTTAACTAAATCACATGAATTCAAATAGTTTCAAATCCATATGATGATCATGTGACCACATATGCTCCTGTCTACAGATTTTCTCGGCATATTTTCTTGCCCTTGAAGACCTAGAACTTTTTGGTGGTAACTTTCCTCTACATTTAATTTGTCTTAAGTGGTATGTTCATATTTATTATTTTATCCTGTACATTTTTCTGTGAAAATCAGGTATCCTTTTTTTTATACTTAATTTATCCATCAAAGCTCAGAGTTAATTCAAAAGTTATTATATCAAAACAGAGAAAATTGACAAAAAAGGACATTTCAGCTAAATACTATATCATTAGCTAAAGGTAAATACAAGCATCTACATCAGCTGTCATTTGTCAAACTCCATGGGTTTTACTGATGAATCAATGTTGCAGAAGGTGACAGTATTTTTTTTTCTTTTAACTTTACTGACATCTTTTTTCTATAAAAGGGAATTAACATCATTAATGAAAAGAGAGTAACAGTATTTCCATGTTTACTATGAAGCCTTTGAATGCACAAATGGGTCATATCTGATGACACTAAAAAGAGAAACTACATTTTACCTGCAATATTTCAATATATTGAAAGTACTAGTGATTCAGAAGTTATTAAACATTTTAGATCAGTAGATGCTTTTGGCTGTTTAGGTCTCTGAGGGTAAACTTAGGCTAATAAAATGTTGAATGTTATAATCTACACTGTTGGAGGGTGAAATATAGACTGGTAACTGATGGTAGCTTTACGGTGTGTATAAACTATAATATTCTTGACCATACTTTAAGGTCAAGGATTGTGGATCAGGGTTTTAGCAGGTTTACAAAAACTTACTATGAGACTTTTTTCCCCCTACATCATTATGAGTATAATTTAAGATCTATTTCATGTCCAACTGGTTACTTTTGTTAGTTTGATTTCGACTTTGGTTAACCCATAAACACCCAGTGCTACTTTTATGGTAGTTTCCAAATGAAATTTTCTCTGTATTGAACCTTTCTTAAGTAATTTATCAGCATTTATGATAATATTATCCTCTGTATTTTGCATTTTTTCAGTGAAAATCATGTATTTTCCTATATTTTATTTATTGATCATATTATTGTTGATAAAAGCTCAGTTGATGGTTATTACATCAAAAACAGAGAAAACTGAAGAAAAAGGGACTTTTTCTGAAAAATATACCATTAACTGAACATAAACCAAGTATCTCCATTCACTGTCATTGATCCAACTCCATGGGTTTTACTGGTGAACCAATGTTGTAGAAGATGATGGTGTTTCCACGTTCACTATGGAGCATCTGAACGTCCAAATGCACTGTAACAAATTTTACCGTTAAATAACAGTAAAATACTGGCAGCTAGAGTTGCCAGCATGTTACTGTTATTCTACAGTACCTCTACTGTAATCTACAACTACAGTTTCTTACTGTAAAAAGTATTACGGTACTGGGCTGTACATAATGTACCTTTTACAGTGAAATACTGTTAGCCACAGTTGCTGCATTTTACAGTAACTACTGTATTCCAAGAAACAATATATTACTGTCAGACGTATTTAATGTCATATTTACAGTATAACACAGCGAAATGCTAGGATTTTAACATTTCAAATTACATTTTAAAATACAAAATCATGAACATTGCTAGAAAAAGCTCAAACAAAAGATGACATTGTTATATATAACCATGTAAATTGAGACGCTGTTTAGTTACGGTGTCCACTTTGCAGCTAGCAAGTATGCTTCAACTTAAATGAGCTGCATGTTTGCTACATACGGCTAACACCCCGAAATATTAAGCAGTATTATCACGCATGTTATACCGTGCAAGTTGCGTCCAGTGTGAATACAGTTTCTGGAGGCAATTTAATGTTTAATGAACCCAAAATGCCATAGTTACGTTGATAAAATCACAATTACCTTGATAAATGAACAACTGGAGCAGAATGGAGTTATGGCAGTGTTGGTAGAAAAGCATCAGGTGGCTCCGTTCCCGTGCTGTATGGGGTTAAGTATGGGTGAAAATAGCCATCCTCAGTTATTTTCTCTTTTTATTTTTTTCTTCTGCTTCGAAAATGAACCACTTACCTTTGATGCAGCAAGTCTATAGTAAACATTTGTTGGATTGAATCTTTTCTAAATGAGCTGGTGGGATTTGATACCAGATGATTTTGTTCAGAGCAGTTCTGGGCGGACAGCAGTGGAGGAAATGAAGAAAATACTCTATGATACTGTCAAATTTTGCAGTAGCTTACTGTTTTAAATTTGCACCTTAAAGACCTCATTATTTACAGCATTATACTGTATTTACAAATAACAACATGATACTGTATAAAATTTACTGTTATTTACAGTAATTTGTTACAGTGTGGGTCATATCTTTTTAAAAAAAAAATTACTGCAAGAAAAATATTGTGACAGAGGTAACAAAAACAAACAGACTAAAAAAGTTCATTAGACACAGACATAGAGCAAAACAAAGACGGGTGCAAACAGAGGGCTATTCACAGGTGTGTGTATATATGTGTGATTATTTATGATTATTTTCTGCGAGTTGGGTATATTCAGCTAGACAGAAGAGGGAATGAAAACATAATTGACAGTCTAATAAGTGAAAAGGTCAAAAGATGTGAGTATACAAAAGCGAGAAATCAGTAAAGGGTTTTAAATAACAGTATACAAAGAAGCTTAAGGGAAAAAAAGAAAGAAAGGAAATGAAAAAGGAAAAAGGGAGAAAAAAAAACAAAAACATCAAAACAGCAAAATCAGTAATCCCAAATACAATAGTAGTGACAGCCTTTTCTTTCTTTTTCTTTTTCTTCCTCTCCTGCCCCCTCCCTCCTCTCCTCCTCTCCTCCTCTCTTTCTCCTACTGTTATTATCACTCCAATTTTCTAGATTTTTATTATATACATTAATTGACTTTTGTGTTTGGAGGTGGTAAGGCCAAGGACTTGAGCTCAGCTGCCGACAGCCCGGAGGTGGCAGCAATCTGAGCAAGCTCACTTTCTACCCCTTTAGAGCAACCCTGTGACCTAATTAGGAGAGGGTCTGCTCATTTGGCTGGGTAGTTTGGGTCAAATGGGTCATATGTAATGACAATGAAAAGATGACAAACTGTATTTTACACCAAATATTTACATGTATTGATAGGATTAGTGGATCAACGGGTATTAAACAGTTTAGGTCAGTAGATGATTTTGGTCAGCAGTGATTGTTTGGGTCTTTATGGGATAAACATCAGCACAAACAGGCCCCTAACTTTTCATCTGAAGTGTCTCTTAATGTAATCTCTTAATCCAAACTGCTTAAATTAATTTAATAACCCCTTTAGCCCTATCAGCCCGCCCGCGGGCCGAAAAAATTATATTAATATTCATCTACTATCAAAATATAATAAATTAGGACAATGAATGTTTTTTTCACCTTTTGCTCAAAGTTTAGACCCTAATGTTAATAAAAGTACAACAAAAGTGTATTTTAGTGCAAACTTTAATGTTCAAACATGATTTTTAATCTTTGTGGGGTGAAATATACGTTATTAAAAATCTCCGACACGAACAATTAATTTATGCATATCATCGTCAATCCAGCCGAAAAAAAACAGGATAAAAAACTCCAATTTCTCTTTTAGTTTGTTACAGTTTACTCAGGCATAGTAATAGATACAATATTTTAGACAACGGGAATAGATTCTGTGAGGTCTGTAAATGTCCATAGACACCAAGAACATCCATATGAACCTTATTATTGGGAAGGAATTCTTCATTTACTTTGGGTATGTCTTTTTAGGCGTTTTTCCCCTAAGAATATGGTCAGGGTTAAACAGGTTAAGAAGTCTTGTCCTTTTCTGTCCTTGATGATTTTACAGGTGGGACCCAGCTCACCTATGCAGGACAAATAAAAATCCTCCCAAAAAACACATTTAAAGTTGCAACTTTATACAAGTAGTATTAAGTTAGTAATTCCATCCATTTTTAAGACCTGTCAAAATCACGTATATGTAGAAAACATTCCAGATTATTGGATTTTAGAGTTTTTAAGGGACTGCTTTAAACCCTGGTGGATAAGACCAGGCTGTTAACAGGGCTTTAATTTCTCTCTACACCACGTTCCCGGGTTCATACAGGATGCAGCCTGCTAACTCGTGTTCTTCACTCTCATTTGTCGGATGGGTGTACAGATTCTCATGTCATTATGTTCCTCAGAGGGCAATCGGGTCTTCTACTTCAGTGATTACTCATGTTTTAACGCTGAGGCTGTCATGATGGGATAGCTGCTCAACTGTGCGCTTATTACGGCAGTCACTGAGATGCCACTTGAGTCACTGCGCTAAAGATGTACCGGATTAAACGCACCCTGTATTATGTGCCATGCAGGACACTGAACGCCTGTGAGGAAGAGATGAAAGATGTACGACACAAACAGGAACAATCTTTTTTTTTCTTTTTTTGTTTTCCAATGGTAAATCAGGAAAGTAAACACAAACACTGTGGGTAAATGTAGATTGTATGTAACTTGAAGTATATGTGAATGAAGTGGGCGTCACATCTGAATTCAGTGCAGATGAATCCTGACACTTTTGGCATTTAACAGCATTTTGTTCAATCCCTGTTTCCTCCGCTAACTCATCAAGAGACAGAGAGAGAGAAAGACATATCGGAAGGGAGGCTCTGTGCAACAAACTAATCCGTCTGGGTGAAGGGATAATGATGTACTTGCTTGACAGAGAAACACAATCCCACCGCAAGTGTGAGAACAACAGAATAACAAATGTATCCTTCTCTAAAAGTGCAGCTAAGGAGTTTTACTAATGAACCCATTATGAAAGCAAACAGGGATATTTGTTAGGGAACCCTGGGCAGATGGGTTTAGACGATTAATACCCCAGCAAGTAACTGTACGACTGACTGGATATTAAAACAATCTGATTTAAAGAGAGGATTTAGGGGGGGACGTTGCTTCAAACACACCTTTTATCGATTCAATCACAGTAAATAAGCTAAAATAAAGAAGATATCCAATAAAAAAGCAGCCTCCTTGATTAGTATTGGGCAAAAGTTGCAGACTTTAGCTAAAAGACTATTGATTTTTCGGTACTGTGTGTACTTCCATTGAGTCTATAAAAGTGCCCAGCTGCTTAGACATTCAAAGGTCACTGCATTAACGATAAATACATATGACATTTCTATAATTGTAGAGGGCCATGCTTAAATTATAAGTGACAGTGTCTCTTACAGAATTACTGACTATTACTGAAAAATATCAGCTTTTTTCTGTGATATCATTGAAACCAATCATAAAGCTGTTTAACAGAAAACTGATGGGGCTTTTGTCAACACACTGACAGGCTGCAGGAGCAAATTTATAGAGGCACTTTTCAGCTTAAACCTCCCGGCAGTACTACAACGAAACAAAAAGGGATGCAATTAAGGAAACATTTTCGGTCCACAAATGTCAGTACCCGTTTCAAACTGATGTCATGAATTCCCATCTCAGGCTATTAAACAACACAGTATGTTAGTTGCTTCATCGCTAAGAGCTAATGTGAATGAGAGTAATCAGTAGATAGCTGTTTTCGGGAGGGATTTTTTTGTGTTGACAGTTCCTGCAAATGAGAAGAGGACTTCAATTTCAATCAGTGTGGCAAGCGAAGCAGAGCAGTGAATGCTTAAAAGCCAAGTGAAGATGAATGAAAAGGCACCAACAAGCACAGAAATGTAATAGCTGCCACTTGATGTCATATCTTATCAGTCATTTTCAAACGCTGGCAAAGATTACACCTTTTGGCATGCAGTGTCTGAGCTCTACTCTCACTCTGCATGCTAAAAGTTGAATTACACGCTAGGTTGAACTGCATGCTGTATTTTCCTTCACAAAAACACTTTAACCATATAAACTTTAGAACTGACATGCGAAGAACTTTGCACGCCATTAAGAGGTATCGTTGCCAAGGTGGTTCAAGGTTGATCACAATGGAGTGTCTGTTTGTCGGCAGGACTGTCGCTGACTTTCATGAAACTGGGTTGAAGGGTAGGACATGGGCTGAGGATGAAACCCTTAGATTTCAAAACAGGTCCATAAAAAGGCCCAAAGGCTGGAACAGTAGAGACATTAGGGCTGTCCACACCACAAAAAAGATACCTAAAGCAACAATAGCTTTAAAAATCAGTGGATGTTGGAGTCTACAATGTGATAATAACAAGTCAACATGTTCAGAGTGATCTGAAGAACAGAAACACTGACGGCTAAACAAATAATAATGATACACATCACATTTAAGACGTCATGTACATTCACTACACTTTACTTGACTTAATTCCTACAGTATTTATCTTAACCCTTTCATGCACGAATTATGAGAACCTTAATCAAAATTTTTTCCTGAGTGTTTTTATTCTTCTTCAGGCATGAAAAAAAACAATGCGATTGAAAATTTTCTTCTGAAAAATAAATTTTAAAAAATAAAATAAAATAAAAATAATTTAAAAAATTGTAAAAAATACATTAAAAAAAAATAATAATGAAAAAAAAAACAAATTCTTATCAACCTATTTTTCATGAAGTTGCAAAAATGTCCACTCAGCTGGACACCACACGTTTAATTTTTGACGCAAAGAAACATGTATTTACTGATACACTGTGCGAAAACTATGAAATTATTTCTTAAATGTTGTTATTCTGATGTTTTGTCACATTTTAACATACTCACTTTATGGAGATTATATGCAAAAAAAAAAAAAAAGTAAATGACAGTCTACCAACAATAACAACCGCCTGATTTACACTCAAACATGTTAGTGCAGGTCAGGTTTATCAAGAACAGCAAAGTTACAGTAATGGGATGAATTGCAGTGTATGAGATGATGCATAAGCTTCCACTGTGTTGGCTGATATGGAACTGAAACAACTAAATCCTTGAAAATACGATAACTGTCCACAGTAGTGACCACTATGCATGAAAGGATTAATCTCACTAAAAAGACACATGAACTAGAAAAGCACTCGGAGAGCACAGACCTCCGCCAAGGCAGATCAGCCCCACCCCCACCCCACCCCTTTGGATCACCACCAAAATTTAATCATTTGTTCTTTGTGCTAATATCAACATTTCCTGTAAATTTCATCAAAATCCATCCATAACTTTTTGAGCTATCTTGCTAACAGACAGACAGACAAAACCCCCCCCCCCCCAGTCCCCCCTGATCACCACCAAAATTTTATCATTTGTTCCTCGCATCAGTATCAACATTTCCTGAAAATTTCATCCAAATCCGTCCATATCTTTTTGAGTTATCTTGCTAACAGACAAACAAACAAACCCTGATGAAAACATAACTGCCACCGTTCCCTGGCGAAGGTAATAATGACAATTTAAAGTCACTCCTACTGAGAAGGAGAATGAGAAATACTGTGTATTTCAGTAAGAGCACTTAGAATAATAGAATATGTTCAAAGACTTATTAGAATAATACTACTTCCTTTGTGGAAGAAGTTAGATCCACTTATTTTCTTGTTCCACAACATTATTAAATGATAAACAAACCACAAATTATAATCTGTGTTTTTCTATGAGGTTTGTCGAAAATATTATAGCACTGACCGACTGTCAATTCAATTTAATTCAATTCAATAAAAAAAGGCCTTACAAAAAAAGTTTATATTGCCAAAGAAAATTGTACATTCCAAGGTGAAATGTGCTAACATGAATAAGGTAAGAGTACAAATTTAAGAAGAATATTAATATTAAAATAAAGATAAGGCATTTAACCCTTTCATGCATAGTGGTCACTACAGTGGACAGCTATTCAAAGCTGTTCTTTTGTATATTTATTGGTTTAATTGTTTTAGTTCCATATCAGCCAACACAGTGGACACATATGCATCATGTAACTGTGCTGTTCTTGATCAACCTGATCTGCAATAACATGTTTGAGTGTAAATCAATCGCTGATTGTTAATAGACTCCAATTATCATTTTTTTTCTTTAACAAAATGGTCTTTTTTTGTATATTATCTCCATGAAGTGAGTAATAACTAGTATTAGAGTATGTTTAAATATGAGAAAACATCAGATTAGCAGCATTGAAAGTGTTTTTATGTCATAGTTTCACAGTATATCAGTAAATACATGTTTCTTGGCTTCAAAAATTAAACGCATCGTATTAATTTGAGTGGACATTTTTGCAACTCTATGAAAAATAGGTTCATAAAAAGCTGTCAATTGCATTGTTTGTTTGTTTTTTTCATGCCTAAAGAGGAATAAAAACGGGGGAAAAATCATGATTAAGGTTCTCATAATTCATGCATGAAAGGGTTAAAATACAACAGCCTATATATATATATATATATATATATATATATATATATATATATATATATATATATATATATATATATATATATATACATATGGACATTAAGGCTATTAACAGTCTGTCTGTCCGTCCGTAGATCCATGTGTCTGTCTGTCTGTCTAGGTCTTTGCTCTTTGAGGACATTTCTACTTAATTTTTGTAATGAGAAAAGGCAGTGACATCTTGTGGTATATGGCTGCTGAGAGGCTGAGGCTAACCTTTGGGGTGTTACTGATGGGCATGCTCTTTCTTGGTGAGCACTCTGGGCGCTGAGACACTTGGCAGTTCATCAAACTGTCAGTCTGGGTCCAGATCACAGTTGATCTGCCCAACTCAGACCTTGACATCTGTAGTGTCAAACTACACGCTACGTTGAGCAACTCCACCCAGCTGTCCTCCTTATACCTATCTCTTTAATCTCCTTCGCTGTACTCACTCTACCTCTGCCATTACCTCTCTTTCTCCTCTGTTCATTTTTAATATATACAGTACAGTGCCTATCTCTTTGCTATAGTTGAGACTTTTTGGTAACACTTTATAATAAGTACACACTATGAAGCATTAGTTAAGCATGAACAAATACTGAATTCATCATTTATAAAGCATATTTCTGACATGAATACTCATTAATATATGGTTTATCAGCACAGTTATAAATGTCTTACTCATCATTAATAAGCTCATCTACAATGTGCTTAATGATTGTATTTTCATACTTTATAAATTATGGATTCACCATTTAAACATTTAGTATTCAGACATGTACTAATAGTAAGTGAATATGTCAGTGTGTATTTTATTCTAACTCACACATTTATTTTCCAATAGATGTCTTATAAACAGTTATTAATACAAGAATTCATTATTTCAGGTAGTTATAAAACACTTACTACTCATTAATTAAGTTTATGGTGTGAGCTCATCTAAAGTGTGCACTATCGATGCCATATAAAGCACTTACAAATGAGATTTAAAGGTTGGCAATACCTAAAGACTCACAAAAGTCTCAGTTATTCTAACAAAGGAAAGACACAGCACATGGGATTATCAAACAAACTGCATGATTGAATGATGAGTGATTACGAATGATGAGTAAAACATTTATAACTGTGCTGATAAACCATATATTAATGAGTATTCATGTCAGAAATATGCTTTATAAATGACGAATTCAGTATTTGTTAATGCTTAAGTAATGCTTCATAGTGTGCACTTATTATAAAGTGTTCCTGACTTTTTTCCTTCTCTTCTGTATTCTCTGTTAAAAGTCAGCCCTCCTCACACACACCTCACTTCTCTCCTGGCTCTCCCTGTTCCTCTCCTTCTGTGATCTCCATATTCTCTCTGCTTCTCTTCGTTGTTGCCGTCTGTACTCGGTCTCCTGCTGGGAACGTTTGGTGCCAACGCATCCACCAGGGAAAAAGACATGGAGGGGCTGAGGCGGCAACAGGCGCTGCAGAAGAAGAAGCTGAAAGACACTGTGGAGGCACGAGGAGGTGGTGAGCAGCAGCAGCCAGGGGCCCCGGAGGTGCAGGGGCCGACAGAGGAGCAGGTGGTGGTTTACAGATACAATTTTGAGGATAATTGTGTACATGATCGACTGTAAGGGACAAATGTCACCAAGGCCACTTCTCTAATAGCCTCTCAATCGACTAAACACCATGTCAGTATTTTCCGTGCCTCGTGACACGTTTGTGAGCAGATGGCAGGTGGGGAACAGTCAAACAAAGCTGAATATTGTGCGACGCTGTCAACAGCACTCTATAAAATGTTATGAAGAGCCACATTTTGTGAGAGCAGCAAACGCATGTCCTTGAATTTTAAATCCTAAAATTTGACTAAAGCACTGTAATCAACAAGACACAGTATTATGATAATTCTATGCTCTGACGCAGCGTCGAGCACAAAACCTGTATACAACAGACACATTCAATGCATTTGTGTGTTGCAAAATCATAAATCCACTAGAGATTGTAACTATAAAGCTAAAAAGAGAAATGATGCTAAGTTAATCTCAACAGAGGCGATTTCTCATAGACTGCAAGGGGAGCTCGGCTTCCCCTAAAATTACGAAAATTAAGTGGTTAAATATGTATGGTTGTGTTGACATTTCATTGACTACAAATGTGTTAGAACACGTTCATCTAAAAGATGAGTTCGTTCAGAATCAGCTTTATCACAAATTAACTCGACTCGACTCAATGTTGTTCACTTCTCATACATTCCCGTTGCGCTGTTTTCTCATACGATCTATGGTCGATGCATTTGCCCGTAGACGCCCGGTGTCCATGCACTTCAATGGGACTGAGTGGAACAGTTTTTTTCATTGCCTCAAAACTGGATGGCAATTGGATAAATGCCATGATGTTGTCCCGCCCCTGGACGCTCAGCGTCTCTGGGGGGGAATGGAGCTGTGGGCGGAGCTCGGCTGGGCTGGACACTGGGCTGCCATGTGCTGATTGGAGGATCAGTCGAAAGGCTGAACCCCATTTGATTGACCGCTATTTTGAGATCTACTCCTTCACTGACAGTTCAGTTTAATACCGTCGCACATTCTACTTGTGAAATCGAGAGAGAAACCACTACGAAATTACTTGTTCATTTCTTGCACTGTAAATAAAACACACCCATTGTACTTTGTTTCAATTTAATATAATTTCAACGTTTTCTTGTTTACTGGGTACGATAAGGTCACTGACCATTTTCTTAAAAAGGAACGGAGGGCTGAACTTATGTTTATATAACCTGACTTTTTTTTATGTAAGCCGACAATGAGCGTCTCTGAAAGACGAGCAGCCGCGACTGAATCTCAATAATCGCATTTTGTAATCGTACATCTTATTTATTCAAGAAAGAGTTTCAAAGTAGGATTTCAGTGATGTTTCATCATCAGGGTTTGACAAATAAATCAGTGCTGTTATGCAGTAACACTTGGATCTGAACCTTATTAAATAAATATCATCTCATGTATATATGTCACTTGATGTTGAGTTTTTACAATAAATTCTTGTTTTTAATGACTTACCAGCACGTATCTTAAAGTTTCCCCACATCATTATACAAGTAGGTCACAGGGAACAACAAGATTTGCTGACTTTCCAGATGAAAATTTAATTAATGTTAATTATGGTTCTTTATTATGGATTTTTCTCGGTTTATTGTCAAATAAAATATAAATGTACTCTTATAGAAACAGGTCATTTTATAGATGTTAATGGTTAAAAATAAGCCATTGTAGATGTAAAAATTAATTTGTTATAAACCTCTAAAAGTCCATGATGATCTATTTTCGCATTGGTTGTGCATTAGAGAGTCTATATGGCTGTTTTAGGCACAGTGTGAAGCCTTTGAACTGTCTGAAATCTAGTGCATAAAGAAGTGCCTTCAGAGGCTTTTGCTATCTCTGCCATGAAAGCTCTTCAAATTAATAAGCTACAGTAACCTAATATTATACTTCAAAAATGATGTTTAAATACTGTGAAAAAACTGAGAACATTTGGGGAAAAAATACCTGAAGCTCTGTCGATGTCTTCTGAATACTAGAGCCTCAAAAACCACTTTTTATGTCAGCTGCAGCAACATGTACAGTGACCTGTAATCCATCAATGCTAATCTGAAAATGGATGTTGGAGTCATACAGTATAAGTAAGTAGCATTGCACGAAGCAGGTTTATATTTACAACCCAAGGGGCAGTAAGAGTAGCCGACTACACAGGGAAACACAGGATGACACAGCTAATTCATCTAGGCAGCATCATGACAGCTGGGCTGGAGAGAGTTTGGGAAGGGGGAAATGGTTCTGATGAATGACTTTCAGAGTGCGGCCGCTAGCTACGGCAAACAGTCTCCCAGTCCCCACAGTCCCTGATGCCTCCTATTTGCCGCTCAGGGAGAAATGGATGAATAGCCCTTTGTGAAATAAATGGTCCCTTTCTGTCTGACATTTACAAAATGAATGCTTCTTGCAAAACTGGATCCATTCATTTTTTTTATTACTTGTGTTGCTAGGTTTGTGTCATGCCCTTGATGATTATGTGGTTGTTACATGCACGTGCAGAAAAAAATTATTTAACCCATAAAGACCCAAACATCCAACATCGACCAAAACCATCTACTAATCTAAAACGTTTAATACCTGTTGATCCATTAATATCAATCCATGTAAATAATTGGTGTAAAATGCAGTTTGTCATCTTTTCATGGTCATCAGATATGACCCATTTGGACGTTCAGTCTCCGTAGTGAACGTGGAAACAAAAACATTGATTCACCAGTAAAACCCATGGAGTCTGATAAATGACAGTGGATGGAGACACTTGTTTTTATGTTCAGTTATTGATATATTTGCTGGAAAAAGTCACTTTTTCTTCAGTTTTCTCTATTTCTGACATAATAATCCTCAACTTTCACCTGAGTTTGTATGAACATCTATATGATCAGTAAACTGAAAAAGTGGAAAATACAGAGGATAATATTAGAATAAATGGTGATAAATCTCTTCAGAAAGGTTAAATAGAGAGGACTGTTAATTTGGGAACGGCCACAAAAGTAGCAAATGTGGGTCTTTATGGGTTAAAATCTGTGTGGGAAAGGTTCTGATAGTGCTGCAGTTTTGACAAATCTGTAGCTGTTTGGTTTCACTACACACCTCCTCATAAACCATCACTGTACTGCACTACCACTGCTACTGTAAATAGACTGACATGTACACTTTATTTATTCCTATTCTTATTCTATTTTACCTCTTTTTTCCCCTTGTTTTTAAAAAAAAAAAAAAAAAAGCATGGTATTTAACAAGGTGAGAGAAACAGTATCTCAATTCTCTGTATGTCCTGTACATTTAGTGAATTGACAATAAAGAATCTTTCAATCTTGAATTTTATGAAAAACTCTACACTATTACCTATATAAATACAGTCAACAAGCAGTAAATAAAGCAACCAACATAAGTGTTTGTTTGATTTTCCTTTTGAGAGAAAAGGTAATGAGTCTCATGTTTGTGTATCACGTTCAGATCTGTGGTCAGGATGTTACCGTTGGTGTCTCCAAGCGTACCTTAAACCCAAAACTATAGAAATATTTTCAAATCAAAATAAATCACACAGTATTAACCTCTTTGTTCTGTCACAAAAGCAGAGTTAGAAGTGTTATCTTCATACTTGAAATATTCTAACTGAATAAGGCAATGAAATCAATGGATTTTTTTTTTTTGCACTCAAAAAGGATTAAACCTGCAACAATCAACAGAAATATTGAATAACTGATTAGAGGTGAACTACCAAATTAATCATCACCTTTTTTGATTATCTATGAAATTAGTTTGAGTATTTTGTTTTGTGACGAAAAGCTTCTTAAATATAAAAATTTCATTAAATACTAGCTCTGTGACAGCAAACTGAATACCTATCGGCTGTGGATTAAACAAGACATTTGCTTTGCAGAAACAGTCATTAACATTTTTCATCATTTTATGGCATTTTATAAACCAAACATGTCACATAGGTGAGGAAATAATCAACAGGTTAATCAACAATATCTGAATATCTTCCATATGATGTCAAGGAGTACTCTTGAAAAGCTGTACGTGCTTTACTTTAAGAAAATAAACCAGGCTGCATAAAGTCACCAGCAGACACAGCTATTAACCTTCTACTGCGTGACTCTAAAAAACAGAGAAGAAGAAGTAAAGCACTGTGTTGCAATTATAATTGTTTTACATGGATGAAACCAATCACCTCCTTATCGGCTTCTTCTGTGTTCTAGCACATTATGACAACACTAGTGTGTTGACCCGTGGGGAACCATGGGTAATATTAATACCGATATCTAGGACTGAAGTTAGTAAATGCGTCATTCCTGTTTTTAACTTCATTTCCCATCATGCAGTGTGGTACTGCGCTTCTGGTCAACCAAGTAACGTGATTGCAAGGCTATTGTATTCCAAAATGACTAATATCTCCCAAAATATTGGTCCTGTTAAACAGTTTAAAAAGTCTCAATTTCTCAGAACACACACACACACACGCACGCACACACACACACACACACACACACACTCTGTGAGACCTTCCAGTATTATGATATAGATTGTATTTATTTATTTATGCATTTATTTTTTTAACCTTTATTTTACCAGGTAGGTCAGCTGAGAACCACTTCTCATTTACAATAATGACCTGGCCAAAAGGCAGCATAGTAGTCAGAAAAAACTGGAAAAAAAACCAAAACAAACAAACTCAGAAACAAAACAAAGAAAAAGTTACAAGTTAAAAAGTCACATGACAAGCTATAATGATGCTAAAAGACAGTATTATTTACAGTATTTACAGTGATTTATTTATTTATTTAACCTTTATTTAACCAGGAAGTCCCTTGTGATGAAATCTCTTTTTCGAGGGAGGCCTGACCGACAGGCACATCAGCACAATGCAAATGAACTAAGAGAGTATAAAACTACATACAATTAAGACAACATAAAATGACAAGACACACAAAAGCTAAAAACCAGTTTAAGAATAGCAGTTACACACTTCTGTTAGACAGTTTGATAGAAAAGATTTGAAATCACCCAAGGTAATGAAATGCTGAAGCTGAAGTGAGTTTTGCAAATTCTTCCATGAGCAAGGTCCATCATAGGAAAAAGCTTTTTTTCCAAGTTCAGAGTGGACTCTGGGGACTCTTAAGGAGCAGCCGATGTGATGAGCGGGAGTTGTATCCACTGGTAAATGGAGACAGGAGGCGACAGAGATAAGTGATATATATTTGTGGAAGACACTGGAGATCTGTCATATGAGTTTAATGTTTGCCACATCAGAATTAAAACCATTACCTATGAAATCCATCTTAAATGAGTGGACACACTTCTCTGCAGAACTTAAGAAGATTTAGTTTCTGAACGTTGCCGCTTCCATCAACATGTTACTTGTTTTCTTACTTAACCCATAAAGACCCAGTGTTACTTTTGTGGCAGTTCCCAAACAAATTTTTCTCTAGATTTCACCTTTCTTAAATGATTTATCACCATTTATTAAAATACTATCCTCTGTATTTTGTGTTTTTTTCAATGAAAACCATGTATTTTCTTGTATTTAATTTACTGATTATGTAGACGTTCACAAAAACTCAGATGAAAGGTGAGGATTATTGAGAAAACTGAAGAAAAAGTGACTTTTTCCAGCAAATATATCAATTACTGAACATAAAAACAAGTGTCTCAAGTACACTCAGTTTAAGATTGTATAAATCTTTTGCCTTTTACTAAAGAGTTCCATGGAGAGGTGCAATAGAAGTTTTACCCAATTTTTTGATGCTCTGCAAAAGCGGGGCGTAAAAAAACAAAACAAAACAAGTGTCTCCATCCACTGTCACATGATCCAACTCAATGGATTTTACTGTTGAATCAATGTTGTAGAAGATGACGGTGTTTCCTCATTTGTTATAGGGCCTCTAAATGTCCAAATGGGTCATATCTGATGACCACGAAAAGATGACAAACTGCATTTTAAACACCAATTATTTACATGTATTGATATGATTAATGGTTCAGAAGTGAAAAAATATGTTAGATCAGTAGATGGTTTTGGTCGCCAGTTGCTGTTTGGGTCTTTATGGGTTAAAGTTGAGTTCAGATATAAGGGACATCTGCCACATTATACATCTACCAGGATGGAGAACGATGCAACACGCTCAGTTTTCTTTGTAATACAGTCCACACTTCTAAACCAACATCAAACTCAAATGGCAACAGCATGAACAAAGTTTGCCTCCCTGTGTGCAGTTACACAACCTCTAAATTGGGCTTGTTTTAGAGAAAATAAATGCCTCAAGCGGTGCCTCCCCAAGAGAATAGTTCTATGATAAAAGAGCTTTATCCCATCAAAATATTATACAGAATTTGCTTTTGATTTTGAAGTCAGCATATGTATGATCAACAAGCAGCGATATCCTCAGGAGGTGCTCTATCACATCCCATTATATCAGTCATCATCCAGCTTAGAAACAGTTTACAATAACAGGATTATCAATCAGGCTGTTCTTCACCAGAATATTCTAAAGGGAAACAATGAAACATTATCCTTATTCTTGGCCCATTTGTTTTGCCTTTACTAAAGCTACCTCGCAGACATTTATTCATTTCCAAATTCTGTTTGTTCTCCTTGTCCAGAAACTTGTTTTGCAGCAAATATTCTGGCAGCTTGTTAAAGCGCTGACGAGAGGTGAGTGTGTGCATGTGTGTGTATGTTGCACCTTACATCAGGGGGATGTCAGACACGCAGCGAAAGCAGGGCTAACGAAGGAGGGTCGATGGTAGTCAAACGGGCTGACAACTCCCTGAGCATGCTGACACACACACAATAACATGCACAAACACACACGGAGAAGAAACTGCTAAACAGGATGAAACAGACCGTCTAAAGCCAGCTGCACTGTGGGTGCACTTAAATAGATCTTTCACTTTGATTTCATTTTAGTCTGTGGTGTAATGGTCCCCATGGAGATACATTTACTGAAAAGCAATATGTTGGCTGATGTATGTTGTGTATGCGTGCACTGCAGTGGCATGTATAAGGTAAGTAGTAGGCATACTCGCTAATTGCTTGGAAGATATATTTGGCATTTCCCTTAATAGCTTCTGGTCTGAAGCTGCTTCAACAATCATGTCCTCATATTAAACCTCTGAACTGAGAGGTGGCAGGTTGATTTAAGAGCGCTCGTGTCCCTGTTGATGTCTATATTTCTTTCAGTGTGAGCACAATGTTGTTTAAGCAGATGTTATGGGTGTTAAGATTTGCATCAGCCGTGCTTATTAGGTTGTGGAGCGAAATAATATAATCAGCTCCGCCTCCAGTATCATCCCAAGACCCACAGAGACTGACTCGGAGATCATGGGATGAAACAACAATCGCTCAATCAATAGACCTTCTGCTAAGATTAGTTGAGGGCAGACCTGTTTACAATTTTGAGCTCATTTACATTTGAGGCACTGCTTTTACCCCGAGTGCCTCACAGTGACTGAGCAGATATGTGTTCAGAGTCTCAAATGACAAGATATTTTTGAGGACATGGTGAATATGCTGATTAAAAGGAAGAAAATGGGGATATTTATATGTAGGACAAAGGACAGTCTGTGTCACCCACAGCCACTGGTATACCTTAATCAAAAAAGCCATTAAAAGAAAAAACAGGAATTTTCTCTAGTCTATTTCAGTCCAAAACGATCATGCTAGTGGATAAGTGCTCTTAGAGTTTCTCTTATACGGAAGTCCCTTTGATAAGGTTTTATTAGACCTAAGGCTGTGCATCAGTTCAGTTCTTTATTGATTCCTGATCAAATCTCTGTATAAAAAAGTAGCTGGTTATCACTGAGAAGACATTATGTTCTCTGACTCTGAAACAGAGGAGAGAAAATGCCTTTGACTCTATGTAGGTGTAGTTTAACTGCTGTTTTGCATTGTGCAAATGTCAGAAAAACAGAAAAATGCATCTAGGACCTGTTTCTGGTTTCCATCCATACGCAACACAATAACCTTTATCTTGGCCACTGAAATACATTCATTCCAAGGAAAAGCTGCACCATGAATACATCTAAAAACTACCTCAACAACTGCCAGGATGAAAACCTTCAGCTACTCACTCACATTGCTTAATATTTATGTCCTCTGTATAAAAAAGACAAGAATTGTAGTGACGTGCTAAAGGGAAGCTGCCACTGAATACTTAATCTTGACATACTATTTAACTGACAGAGGTCCAGTCTCCTTCTTTCAGTATTCACGTTTGTAAAAAGCAGATATGAAAGCCGGCTCAACTCGGCTGTTTTTACAAAACAACACAGAGGTAAGCTGAGGTAATATGCGCTGCTGTGCTCAGTGTAGACTCTGATCACTTCTAAATGGAGTCCTGCTGACCACGACAGAGAAGAGAGACATGACACAGCAAACACCAATTCAGCCTTAGACACATGCTAACCCTATCATAGCCATGCCAAGCACTCTCCTATCACACACACGCAATTTTATTCACTATACAATGAGCATTTTTCCTTTTTGTTTCTGTTTTTCTTTTCTTCTATATAGGTTGTCAGTAATAGCTTTTTTATTCTTTTTCTTAAAATGGGCTTAGTATAACTGTGTCTGTCTGCATAATCGTACACTGAAACAGACGGAAAAAGCCGGAGGCACGACGATGGCATATGAACAACAATCCAGTGCTCTTAACCCTCTGGTATTCCATCCAGCAAGGCCCTTACTAAGCACCAAGTGTGCCATTGTGGCACACTTCTGGAATAATGTCAAAAACATTTTCATACAGTTTGTTTTTAATTCTTTTACACTTTTTTCTATTTCATCAACTTGAGCCGTAAATAAAAATACCAAATACTCAATAATTGTCACATTTTTTAACCCTTTAAATGCCGTGTTTGTAATGTAAACTAGAAGCACTCAGAGAGCGCAGACCTCCGCCAAGGCTGATCAGTGGCCCCCCCCGTGGGCCCTCCCACCCCTGATCACCACCAAAATTTAATCATTTTTTCCTTATCCCATTTCCAACAAACCCTGAAAATTTCATCAAAATCTGTCCATAACTTTTTGAGTTATGTTGCACACTAACGGACAGACAAACAAACAAACCCTGGCAAAAACATAACCTCCTTGGCGGAGGTAACAAACCAATTTTTTGGATGCAAAAACACAAAAAACTAGAAGCACTCGGAGAGCGCAGACCTCCGCCAAGGCTGATCAGTGGTCCCCCCCGTGGGCCCCCCCACCCCCGATCACCACCAAAATTTAATCATTTCTTCCTTATCCCATTTCCAACAAACCCTGAAAATTTCATCCAAATCTGTCCATAACTTTTTGAATTATGTTGCACACTAACGGACAGACAAACAAACAAACAAACAAACCCTGGCAAAAACATAACCTCCTTGGCGGAGGTAATTAATTTTTTTCAATATACTACATAAAAAGTGGACTACATATTATTTGATTTTTGCAGCCTGGCATATGTCAATGATTAACTCCAACATGAGTTAATGTGCATTATTATTTTTGGCGCTAAGTCAAATGTTCAAAAATACTAGCATCTGTCACCAAGTGTACCAAATGCACACCTATAAATCAAACTATTAAATATTATATATTGATTTATTTTTTTGCTCTAATTTGATTTTATTTTTGTAAATCAAGGTCATCCCTAATCATACATATCAAATAATCATTCATTTTATATTTTTTTTAACCCTTTAAATGATCTTTTTTCATCATGATGTCACTACATTTTTTGATGCAAAAAACACAAAATATATTTTGTTTTTTTTTTCAAAATACCACATAAAAATTGGATCACATATTATTCGATTTTTGCAGCCTGGTATATGTCAATGATTAGCAGCAACATTAATAATGTTAATAAATTAATTTAGACCCTCACCTCTCAAATGAAGCCCAGATATCAGTAAAAGCATGATTTATGCCTTACTGGCTTTCGGATCAAAAACAGTGGTTATAATGGAAGAAATAGTGCATTTTAGGCACACTTGGGAGACATATGCTAGTCTTGTAATTTTCTTTTGTTTACAATGTGCAAATTTTACTTGGTGGCCAGAATTTTAAAGATCATGCACAAATGAACAACTTTTGAGTTCTAACCTTATTTAAATTGTCAAAACTAATATGAAGTTTTTGAACACAAAGTGCAAAGTGTGCCTAAAAAGCGCACCCGGATACCGGAGGGTTAAAGGGGGCTATACCTTTCTCCTCTTCACACCTCCTCTGACATCCATTTTGTACATTTTGAGCCAAGTGTTTAATTTAAGCTCTAGTGTAAAGTACAGGAGAACAATCCTGTAGAAGCCATTAAGTCCCTCTCATCAGCCTAATTACCAACTAGTAAGTAGCCATTGGCCTTGTGCAGGACACTTGTCATATGTCTTATTCATATATAATAGCTTCCACAAGACTGCAGTATCCCTCATTTACACATCATTAGGCATCATTTATCTCAGTCCAAGAATAAATGAAACTTTTATCCTTTCATTTATGCCACTTAAATGATTAATTAGCATTTTTGGGACTACGTGTTGGCTGCTACTGAAGAGGGGTTAGCTTTGTGTCTTTTCCAATTTCAGCGACCCAGGTTTTATATCCCACCGGACTTGGCGGCAGTGTACGCCGCTGTCACCAGTCCACCACTCCAAAGAAGACTGATGAGACGTTTAATTAAAATGGTTGCATTTGAAAACATTGATCCATCACTTGGATAGCGGTATGAGTGAGGCCTCTCGCTGTAGTGAGCTGAGAAAGATTTCCCTTCTCTTTGTGTACATAAACAGTGAGAAAGTGAGGAAGAAACACAGAGAGAAAAGGGAGAGCTAGAGATTTTTGTCAAGGCCGTTTACAGTGAACAAACCTTTAGCTCATGTTTGATTTGTAATATTTACTCTTTAATCCCCCTACACACACCGCAAATAGAGCTAATCCCTTAGGAAAACACTTCTTTCAAAAATGCAACCACCCCGTTCCCACTGACAGCAGCTACATGAAGCTTTAACTGGATAGCGGTCACTGCAGCTGTGGGCTCTGATGTTGTGCTGTAGTGGGAATCAAAGGGCTCTTTAGAAATAGGATTAAGTGTATTTCTGAGTGATTTCTCCGAAACAGAAAAAAAGCAAAGTAGCAGTGTGCTGTATCTCAGTGCCAAGAACTCCATCAAAGTCAGTTTGGGATGCAAAATAACTGTAAAACACTGCCCCCTTGTGATCATTCTGTGATACAGTCGTATTCAGTACATGCAAGTCAAATCATACAGACTGAAAAATGAAGTGCTGGGGAGGCTTGAAAACCCAGTGGATGAAGAGGATGAGTTGTAGAAGTACTAGTTTGGCTCATTAGACTTTTCAACTAATTGGAAACAGAGATTAAGAAAATAAGGTTTTTGTTCTCCAGAACTGATGTTGCTTAATTAATGTGTAGCCATACTAGCCTGCAGACAAAAATAACCAATACATTTAATACCTGTTCATTAAAGAGGGCACCTCTGAACCTGTGATGGCTGAAAACAGCCAATAATGGCCAAAAAGATGAGAGAAAGTCACACAGAGAAAGATCTGAATTTCAGTGTTAGCATAAATATTTAATGGTCTTGCGCTGTCACCTCTCAGAGGTTAGAGACAGAGGTGCAAGCTTCTTCAAACTCGATGACTCTAATGAGCCCTTACTGACCAAGTTTGCACTTCATCAAACTCATTTCCATTACAAGAAATCTGAAAACCATTATTTCACTCCAATTTGTCCACAAAGGGTCAGGCTAAAAAACATTATAACCAACGCTTCTGCTCAGATGCTGCAGTTTGAACTCACTGAGAACATATAGATTAATTTGTGTTGAATGTTTATCACCTGATGAACCTCAACTCCAACCACTTAATGAAACCGAGAGAACCAAACATTGATCAACTCCAAGAGAAGGAATGTAGTAATTCCAAATAAAATATATCACAATATTATAAACAGAGGCACAGAAATCAATTTCCATTTTAGGGAGTGACAGTTTAATTATCCTAATTGCAGAAGGTGTCGAGTAATTGCCGCTCCAATTGTCTACACTAGGCGTTGGCAGCACGCTCTTCAGAGCTTTGTTCTTTGTTGGAACACACATTATGATACACTGTTTTTTCTCGGATAATTTACAAACATCTAATTTAACACGGCATATGTTACGCCATAATTACATTACATTTTTCCTGATACAATCTCTTCCCAGTGGCTGCTTTGAATAAGCGCTGAAGCATAACAAGTATTTACAGCTCAGAGCAAGATGTTGGCGAGGCCAGTTCTGCCGTTCACTTTTCTTCTTCTCTGAAAATATTTCCTCCCCGTTTGTCTGCCTTTCCATCTGTCTATCTGTTAGCGGTTCAGCTCAGGGAATACAAACTGATGCTCTTCAGGAGACAGGAGAAGGGCGTAACTAGAGCCACTGGCCGATTCTGTCGACAGTGCTGAGCTTGGGAGAAAGGCAAGCTGTATCTAATGGGCTGGGGATGGAGCAGGAAGCGAGGATTTGGATCATTGCTCTGAGGGGGGCTCACATTCTGCTCTGGGACAGAATAGCTGCAACTTGAACCGTCTATCTGCAGGGCATTAGTCAGCCTCCACTATTGGCCCCAGTCCTCAGCAGAGGCTCACTGCAGACTGCATACACACACTGACAGACTCCGACACATCAGCGAACAGACACACAAGCACCGGACTGAGACGGTGGACGGAAAGATGGAGAGACGTGGGACTGGACATAACGCCCCAGAGACTAAGAGAGATGGGAAACAATCAATCAGCTCGCCTCTGTTCTCCAAACACTAACAATGGAGTCTGCGGGGCCATTAGTGGCTCCTTAGCAGATATAATAGCAGGGGTTCAGTATTCTCCACATTGAGATCAGCACCACTGCCAACTGCTACATTATGCTAAATAAATACACTCTATTGATTTGCTGTTCAGAAGAAAGGATAACAGAAGTACACAATGCATGCTGTTAAATGAGTCAGCCTGTGCTATAGAAACAACTACACCATCACTACTATGCATCTCAAGGGCACTGCTAACCTGTTAGCTACGAGGAGTTTTGGGAGATTTTTTTTATGGTGTGTCTGTTAAAAAAGCTTTTCTTTTATTGTAGAGCAGTGGTTCCCAACCTTTTTTGGCTTGTGACCCCATTTTAACATCACAAATTTCTGGCGACCCTAGACATTCAAAACTGAGACTTTTTTTTTTTTTTTTTTTTTTGCTAAAATTAAAATGTTTTTGATCATGTAATAGTTGCTATACTATGTTGCAAATAAACATTAATTTTAGATGACAATTAGGCTGTATAATGTATATTATTATGGACGGAGGCAGAAAAGTAAGGTTAAGATTACTGCACAAAGTGAGAATTTTATTTTCCTTGGTCAGGATATGTACAGTCAGTCCAACTTCTATTTACACGGCTACAAATTAATACTGAACAAACAATAACTCAAACTATGAATTATGAAAGAGCTGCAGCATCTTAAACTGACCACAATGAACATTCGACAGATAAACAGTACCACAGTGCTTCAGTTTCAGCTTCAGTTTGTCATGTCTTTTCTGTATTGTGACTGTCTCTCTCAACTCACCATATATTTTTTATTAGTAAGTTTTTTTATTTTTTATTTTTTATCAATTATTACAAATTTCAGGCAACCCCATTTCAATTCCAGCCGACCTCACGTGGGGTCCCGACCCCAAGGTTGAAAAACACTGTTGTAGAGATAAAAACACAGTTTCCTTTACCTCATCTTCTCTTTGAAATACAAGTAATTTCATGAAAATCTGTTATTTCCTCATAACTTTAAAGAGACCAGAATTACAAAATGGCACAAATCAACCAGATCACAGTCCAGAAAATGCACAGATGGATCTACTAACAATGGCCCCAGTTTTATGAACACAGATGCAGTCCATTTCAATAGCGACTAATGTAATATCAAAAAACAGCACAAAGTAGTGCAGAGCCAGACTGTATGTACAGTCGCACACAAAACAATGGTTATGCAACCAAGTACTAACTCCTGTGTGTATCATGTGACTAAAACAGAAAAGAAAACATGGAATGCCTAAAAGCACTGTTTTTGGCAGTACAATGCCGTAGCTATTGATGTGAGAACTCAAGGGATTTTGGTTATTATCAAGAAAACATGGAAAATGGTTAGATATCAGCTTTTAAATTAAACTCTTATGAGCTATTTCTGTAGTCATCATTACATTTGTCCAAACAAATGTACCTTTAGTTGTACCAGGCATTAAAATGAACAAAAAATTTAAGAAAACAAGGGTGATCTAATCATTTTTTCCACGACTGTACATATTGTTACCCTCATAGCATAACTGCCTAAGTCATATTTTTGGCCAAATTGTGATATCTGCTTAAAATGAAGCAGGCGTGTTCAGAAAGTAAAATTACATACATATCTCAGTTTGGCCAAAAATGTGACTTTGGCTAATGATACGCACAAATTGTCTATGAGTGAGAGGTGAGGAGATTTCTAAACAGTTTTGATACATATGATTAAAGTCAAATAACTTGCTTTGCTGTGTCCTAAGCACAGATAACAGCTGTGTGTTTTATATCGGTCCTGTTTTTTGCAGATTAATTGGGATTAATTGAATTTATCAAGTTTTTTTTGTTTGTTTGTTTGTGTTTTAAAAGAAGTCATAGCTGAAATTACTGATCACGTTTCAGGCAACAAATCTGAGATCACATCACAATAATGGTGGAGGCTGTGGTCCTGTCCTTTCGTGTTGTATCATCCTCTTAGACCAAGAATGGCACAAATCAACCAGATCACAGTCCGGAAAAGGCACAGATGGATCTACTAACAATGGCCCCAGTTTTATGAACACAGATGCAGTCCATTTCAATAGCGACTAATGTAATATCAAAAACAGCACAAAGTAGTGCAGAGCCAGACTGTACATACAGTCGCACACAAAACAATGGTTATGCAATCAAATACTAACTCCTGTGTGTATAATGTGACTAAAACAGACAGAAAAGAAAACATGGAATGCCTAAAAGTACTGTTTTTTGGCAGTACAATGCCATAGCTATTGATGTAAGAACTCAAGGGATTTTGGTTATTATCAAAAAAACATGGAAAATGGCTAAATATCAGCTCTTAAATTAAACTCTTATGAGCTATTTCTGTTGTTATCATTACATTTGTCCAAACAAATGTACCTTTAGTAGTACCAGGCATTAAAATAACCACTAAATTGAAGAAAACAAGGAGTGGTCTAATAATTTTTTCCACGACTGTAGGCACAACTGATGAGTATGCAGGGATTCGATTAAGAGAACAGGCACAGTTTGCTTCCTGTAATCTGCGAGTGTAGGTTTACTTCTGTGTTTCTCTCTAAAAACGGCAACTGAGACCAAAGACAGTGAACAGATGGAGTTTTCAGTTGTATAATTCAAGGTGATAGTGGATTAATGAAACCATTCTAGCAGCTTTAAATACTTTCCAGCATTGAGGAAAATGTGGACTGTTTTGCAATCAATATGTTCTGAAGATTGGCTTTTCTCAGTGTTAAATAAAACTACAATTTGCAGTAAACTGACAAAACTTTAGTCAATCATTTTGCACAAATTATTTAATCCTCTCCGCCGCAATTTGTGTGCTCTGAAAATGAAAATTCCTATAATTACACACGCATTCAGGCCCGTCACTAAATTATCCATATCCAGCCTCATCAGCAATACCTTTGTATTGTTTGGATTAAAAGAGTTTGCATTAAAAACCGTGCTAACTTTACTCTCAGTATCGCAGTTTTTTGACTGTCATCAGCATTTTCATTAATACGGCCTTGCTATCCAAACTGCCAAGATATTTGATGTTCTCAGCTGTGTTCAAAGCTCCTGGCCACGACTCCAGATCACAGGAGAGACTGGCTTTAAAACTTCCTCCCACAAACACTGAACTGGAAAAGAACTGGTTACTACGCACCTCATTAATGGAATGAACTGCCTCACAATTTGAACTTAGAAACAGTCACTCAACTAGGGGACTTTAAAGCTCTACTTGCTTCTATTTCCAGTAATTACTTGCTACTGTGCATGTGTGTGTGTGTGCATGTGTGTGATTGTTGTTCAGAGTGAATGAAGTGTGTAATTTTAATGTGCGTATGCATGTTATTGAGCAAAAGATAAAGAAAAAAAAAGTAGTACACATTGAAATAGTACAGCTGTTTCTAAAATCCTTTTTGTAAAACTCTAAATCTTACAAAAAGGATCTTATTCCTAAAGAACTAATTATCAAACTCTGCTTGAACATTTTTTACAACTCTTAATTTTTAAAGCATCTGTTTCATAAACAGAGCATGAAAATTACAGAGTCCCAGAACAAGATTAACTGCTGCACTGAGGTGGATGAGTTGGGAAAATAATCAATTATTATACTATAGCCAAAGGCCAAAGCACACAACAGGTTTACTGACACCGGCTATAATTAGTCCCATTAGACCTGACAAGTAATGACCGCATGTCATTTGTGCTAGTCAGGACTTCCTGCAGTAACACACCTGAAGGCTGCGGGCATACTAATGTTCATTCACCCCCAAATGTGCCTATCAAACAGTGACTCTCTGTGTTTCTTGTTTTAGTCTATTTCTTTAGTTTCCCTAGAGAAGGCTTCACCTTAAAGCATAAAGTCAGTTGTAAATGTCTCCCATGATGGTAAACACCTGCATCTGTCTGCAGCTTCACACCTCAAGATGGACTGATACATATTTATAGTCGCTCTCAGGTGGGTGTAGGGTAGAGTTATATTCAAGACCACCTAAACCGAGATCTAGTCATGTCCAAAGCTGGAGTGTAATGAGCCTGAGGAAAGACTTTCAGGGGGTTGAGGCCATGTCAAGACTAAAACCAGGCTAGATTTTATGTCCTTCTTGTCTCGTCATTGTTTTTAAAGAGCAAAACAAGTTAAAAATAACAACAGTTTGTCACCAGATGCCCCGTGACCGTCCACTCAATGTCTTGCACAGCTAACACTGCATCAATCACAACATTCAATATGCAGACGAAGTAAATTTGCGACCCAGGAGGCGAATAACTGGGAAGCAAGCAAACCTAGCACCATGAAACAACCAGTATGTATAGATGTCAGCTGATATAGCACAGTCATGGAAAAAAATATTAGACCATCAAAAGCCATCAAAAACAATGGTTATGCAATCAAGTACTAACTCCTGTGTGTATCATGTGACTAAAAAAGACAGAAAAGAAAACATGGAATGCCTAAAAGCACTGTTTTTGTCAGTACAATGCCATAGCTATTGATGTAAGAGCTTAAGTGATTTTAGTTGTTATCAAGAAAACCATGAAAAATGGCTAGATATCAGCTTTTAAATTAAACTCTTATGAGCTATTTTTGTCCATTTTTGTATATTTGTCCAAACAAATGTACCTTTAGTTTTACTAGGCATTAAAATGAACAAAAAATTGAAGAAAACAAGGGTGATCTAATCATTTTTTCCGCAACTGTACATATTGTTAGCCTCATAGCATAACTGCCTAAGTCATATTTTTGGACAAATTGTGATATCTCCTTAAAATGAAGCAGCCGTGTTCAGGACAGACGTGACATTACCCATGATGCTCTGGTCAGTACCAGTACTTTATTAGTAATAAACTTATATACTTACTATTGCTAATTCTCCTCTTATTCATAAATGTTCGTATTGTGGATCTAAAACAATAACAGCTGATACAAAAACACAAAATGTGGCAGTGGACGGATGTGACATGGTTGTTACGGATCCCATCATACTGATGCTCGGCAGCCATGTCACCGTTTCCAGAAATGATCCCTGTGCAAAAACTAGGATCATAATTATTTACTGCATAGTTTATCATCATACTAAAGAGTAAATAACAATATAAAATTGTTATTTCTTTATAAAAATGCTTATTATTAGAAAACTGTTGATTTAAAAAGTGACGTGTGATATTCTTAATGTATGTATTGGTGTAACATAAACAGGATGGATCAGCACCATACTCCATATTGCAACCTGTAAAAATAAAACATGTGATATGTAGTATATAATCTTGTAAGAAAAATTGGGGAATCTAAAAGAACAGAATATTTGTTTTTCAGGTAAATTCAGTTAAAATATAACTTGGCCATTTGTGACATGAAAATATAGCATTAATTGTGATGAAATTGGACATTTTTGACCTGAAAACATAGTTCATATGGCCATCAACATGTTGCAACAGAACTGAAATCCTGTAAATTTGCATAAGTTGCATTTACCAACACAAAGTTCCTTTGGGGATTCACTTATATTAATTTCTAATGCACAAAGACAAAAATAAGACCTCTAAGCAAATAAACTACATGCATGTATGTTCTCTGTGTTATTGACTGTATATTTTCTATTCTTAAAATACATTGAAATTAGAAGGTTAATCTTTGCTGTACAAAGAAATGTGTTTTAGACAATCCAGAGAACATAAGCCTCTCTACAAATGAGTTTAAACTACTATTAATGTTATTCAATAACAAACAAAAAACTATAAATATTACACAGTCTAGGTTAATAAATCATACCACACATCATTAATTACTGCATGTATCCTTGAACACCATAAGACTAGTTATTGCACATTTTCCTTCCAATAAAAGAACAAAATTAACTGGTTTTGTAAGGACAGTGAGACTGCCACTCTGTCTCACCCTCACTAAAAGGTATAGTGGTTTAATGTGACCCAAGGCTGACCACATCTAATTCAGAGAGAGACATTATAAAAGTGAGACTGAGTTTTCAACTGCAACACTGGAATAACGTCTGTCTGAGAGAAAAGGCTTGGTCATACCTTTCCTCCCTGCCAATAAAATGGTACAGTGCACAGCAGTCACAGTCTTTTGTCTTTTATAAAGCATATCAACAAAAAATACCACGGGCCATATTTCAGCTCAAGGACAGTGTGCATATCCAACAGTTTTTCCATTTGTGATACTGATTGCCCAACCTGAACATTTTCTTCAGTTTTTGCCTCGGTAAAACACTGAAACCTGCAAGAAAATGTGCAATGAAACATCTATCATCTGCTGTCAAAGAAGCACTTTTCTTTCAGCTTTTACACTATTACTAAGTTCTGTTGCTTTTTTCCACCATGTGTCAACATGTACAGTATAGGAAAGCCGCAGTTGTAAACCTATACAGCCTAACAATCACTTCCACCACAAGTGAATCGCTACGAGCTAAAGTGATCTGCTTTTGCTATAATGGATGCAATGTATTTTTAATTTTCCAAATGTTCTCCTTGCTCTGCTGTGTCTCATATTCTTCCCTGTTGCTATGATTCTATGACACTGCAGGATGATTAAATTCATCCTACTTACACAAACCGTACTTAGAAAATCCAAAAAGACTCTTTCTTTCTACTTCATGAGCCACCGGGTGGGATGAAACACACTCACCCCCACACGATCCTCATTTGAGGCCTTGATGTCACATTGCCCCCCCACCCCCACCCCCATTTCCCCCCCAGCTCCGTGATCCTGTTCCTCAGAAGCTCCCAACCCCATAATGTCAGAACTGCTTTCAATGTTGACTCCCTAATGAGAAAAATCACCTACTCAGACAGCTCTTTAATGTTTAACATCATGTCACTCTGCTTGTCTCTGCCTTCTAATTTTGCCTGTGACATGTAAATATATTATCTTATGAGAAAAACAAAAGTATTGTATGTAAATCCGTTTAAATTTCTATACCAGACTCACCTCATGGATTTTAATGATTTATTCTAAAACACAGGTGTCAAACATGCAGCCCGGGGACCAAAACCGGCCTGCCAAAGGGTCCAATCTGGCCCCTAGGATGAATTTGTGAAATGCAAAAATTACACTGAAGATATTAATAATCAAGGATATTGAAATCATTTTAGGTCAATTCAATCTAAAGTGAATCAGACTAGAAAAATATTATCATAATAACCTATAAATAATGAAAACTGCAAATTTTCCTCTTTGTTTTAGTATAAAAAAAAAAGTAAAATTAGAAAAAAAGTTACATTTACAGACTATCCTTTTACATAAAATATGAATATCCTAAACAAATATGAACAATCTGAAATGTCTTAAGAGAAGTACGTGGAATTTTATACAATATTCTGCCTGTTACGAAATCTTTAAGTTGTGATGCACTTGTTTAAATGATTAACTTAGGCATAATATTGTTAACATTGCACTTTTTTTCTTAAGAACTTTCAGGTTGTTCATTTTTGTTCATGTTATGTTCAAGTACGGTTCGTAGGTTTAAACATTTTCATCACGGAATTTTACTTTTTTCACTCAAAAACATACAGAAAACTTTGGAGTTGACATTATTTATCAGTTCTTATCCTATTATTTATATCATTTTATTGGTCCGGCCCACTTTAGATCATATTAGGCTGTATGTGGCCCCTGAACTGAAATGAGTTTGACATCCCTGTTCTAAAACATATGCAACATCCGTTACTACTAATTCAATTTGGAATATTGCGACCAGAAACATAATTATAAACAAATAATAAGTTTTGCATTAACACACACATCCTAATCTCAGGTTAGTGTAAATGGGAACAGTGTGTCAGGCACATACATTAACACAATGACGTAATTGCATCTCATGTAATTCTATGACACCCATTAGTATTCAGCACCCACCTGTCCATGACTGTGCAAAGGTCAAGCAAATCAATAAACCAATAGCTGGATATTGTCAACACTACACAGTAATTCAGTATTCCACTTGTGTTCCGTCTCTTATGCACAGTCAAGGAACACAGTTTGCCGCCGCACCGCTAGATCAGAAAATTCGCGAACTGTCTGTATAGCAAAAAGATTGCCCTTAAGTTTCCTGTGGGCAACAAAAACACTCCTTTGCTGCCTGTTTAATTCAATAACAACAGCTGTATGCCAGCTCTGCCACTTTAAGTAATGGAAGCTGCTTTTACTATGTCTGTTTTTTTTATTTACAATGAGGTATAATTCAAGAAGATGTGCTGACTTTGAAAAAAAAAGTAGTGATGGCTCCAGACTCTACGTAACTGCATTACAACAGGACGATAAATAAAATCTTTCCTCCTTATCAGACTTCCTACATCAGGGGTGTCAAACTCACGTTAGTTCAGGGGCCACATTCAGCTAAATTTGATCTGAAGTGGGCCGGACCAGTAAAATAATAACATAATAATATATAAATAATGCCAACTCCAAAATTTTCTCTATGTTTTAGAGTGAAAAAAGTAAAATTAAACAATGAAAATGTTTCCATCTACAAACTATCCTTTCAAACAATGTGAATAACATGAACAAACTGAAAAAATAAGAGTAATTTTAACAATATTATGCTTCAGTTTATCATTTACACATGTTCATTATAACTTACGGATCACAGCGGGTCTACAAATACACAAAACATTTAATAACAGACAGAATATTGTTAAAATTGTACTTACTTCTCTTAAAACATTTCAGGTTGTTCATATTTGTTCAGGTTATTCACATTTTTGGTGAAATTATACTTTGTTTTAATGTAAATACATGAAAATATTTACATTTACAAAAAGAGAAATTTGGAGCTGTGAGTATTTATAGGTTATTAGGATAGTATTTTACTGATCCAACCCACTTCAGATTGAATTGGTCTAAATGTGGAACCTGAACTAAAATGTTTGTTAATTTCTTAGTGTAATTTTTGCATTTCACAAATTCATCCCAAGGGCTGGACTGGACCCTTTGGCGGGCCGGATTTGGCCCCCGGGCCGCATGTTTGACACCTGTGTCCTACATAGTCACTGTATGTGAGCTGTGATGGTTTAACACTTTTATCTTCCTGTCCTGGTTATAGTTTGGTTTTTAGTAGTAGACTTTACTGGATGACCTCATCTTATCTCAATAAATCTTGACTGAAACTACTTCCTCTCTACTTTTTGGGGCCATGTTCCAAATTTAGATAGCAAATAAAATATTTCCATTCAATCTAAACTACCAGTCAAAGTATACCAGGTGCATATAACGTACTACTTGAACTCACCGAGTAACAACCTGCACCCACTGTTTCCATATTTGGTCTGCTGTCACCAACTCTTCCCAGAAAGATCAAACATTGACACCATTTTTAACATGTTTCCAGCTGTATTTCCTGCTATAACTTACCTCTCTGAAGTTTTCAGGGCCACACTCTAAGCCTCTGAAGTTACACTCCAGCAGCATGTCTTCAATTCGGTGCCGAGTGCGGTTGTAGAATTCGTCCAGGCTGAAGCGGGAGCCTGGCGGGCGGTCGGGCTCCGGGGCCAGTGGAAACCCTGGTGCCATGCCTTCTTCGAAGCCCAGCAGAGGCCCCATGAAAATCAGATCGCTGTAGCTCATCTGAGACTTCCGAACAAAGTTGTAGTTACACATGGTGACAGCCGGGAAGGTCATGTTTGGGGCCACTCTTTCATCAAGCATGGTGATGTGATCGAATTGGAGATAGTATATGACACGGTCGGCGACTTGGAACAAAAACGCAGACAGGGCTGTGGTGAAGACCACTGCCCACAAACCTTGGCGAATTCCAAACTTTTTCTCTTCCACAAAAACATGGTTGGCACCATGAAGGGAGCAACCACTGAAGAAAGTGGCCAAGTCATCCACCTCCTGGAGCTCCTCTTCCTCCTCCTCCTCATAATCACCCACCTGACTACACCTATCCAGGTATTCCTGCGAGCCTCCATCACTGTAACTCTTCTTGACTCGCTTATAGTGGTCATCAAAACCATCATTGCCGTATCCTCTGCTTGGCTCATCATCGGCAGAAAAGGAAATGGTGCACATGATCCGGACCGGCATGGTGGCTGGATGAAGAGCTCAATGCTGCTTTAATAAAAAAACCAAAAAAAACCCCAAAAACACAAATCTGTCCAAAAGTCCCAAATCCTGACTGAACAAACTACCACTGATCTTCAAAACACTCAAAAAACCCTTGGACAGTATTAATTCTGACAGTGTTTCCTCAAAGACATGTCAATCAAAGCAACTCAGTCAAACACACGTCCTAAACTAAAGTCTTCTGAAGTCGAAATCGCAGCCTGAAACAGGAACGCATACAACTCTGCCATTCACATCTGCTCTGATGCGTTGAACTGAGATGCCGTTCCTGGGTTCGTCCTTGTGTCTCAGGGGCAGATCCTAACCTCAGAGCACTTTCGCAAGAGAGGAGAAGAAAAAGAAGAAGAAGAAGAAGGAATGAAGGAGTAGTTGGAGGAGGGGAAAGAAAGTGAGGGCATGAGGAGCACAGGACACAGAATACTCCCGCAGGGCCGAGCCACAGGTCACCGTGCCGGGGCAGAATTTCAGCATTTACAGGAAAAAAAAAAAAAAAAAAAACCTTGACGCAGCCACAGCTAGTGTACACTCCAAAAAAGCACTAAATAAGCTGATTATTTCTGCTGATTTTACTGTTCGAGATACTGTCACTCCTCCCCTGGAAAACAGGGATCTCAGCACAGTTGTATAATCAAATGCAAATAATACTTAGGTGTTATTGAAATAATTAAAGATGAGGAATTGGACGTGGGGACAAATAAAATGTACAATAATAACCTTGTTTCAGTGGAAGGCTTCGGTATTTGATTGTGTACATCTTGGACAGGTGCTGCTCTACTCTTACAAAGCGCTTAAAAAGGGCAGAGAAAACACAACAGAAGAAGTATTAAGTTAATGTGTGATGCTTAATTCGCCAGTTTGAGAAATAACAGAACCACCACCAAGGAGGAGAGTCAAGAGATTTAATCAAGACTTCCATTTTCTCATTGTTATTTCAATCTAATGGCTCATTTTATCGACTGATTCTGTTCAAATTATAAACCCCTACATAGCTGCAAGCAGGTCTTTGAAAAGCAGATTAAACTGAAAGCAAATACGCACAAGTAGTGGTGAAAAGAAAAAAAAAAAAAACATCTTAAATGGATCCTCTCATTATTGAATCTGGAGGTAAATGCAGATTCCCAGAGGTGGTGTTGGTTGTGATATGAAAAGGAAATGTAAGAGACTGATCCATCTGCGTATCGATCCACCTCCATTAGACTGCTGAGATTATTTTCAGATTCATGATGGTGCCAGAAAATGAAACGTAAGATGCGTTTAGGGGATGACAGCACTCTTTACAATCAAAACCTACAGCTAATGATGGTGCAAAACACCGCAGAAGAAAAGCTGCATTAAACTTGTAATGGCAAACACATTAACTCAGCCGGCCCGTTGTGTTGAGCTTTTAAAACCATGACAACGCTACAGTTGGCTTCTATCAAGGAGAAACTCTAATATCAAGTAAAAGGGTGAGAAAGGCAGCAGGCTTGGTCAATATGTGTTTAGCTGCAGATGTGAGGATTGACTATGACTGAAAAAAAAAGAAAAAAAAAAAAAACTGCTGATGATAAAAGAACTGGCTCGGCCTTGATCTGGTTCTACGCTGGAGTCTGCTTAAGCAGCGCTGCCGGATAGCTTCTAGTTCTTGAATATGTATTAGTGATCAGTAGATAGCCTCCAGCATCCAGCCCGACCTAACAAGAAGGTCAGCGAGCTCCCTCAGCTGCTGTCCCAAGGCCTTCTGAGATGTACTGCTGCATGAATATTCACAAACACTCACATTTGGCACAAGATGGCGAGTTGCGAAACCACCGTGCAGGAAATTAATCTGTGCAAAGGAGCGCAGTGACCCTCTAAACAACATCACTCGGCTAGGTTAATATACTCACTGCCAAGATGTCTTAATAACAAGCGGCCAGTGCAGATTTACAGACACACACACACAAACACACACACAGAGAGAGAGAGAGAGATTTGGGGTCTATTTATATTTGTTTTGGCATTTATGTTCTCCTCAAAAGAGATAAATTCAAAACATGATTATGTTGCAACATTCCTCACCATTTTTCTCTCATTTTATGTCTTTAGTTTTGCCCCAGACATAAGTCATTCCTGTTAAAATCCCTATCTCAACGTGCATGTGTATGGATATCCACTGGAGGGCAGCAGTGGTGCATCTAATCCTGCAGCCTCTCTTCAGGGCTGAAACTGCAATGACAAAGCATTAAAGGACCTCATACACAGGCAAACATTCTGAAACACTGCAAATTACGATGATAAAAGTTCTCTGTATAAAGATTTTCTGGGACAAGACTTTCATGTCGAGCAGAACTTTGATGTTTCTTGCTTTTATATGATGCTTTTATATGTTACAAAAAAAAAAAAAAAGTACAAAATTAAATGCCAGATAACAAATAAACTTGACAAAGATTCTGTAGTTGAAACCAGGATTCAAAAAGCCCAATTAACCGAACAAAAAAGTGTGGTAAAAACATCAGTCTGAACAAGTCATGTGTCTTCATTCTAGTAAAATTACCCTAAATAGTTTTCTTTGTGAAATCATCCTGAAAAGCTTTGGTGCTTTTAGGTTTAGCTTGAGGAAAATTATTTGTTTTCCCAAAATGAACCCTGAACTCACTTAGAAAAAAGGGGGGAAAAAAACAATATATTAATGGTTTGAGGACACATATTCGCATTGGGTCAAAAGGTGGCAGTGTTGTGATGTGAGTGTTCACGGTTACAACTAAACACCCCTGGGGCTGCGATTTCAACAAGACCATGCATTTCGCCATGGTCAGAGTGAGAGGAGCGCAGGGCAGATGAGAGGAGAGGTTTAACACTCCCTTTCAAGTCCCTCTCACCAGCTCCGCTTACAGCTAGGATCGACCTGGCGTTGCCATGGATACATCCTGGCCGTCAGCAAGAGAGGATGCACAAAGCCCATTACTCAGAACATGCATATCGTCACACATGCACACACACAGATACGCACGCATACACTTATATATCTAGAAAAAAAAGACAGAAAAAAACAAAAACAGACACATGGACTGTCACGGAATGGCTGCTGATGCTTCGGTGTAATTTAAGCACGCCTCATAAATCTGATTTCATTTAGGATTTAGAACGAGCACATTAGACGAGTCAAGAAAACCAAATAAAGACATCAGAAAAAGGAGCTGAAACACTGAGGCCATGATATTACTTTCTCACAGATGTTCAATCAATAGTCTCGCATTCATATTCTTTGGTTATTATGGGATTCGAGAGGATTCGCCTGCACAGGAAAAACAAAAAGGAAGTAAACAAGCTCAGAAACTCGGCCCATTCCCAGAAGATGCTGAATGAGGCTGAGGCCAAAGGCAACGATGCCGGTCTCCAAAAACACAATATTCCGTCTTCACCTTTGAACAGATAGCTGCTGCTATCTGATTCACACTTCCACTTACACACAGGAAGCTCCCCCAACGAGAGGAAACAATATGGAGAGAACAATGACCTATTTTTAAGTGAGTTGTTATGGCCAAACAACACATTTCTCATTTAAGTCACTGCGGAGGTGATGCAGAATACAACTCCAAGAAGTCACCCACAACATGACTGACATGCAGGTATGTAACCACCGAGGCAAACAGGTTTTATGTGGTAATAGACCACAGTATAGTTGAGTCAGGTTTTAAGGAATTAAGGTCATGACACCTCGTATAGTCATAGGAGGCCAGGTCTTCCACTGTGTGGGCAGGGACAACAATATGCCTGAAGGGTAAAGAAAGACTAAAGAGAAATGTTCTATTTTCATATGTTTAAGTCAGGGGTGTCCAACTCATTTTAGTTCAGGGGCCACATTCAGCTAAATCTGATCTGAAGTGGGCCAAACCAGTAAAATAATAACATAATAATATATAAATAATGTCAACTCCAAACTTTTCTCTATATTTTACAGTGAAAAAAGTAATATTGAACAATGAAAATGTTTATACCTAAAAACTGTCCTTTCAAACAATGTGAATTGCTTGACTGCAGACTTCTGCCTCAGTTTATGATTTCCACACTGTAAAAAATGACTGTAGAATTAACACTAAAAGTTGTAAAATTGCAACATAAAAAAACTGTAAGTGACAATACAATGCAAAGTTGTTTATTTGAAAAGATTTTTGTGTTAACAATTAAATCAAATATAGCTGTAGTTCTTACAGGAAGTGTATGTGAACAAAACTAGATTTGTATGTAGAAATGATGTATTTCTATTGTTTTTAGAAAATAAAACTGTACATTGAAATACAATGTGGTGCCGTTTAAATTGCAAGACCATAATGTTGAAATAACGGCATATTTGCTTTTATATATAAATATATATAAATATATATATATATATATATATATATATATATATATATATATATATATATATATATGTATATATTTCTAAAAAAGTAAACATTTAACAGTGTAACATTTTAAATTTGTAAATGAATGGGTTGGTAGAGTTGGTAGAGCGGCTCGTCCAATAACCAAAGGGTTGGTGGTTCGAATCCTGGCTCTGACTGTCCATATGTCAAAGTGTCCATGGAAGACACTGAACCTTAAATTGTTCCCAGTTGGACCTGGTGGATTTGGAAAGAGCTTTGGACACCATGAAGGTGGAGAAAATGTGCTAAACAAGTGCAGTCCATTTACCATTTAAATCTACATGTTTAAAATGTTAAATCTACATGTTTAAAATGTTAAATCTACATGTTTAAAATGTTAAATCTACATGTTACTCCGTAAATATGTTTACAGTTGGATGTGTTTTTTAAAGTATTGTTCTGGGAACCACAGTTGCCAGTTTTTTCCCGTAAAAACAACAGGATTTATTTTGTTTTTTTTTTACAGTGCACATGTTCATTGTAACGTACAGATCACAGTGGATCCACAAATACACAAAACATTTAGTATCAGGCAGAATATTGTTAAAATTGCGCTTATTTTTCTTAAGACATTTCAGGTTCTTCACATTTGTTCAGATTATTCACATTGTTTGTGAAATTATACTTTGCTTTAGTGTAAATACATGAAAATATTTACATTTACAAAGATAAAAATGTGGAATTGTAAGTATTTATAGATTATTATGATAGAATTTTACTGGTCTGACCCACTGGAGATTGAAATGGCCTGAATATGGAACATGAACTAAAATGATTGTTAATTTCTTAATATCTATTTTTGCACTTCACAAATTCATCCCAAGTGCCAGACTGGACCCTTTGCCTGATTTGGCCCCTGGGCCGCATGTTTGACTCCTGTGGTTTAAGTGATGGCAAACTCTAACACAGATGACAAATATCTTCCATCTGTTTATATTAGTTTTGCTGCAAGTGTCTTATTTAAGTTAAGCCTCATGTATGGATTTAACAACATGTAAAGCTTTGTTTCTCACTCCATTGTTTAGTGTTTAATCGGATTTTTGAACATTTCTGGACAATGATACAATCAAATAATAGTGGAAGATTCATAAATGCACTTTCATTAGACCATGGATGTCAAACATAGGGTTCACGGGCCAAAACCAGCCCAACGATGGATCCAATCCTGCCCGTGGGATTAGTTTGTGAAATACAAATAGAAAAAAAAAAAGAAAATATTTACAGTCAAGGGTCTCAAAATCCTTTTAGGGGACACATTCACACATTCAGCCCGATGTGGTCTCAAGTGGGTTGGACTGGTAAAAAAAAACATAATAACTTATAAATAATGACATGTCCAAAGTTTTCTCTTTGTTTTCTATAAACTATCCTGTCACAAAAAAATGAACAAAAATGTGCAGCCAGAAATTTCTTAAGAAAATTAAGTGCAATTTTACCAATACCCTGCCTGTTACTAAACATTCTGTGTATTTGTAGATCCACTGTGATCTGTGAGTTGTAATGCACATGCAAATGAACAGCTGCAAGGTTATAATAGTTTTGGATTTTTCATTATAGTTTAGTTTTATTTAGTTTTGACTTTTTTTTTTCTCTAATTCAGTTCATTTTAATTAGTTTTTAGAGCAGGTTTGCTAGTTTTTATTAGTTTTTGTTATTTTCTAAATGCTTAGTTTTAGTTTAGTTTTAGTTTTTTTTTATATCTTTTCTTTTCTTCGCCATCAAATTCAAATAAATCCCGTACAGGACTCTGCTGCTTTCTCCCAACTTTAGTCTCCATGTTTCCAGGTAGAGTGGGGATGAAAAGACAACCAAACGACAAATGACAAGAAGTTATGGACCGTTAAATATCATACGGTGTCACCAGCTAAAATTGCTTCAGGGAAATAAATCGATTTCATATCAGTCCAACACTGACAAACACAAAAACTAAGGGAATTTTATCCATAATTTTTATCTGTTTTAGTTAGTTTTGTAAACACACAATACAGTTTCAGTTAGTTATCGTTTTTTTCTTTTAATTATAGTTTTTATTTATTTCAGTTAACAAAAATGTTTTTTCAATTTTACTTTTCGTCATTTTGTTAGTTTTCGTTAACGATAATAACCTTGAACAGCTGAGGCATAATATTGTTAAAATTGCACTCATTTATCTCAAGAAATTTCCGGTTGTTCATGGTTGTCCTTATTATTCACATTTTTTACAGAACACTTTGTAGATATAAATATTTTCATATTGTAATTTTACTTTTTTCATTCTAAAAAAAAAATCAAAGTTTGGAGTTGACATTATTTACAGGTAATTTTTTTATTATTTTACTAACTATTTGAGATCATATTCTACTGTATGTAGCCTCTGAACTAAAATGAGTTTGACATCCCTGCACTAGAGTGACGATACAGACTTGCTTGTGTGTTGAGTGTGTACACACCTGGTTGTGTAACACCTTTACGTAATGAGCAGTAAGGTATCACTGAGGCACCTTCACTACATATCAGATTTTTTTTACTTGTGCTTTTTGCTCTTCCTGTGTGTTTTCCTCTTTTTTGTCATTTTGTGGCAGTGAGCCTGTTTACATGCACACCAATACTCCGATCATTATCCAATATCTGGAGCTGTCAGATTATGTAATTGACAATGTAAATAAGATAATCTAATATGTTTTATCAGAAAACAACAGTAATCTGATTACGAAAAATCGGATTAACACACTTGAATTTCTCCCCAATACTCTGATGTCTTCCTGCATCTATACAGGTTAATCTGATTGATTTTGTTCTTTTTTACATCTGTGCATGTGTAAACACAAATAAAATCGTAGAGAACTGAAGTTACGCCGTCAAAAATGAGCGGAAGACAATAACAAGAAGTTTGAATCTAACATCACTACGTATGTATGTACTCCGAAAGAAATCCGATAAAGGACTGGTGTGTCTAAACCAAGGTGGATTTTTCATTTTAGTTTCGTTTTATTTAGTTTTGACTTTTTTTCTCTAATTCAGTTAGTTTTAATTAGTTTTAGAGCAGGTTTGCTATTTTTTTTTTTGTTAGTTTTCATTTTTTTCTAAATGCTTAGTTTTAGGATAGTTTTAGTATTAATTTTAGTTTTGTCGTATCTTTTCTCTTCTTCTCCGTCGTATTCAAATAAATCCCAGACAGGACTCTGCTGATTTCTCCCAACTTTAGTCTCCATGTTCCCGGGTAGAGTGGGGACCAGAAGATGACTGTAAACCACTAGTGACGGACCGTTAAATATCATATGGTGCTGCTAGCTAAAATTGCTCGAGCGAAATAAATCAATTTCGTATCAATCCGACATTGACAAAGACAAAAACTAAGGGAATTTTATGCAGAATTTTTATACATTTTAGTTAGTTTTGTAAGCACACAATACAGTTTCAGTTAGTTATTTTTTTCATTTTTTAACTGTAGTTTTTATTTATTTCAGTTAACGAAAATGTTTTTACAATTCTAGTTTTCGTCATTTCGTTAGTTTTCGTTAACGATAATAACCTTGGTCTAAACCAGGGTTTTTTGATTATCGTAATCATTTCTTAACCCATAAAGACCCAAACAGTTACCAGCATCCAAAAGCATCCACTGATGTAAAATGTTTAATACTTGTTGATCCACTAATCCTATCAATACATGCAAATAACTGGTGTAAAATGCAGTTTGTCATCTTTTCATGGTCACCAGATATGATCCATTTGGACGTTCAGATGCTCTGTAGTGAACGTGGAAACACTGTCATCTTCTACAACATTGATTCACCAGTAAAAAAAACAAAACAAAACAAAAAAAAACATGTAGTCTGATAAATGACAGTGAATGGAGACACTTGGTTTATGTTCAGTTATTGATATCTTTGTTGAAAAAGTCACTTTTACTTCAGTTTTCTCTGTTTTTGATATAATAACTCAACTTTAATCGGAGTCTTTATGAGCATCTACATCAGGGGTGTCAAACTCATTTTCTTCCGGGGGCCACATTCAGCTAAATTTAATCTGAAGTGGGCCGGACCGGTAAAATAACAGCATGATAGCCAATAAATAATGATAACTCCAAATTGTTTTAGTGCAAAAAATAACATTCAGTGATGCCAATATTTACATTTAAAAACTATCCAAACAAAACAATGTGAATAACCTGAAAAAAAGGAAATTTGTTAAGAAATGTAAGTACAATTTTATCAATATTATGCCTCAAATTTTTATTTACATTTATATACATGTGCATTAAAGACACAAAACATTTAGTAACAGGCAGAATATTGTTAAAATTGCACTTCATTTTCTTTAGAGATTTCAGGTTGTTCATATTTGTTCAGGTTATTCAAATGTTATTGTTAAAGTTAATGTTAATGTTATTGTCTTCAATCAGCCTAAAAGGGCACATGTCACCCCCTTACTCATTGAGTTACACTGGCTACCCATAGCTGCCCGCATCAAATTCAAATCTTTAATCCTAGCCTACAAAATTCTCCGTGGGTCTGCTCCTGTCTACTTAGGTGCACTAATAAAAGCTTATGTCGCCCCACGGCCACTCCGCTCGTCTGGGGAACGTAGTCTGGTGGTCCCCAGACCTTGTACAAGACAATCCAGGCTCTTTTCATGGGTCGTTCCACGTTGGTGGAACGCTCTACCAAGTGCTACAAGAACAGAGTCATCCCTGCCTATCTTCAAGAAGCTCCTGAAGACCCAGCTCTTCCGAGAGCACCTCCTGTCCTAGCACTTTCAAACATTCCATTTTAAATATTCTAATAAGGTTTTTCCCAGGACAACCACAGATTCTTTCACGATTATCTCTGGACCTGCTGCGGTGGTCCGGCCTCTTCCCTGCCCTCATCATCACCACTCACTTATCCTCAACCGCCTCCATGTGTCTCCCCCTACTCCCCCCTTCTCCCCCTCTCCCCCAGTCCCTATCTCTATCGCTCTCTCTTTTTCCCCTTCTCTACTCTCTCTCTTTAACCCCAACTGGTCAAGGCAGACGGCCATCCTCCAGGAGTCTGGGTCTGCTCGAGGTTTCTGCCTGTTAAAGGGAAGTTTTTCCTCGCCACTGTCACCAGTCACAAGTGTTTGCTCCTGGAGGATTCTGTTGGGTTTCTGTAGAATTGACTTAGAGTCTGGTTTTGACCAACTCTATATATAAAATGTCAAGAGATAACTTTCTTGTGATCTGGCGCTATATAAATAAAATTTGATTGATTGAGTGATTTAATTGGTTTTCCCCTGTAAGTCGCTTTGGAAAAAAGCGTCTGCCAAATGCGTAAACATAAACATAAACATAAAGGATAGTTTGTTAATGTAAATATTTTCATAATTTAATGTTTTTTGCACTAAATCAAAGAGAAAAAAAATGGTGTTGTCATTATTTGTAGGTTATTATGATATTATTTTTGAGTTTGATGCCCTAACTTGCACTTCGCTAATTCATCCCGCATCCGGATTGGAACCTTTGGCGGGCCGGTTTTGGTTTTGGCTCCCGGGCCGCATGTTTGACACCTGTGATCTACATGATTAGCAAATTAAAATAAAGGGAAAATACTTTTCACTGGAAAAAGGCAAATGGGATCACATAAGGTACAAAATGAAAGCAAACATTGTAACATTGAAAGCTATTACCCTGCTGATGTCTGCCTTTTTGTTAACTTCTCTTTTCACTTTGAACTATTATCTACAACAGGCCAAGATAGGAGTGAATTATCTCGAACAAACAAAACAAAGAAAAAAAAGAGCAGTAGCAGGTTTAATGTCAAACCAAATCGGGCTTGTTCATTTATAAAAGCCAACAGCCGAAGGGTACAAACTACTCCCTGAAGCAGCTGGTTCATGTCACTGCCTGTTTAACACCGGAGAGCAGCTCCTGCTTCGACACATTGACACTGCCAACTAAAGCCTTCAAAGAAAGATCTGAGCCACAGTGGACTAGCTACCTTCGGCAGATTCCTACCCACTGTTCTGCCAGTGCCTTGGCCCAGGCACTGAAAGACACTCGACTAAAATTTACTTAGGGGGTCAAATGAGTGGCCATTTTTGTCCAAAGAAAAAAAAAAAAGTTGTAAGAAATGCATAGAACTGTGTTGAAATAATGCTAATACATTTGTGCACAGACTACTGATATTATTTGACAGTGGAAGCTATATTTTCAGAAATATTGGATTTGGAATAGCACGTGTATGTGAAAACTTTTGCTGGTGGACGGACGTGACATTACCCATGATGCTCTGGTCAGTACCAGTACTTTATTAGTAATAAACTTATATACTTACTATTGCTAATTCTCCTCTTATTCATAAATGTTCGTATTGTGGATCTAAAACAATAACAGCTGACACAAAAACACAAAATGTGTCAGTGGACGGATGTGACATGGTTGTTACAGATCCCATCATACTGATGCTCGGCAGCCATGTCACCGTTTCCACAAATGATCCCTGTGCAAAAACTAGTATCAGAATTATTTATTGTATAGTTTATCATCATATTAAAGAGTAAATAACAATATAGAATTGTTATTTCTTTATAAAAATGCTTATTATTAAAAACTGCTGATTTAAAAAGTGACGTGTGACATTCTTCATGTATGTATTGGCGTAACATAAGCAGGATGGATCAGCACCATACTCCATATTGCAACCTGTAAAAATAAAATATGTGATATGTAGTATAGAATCTTGTAAGAAAAATTGAGGAATCTGAAAGAATAGAATATATGTTTTTCAGGTAAATTCAGTTAAAATATAACTTCGCCATTTGTGACATGAAAATATAGCATTAATTGTGATGAAACTGGACATTCTTGACCTGAAAACATAGTTCATATGACCATCAACATGTTGCAACAGAACTGAAATCCTGTAAATTTGCATAACTTGTATTTACCAACACAAAGTTCACTTATATTGATTTCTCATGCACAAAGACATAAATAAGACCTCTAAGCAAATTTTAGCCGACACTGTGCAAAAAAACACAAAAACCAACAGCGGAGATGACACAACCTGTCTTTTGACCAGTGATTTTCATTGTCATGCAAACTGAAAACAAAGATGCTGACAAATATTGGCTCATACACGAGCGAAGCGCAGGGGGCACGCGATACGCTGCATCACAAGTGGCTGATATTTATGACATGTTTGCAATTCCAGTGATGTGCTGATGGGTATCTAATGATGATAAGCAGCTGGCGCCTCTCAAGCTGTCCATCGCTCTCAGGGAAAAAAAAACACAAGCACAAACTGAGATATATAGAGATGGAGCAGTGTGTTAAGGTCAGTGCAATTAGCGCTGCATTGAAGCTGGACATGGACGGCAGATGGGATTTAAAGCAAAAAGAAGCAGATCGTCTGAAATCAATGGATCTCATATGTCTGCCTTTGAAATAAATGAAATCCATGGAAACATCAGTGTTCAGAGGCAGAACATCAGAGCCTCTTCCCCTCTCTGATTGACATGTCAAATGTGAACAGAGCCGGGTCGGAGGGCAGTGACAGATGCACTCTGATTGGCTCCCTGTCCCGCCGTATTACACAGCAGAGCCGGCATCCCTCTGAATGTGATTATCGTTCAGTCCAACCCATTACCTCCACAGTGCGGTCCCCTCTGTCTCCTGTCCTTCCTTCCTTTTCACCCATTCCAAATCTATCTCAGCTTGTTCTATCTATGTTGAACTCACTCTGACGTTATCTCGGACAATTTGTCTCCGTACGTACTTTCTCCCATCAAGTCGCTCTCTCTATTACTAAAATGAGTACCGGTGGGGCAGCAGGCTGCCTTTTAACACAAGAGCAGAGAGGGACTCAAGTATCAAACTGAATGGTTTAAATATGTCACTCGGTGGCATTTTCATAAAGCCAATTCATCAGAGCAGGCCCAGAGTCACACAGCTCAGGGATCTCAGCACTAATATTTCTGATTACCGAGTCTGCTTCCAGGAGGATATGTGAGCGTCATTTCACACATACCAACTACTCGGAAATCTCCCTCTGTATATATGGTGTTATTAAGCCAAATAAACAAAACGAAGCAAAATGCTGTAACATCATCTTGTAGACTGTGTTAAACAGAGTCTTTTCTCCAGCTCAGAAATAATGTGTTTTTGTCTGTGCCTTGCCATTATTACTGCCTGACACCAATGCAAATAAAGCATTAGAATTACACGACAATCATTACTTTTGCTTCACTTTAGCTTTTTTCACCAGTAACTAGAGCTGTGTATTGGCAAGAATCTAGCGATACGATACAAATCACAATACTAGAATCACAATACGATATATTATGATATATCACAATACTGTTAAAAAGGCAATTTTTTTCACTTGTTTCTTTTTTTAAATGATTATTTCCTTGAAGAATTGAATTACACCAGAAATATGCACAAATACTAAACACATTTTTATTTGATCCCAACAGGATCTAATGCTATAGCACAAAATGTTCCTGTGTTCAAACTTAAATTCTGTTTTACAGACATTACAGTTTAAGATCCTGTTCAAATGTTCATATTCTATTAGTTCAGAACTAACATCAGAACATTATTTTAGTTCAATCCCAACAAAGGAACTAACATTATTTAATAAAAGAATGTTAAATAATAATAAATAAAATATAAACAAAAAAGAAAAACAAAAATGAACCTCCACAATATCTGCATTTGAATAAATCCCTAAAAATATCGATACAGTACTGTGAAATGAAATATCGCGATATATTGCAGAACCGATATTTTCTTACACCCCTACCAGTAACACAATATTACAATTTTCTGTTCGCTTTTTCAAGCTCTGCTAAAGTGATGCTACATATAGAGCCACAGACTCCATCTTGGTGTTCATCGTTTTCCTAACGGCACTGGATAAATGTCATTAATTATGCACATCCCTAAAATAAGACATGAGTTGCTGGAAACGTGTGGATTGTGACTTCACTTTCCTTGTCGTGGCCCAGCATGAGGACTGTGATTTATCTTTGATTTAAGGAAGTCCTACTGAGTGAAAGTCGCCCAAAAAAAGCTGAAAGAGGCTGCCAGGGTTGGCAGTTTTTCTTCACACTTTAAATCCTGGGGATCTTTGTCCAGAGATTTGTCATGATTAAACTGAAGGATTAAATTTGATAGATTATAAATTTTAGAGCATTCTGTGTTCATCTGACCAAAATCTAACAAAAGTGATCAAAATCAAATGGCATCAAATGTTACAAAAGGGGGAAAGATGTCAATACCTGCCCCTATTAATGAATGTAACCCCCCCCCCCCAAAAAAAAAAAAAAAAAAAAAAAATCAGTGCAGTACTTTTTATTGTAAGGCACAAATACCTATTCATATTCACATCCCATTCAGTCATTTTAACAAATTTGTTTCATATTTCTCCTTATTTTTCTATTGTATTTGATGTTTATTGTTTTGTGTTGCTCTACATTTGAATTTCTCTTATCTTATCTAATCTTACTTTAGAAACCTGGTTTTAATGTTTCAGATGCAGAAATAGGTCTGAATAGAGCTGCTGAAAAGAGTAACATGTCTAAAAAAGACTGGAGGGTAAAAAAAAATGACATCCTAAATTGAGTTATTAAAAAGCGATTCAACCAAAACCATGTCTTAATGGTGCCAATTAGCCTAGAAATATTCCCTTCTAGTCTCTGTAAATTCACTGCCAAGCAATGGTAACTGTAACCTCAAACACTAATGATTTATATACACTGTATGGACAAAAGTATTGGGACACTTTGAATTCAGGTGTTTCATTGCTAACAAGGGCTAAAAAATCATAATGAGTTTATATTGTGATAAATATCATTGCATTGTATTTATTTTGCCTTAAGGGTTACTTTTGTTTATAATGTCAACATCATTTTTTTTTTTTTTTTTATCATTATAATTGTTTTAAAGGTTCTCTAGATTTCGTTCTTATCATAAATAATCATTTTCACCCACATACAACTCTGGTTCATTCATCTATTACTAAGGTTGAAAAAAAATATTTATATGACATTTATCATTATAATTACTGACAACAATGGTCAACATTTTCATCATAACATTTCAAATCAATATGAATGGACAGTCCTACAAGCTGCAGGTGTGATGTGTCACAGTATTTTTGTCCATATAGTGTAACCAGACCACCAGACTCGAAGTTACATCTTTCTCCTTAAATATAACTACAGCAAATTCCTGGGTAATAGTAAAATGGTGATTCTAAATAGAAGGCTCTAGCACCACTTCACCTATTTCCAAGGTGCATGGAGAAGGAGAGACTAGCTAGTGGTCAAGAGCTCCAGCACTTGTACATAAGACCTTTATTTCATTATAAATTTGGAAATGCCTTGGTCTATATTTAGAGTGAAATAGAGCTCTAGTATACGAAAAGGAGCAATAGTAAAATGATAAAATGGTTAAAGATTGGTTGATTCTGTAACAAACCGTAGAAAAAAAAAACATGAAAAACACTCTTTTTGATCACTTAATTTACATACATCTGAATATTTTTTTTTTTTTTTTACCAAAGAAAAGTGGTGTAATTGTCTGGAAGCAAATGTTTTTCAGACTCTTTTCCTTCTTCTATCCACATGTGGAAAAGACTATGATTAAATTCCGTTCTTTTCCACACCGCATGGGAGCTCTGATAGTAAAACGTCCAGAGTTAAAATGATCCTGCCGTGATAAATCAGGGGGTTGACACTCACCAGCTCACACCGGGACACAGTGTAATCAGTTATGAGCTTGAATGCATCATTGCTGCACTCGAGGCCAAGGGGCTAATGAGGGAGGACGCCGGCGCTGAGGGAACTATCAGCGCAGATGTACTGTATATACACACTAATCTAAAGGCAGCCTTGGACGGAGCTGCTGCATATTGAAAGGACTGCGTACATGTTGCAAAAGCAGCCACTCTTGCTCCATCTGTCTTCCATTATATTGATTGACAACTAATTTATCAATGCGTGGAAAACGTATAGAACACTTTGGGGCGGCAAACATTTTTCCTCGCCATTCTCTGACAGCTGATGGACTGTTGGGTCAAGGCCATGTTTGCGGACGATCACATAGTTAGTCTCATTCACATACATACATACATACATACATAGTAGTCATTCACTATGTGGACAAAAGTATGTGGACACGTTGAATTCAGGTGTTTCTTTTCTAACAGGGGTGTAGGATACAAAACAATAATGACAAATGTCACAATATAGTTTTATATTGGGATAAATATCATTGCATTGGTTAGTTTTGTTACCTCCACCAAGGAGGTTATGTTTTTGTCGGCGTTGGTTTGTCTGTTTGTCTGTCAGTCTGTGTGCAAGATAACTCAAAAAGTTACGGGCGGAGTTGGATGAAAATTTCAGGAAATGTTGATACTGGCACAAGGAGCAAATGATTAAATATGGCGGAGATCGGGGGTGGGGGTGGTGGTGGTGGTGGGGGCCCACTGATCTGCCTTGGCGGAGGTCTGCGCTGTCTTTTCTAGAAAAGCACTCGGAGAGCGCAGACCTTCGCCAAGGCAGATCAGTGGGCCCCCACCACCACCACCCCTGATCACCACCAAAATTGAATCATTTGTTCCTTGTGCCAGTATCAACATTTCCTGAAATTTTTATCCAAATCTGGGGCACTGATCTGCCTTGGCAGAGGTCTGCGCTCTCCGAGTGCTTCTAGTTTAAATTATTATATTTGCTTAGAAAATGCAATGAGATGATTTTTACTTATTTTCTCTCAACATTGATTTTGTTTTGTATCCATGACTATGATTTTAAATGTTCTGCCTCTAAATTTCTAAAATATTTTTCGTGCTCTGACAGGAAACAATAATTTTCTGCCAACACTAACCATCTACTTTCTTTACATCTCTAGGTAAAAAAATCTCCCATTAAACATTAAGGAAATATTAATGTTTATAAACTATATGGACAAAAGTGTTGGAACACATGGTTACAGCTCATAAGATGTCCTGTTCATGTTGATTTGAGACATAAACATCAATATTAATAATCAATATGATATTTATCACAATATAAATCTATATTATGACATTTCTCATTATTTAGGGTGCTTGCTCTTTATCCAAATAAAAATTCCAGACTTTTTCAAAACTGCTATTTTTTCCCCCAAGACCTTGACTTTATGCACTTTTATACTTGCATGCCTAATTTTTGGGGTAATATTGTACCTGTGGTAGAAAAGTTCATTTTAATAAATGTATGAATGAATGAGTGCATACTTTGTAGTAAATTATGTTTTATTGACAAAAACTTTTCAAAACGTATGAAAATCACAAAAGTGCATGAATATCACACAAACAAGTTTCAATAGAATCATTCCAGTACTGACTGGTTAGTGAAATCATATCAAGTTTTTTTGATATGCTTTCCTCATGTATTTCCTATCTTACAAGATTATGTGCCATTGAACAAACTCTAAAATTTCACTATGAAAGAAATGTTCTTCCATACTTTAATAAGACTTTCACACAAAATTGCGACTTTAAAAAGTCTGGAAAACAGCGTCTAAAAATTCCAGACTTTTTAAGACTTTGAAGACCTGTGAAAGCCCCCTGTTATTGTTTTGTATCCCAGACCCCTGTTAGACAAAAAACACCTGAATTCAACGTGTCCCAATATTTTTGTCCATATAGTGTGTGACTTAGGCAATTACGCTATGAAGCTAACGGCATGTGAAAAGCGCCTGGTGTATCTGTATTCCTGCTTCTGTATTCTGCAAGGAAAGAAGCAGACAGTGTCAGATGGATGGGAGGGCAAATAGAAAAGTATAACACAAAGAAAGAAGGTGGAACAGGGGGAGTGAATAGAGGCAGTTAAGACCACTACAGGGAGTAAAAACAGGGTGAGAGAGAGAGGGTGGGAGCCAGATGCCTGAGCTTGGATCTATTTGTCACGTCGGATAATATGACAAGCACTCCATGGGGGCGTTTATAACTAGATTATTGAGAGTACTTCAATTTATTTGCAGGACTAAGAGAGCCGACACTCATGGGAGCTTGACGCACTTATCACTTTTTAAGACGAGATTAGATTTGTTCATTTGCTAACTGGATTAGGGTTGTATATTTGAGTAAAGCCAAAATTTTGTTAGGAACGTGCACAGTTTGGTTAACTGGCAAAAGATCAGGTACAGTTCATACACTTTGAGTCTTCAGAATTACTCTGAAAGCCATAGCTGCCCCATCCAGCCATCCATTTATCAATCAGCATGATCAGTAATCGGCATTATTTCTTCCGCTGCGGGCACAATAACATCGACTTTGGGTAATACCTGCCACCCAGGCCAAATCAATTCCTACCCCACAGAGGAGCAGAGCTTCAGGTCGCAGGTCTAAGTCACACCTCAGTCAGCAGAAAACCACTCTGAGAAGTTCCTCTTGAGTGTGTGCACATGTATTTTATTTTCCTTTAAAAGTAACCACCTCAACATTGAACAGAAACTAGCATAATGGGACTATTTTTGTACTTTAAGTAGTAGAATACAGGATAAAATCACCCACGTCTCATAGCATTACATTCATATGCAGCTAAATTGCAGTTGTAATTATGTTTTCACTCATATCTGCTGCTGCTTTGATCCATTATTCACCTCATAATCATTACTGTTTTGCACTACCACTGCCATTGTAAATGGACTGATGTCTATATTTTATATTCTATTATAGTTTATTCTTTAAACCTCTTATTACCTCTGCCAGGAGGTATTGTGATCACTTTGCTTTGTGTGTTTGTTTGTTTGTTAGCAACTTTACAGGAAAACTATTACCACCATCTTTACCAAATTTTACCCACAGATAGGCCTAGGCCCTGGGACGAACCCATTAAATTTTGGGCCAAGTAGGCCAAAGTTCAAGCTCACAAAATCTCAAATTTTCCTATCTCTCATCATTGAGCAATTTTCTAAAATTCATAAAAAATTCAAAACGACTCTGATGAGCCTCCAATTTGATCCACCCATAGCTTATAACAATATCTTGTATCTGGCACAAAATTGTCCACATCCACTGTGGAATGTGGACTCTGTGGACATTTCAATTTAACATTGAAAATCCCATTTATGACACATTTTTCATTATAACTCAACAAATATTGATTGGAATTTAATATAATTTGACATACACATGACTGGTACCAAGCTTCAACTTTTTCTGTTGTATGGAACAACCTTAAAACTGCTTAATTTAAAAAGAAATAGTTGACCCACACATGCACAACGTTCGGGGTGCTTGGCGGAGGTTTGCGTTCTCTGAACACTTGTCTATTCTTGTTGTTTTTTCATTTTTTTTTTTTTTTACCTCTTAAGAACAAGGTGAGAAAGAAATGGCATCTCACTTCTCTGTATGTCCTGTGCATCTAGTGAACTGAAAATAACAAATGTTGAATCTTGAATGTTTCTGGTGTATGTATCTAGCAAACATATGCAATTTGTTACTGAGGGATGCACACATTCTTTTGCCTTTCCTCAGTGGAAAGGAGGCGGTTACACAAAATACAGGACTTTGACACCAAAGACAGTGGCAGCTGCATCTGGACCCCTGAGGGGATACAGATTGTTGACATGCAACTGGCAGAAAATATGGATCTGGTTTGAAAACATTAAATATTTTAATATATAACCAATTCCAAATCTGTAGAAGAGTCTGGGTCCTGAACTGTCCTGTCTACAGCCCAGACCGTTCATCAACTGGAAACATTTGGTGTATCATGGGACTGAAAATACAACAAAGACGAAGACACCCCAGGACAGACAGAATCCTCTAAGACAGAGGTGTCAAACATGTGGCTAAAATCAGCCTGCCAAAGGTTCCAATCCAGCCCGCAGGATGAATCTGCAAAGTGCAAAAAATTACACTGAAGATATTAACCCAGAAGGACCCAGTGTGACATTTGTGGCAGTTCCAAAATGAATTTTTCTCTATATTTAACCATCCTGAAGTGGTTTGGCACCATTTATTGTAATATTATCTCCTGTATTTTGTGCTTTTTTCCCAGTGAAAATCAGGTATTATCCAACATTTCATTTCCTAATCATGTAGATGTTCATAAAAGTTCAGAGTAAAAGTTGAGGATTATTATATCAAAAATAGAGAAAATTGAAGAAAAAGTGACTTTTTCAGCAAAATCTATTATTAACTGAACATAAACCGTCTTTAGACACTGAGATTGATCCAACTCCATGGGTTTCCACGTTCACAACGGAGCCTCTGAATGTCCAAAAGGGTCATATCTGATGACCATAAAAAGGCGACAAACTGTCTTTTACACCAATTATTTGCATGTATTGATAGGATAAGTGGATCAACAGGTATTAAACAGTTTAGATCAGTAGATGGTTTTGGTAGATGGTGGGTCTTTATGGGTTAAAAGTCAAGGGTGTTGAAGTCGTTTTAGTACAGACGAATGTGATCTCAAGTAAAATACTAGAATAATAACCTATAAATAATGAATCAAAATTTTCTTCTTGGTTTAATGTGTAAAATTAATATAACACTATTATTACATATTATAAATAATGACAACTCCAAATGTTTCTCTTTGTTTTAGTGCAAAAAAAAAAAAAAAAATTATGGAAATATTTACATTAACCCTTTAATGCACAGTGGTCACTCCAGTGGACAGTTCTTCTGCAGCTGTTCACTTGTATATTCATGGAATTTTTTTCTTGTAGTTTCATATCAGCTGACACAATGGACACTAATACATCATCACAAACACTGCAACTGATAACATTACTGTAACTCTGCTGTTCTAACATGAGCATAAATCCATTGCTTGTTATTGTTACTAGACTGTAATTAACAACATTTTTTTTTTTTTTTTCCCCATATTATCTCCATGACGTGATTAACGGCTAGTATTAGAGTATGTTAAAACATTAGAAAACACCAGATTACCAGCATTAAAATGTTTTTATTTCATAATTTTCACACAGTATCAGTAAATACATGTTTCTTTGCTTCAAAAATTAAATGCATGGTGTTCAGCTTAGGGGACAACTAGATGACAAGTTGCTTCATAACATTTTTTTCAGTTGCATTGTTTTTTTTTTAATGCCTAAAGAGGAATAAAAAACCTCTTGATTAAGGTTCTCATAATTCATGCTAGAAAGGGTTAACAATCTATCTTTTAACAATAAAATGGGAATAACCTGAAAGAACAATTTTAATAGTTTATTTTTTTGTGCCTTTATAGATCTAATCCGTAATGCACATGTATAAATGAAGTTGATGCATAATATTGCTAAAATTGCACTTATTTTTCTTAAGAAATTAAAGTTTTTTTCAGGTTATCCATATCTTTTTTTGTTTGTAAATGCAAATATGTTCACAATTCACTGTTAAATTTTTTGCACTGAAACAAAGAGAACAATTTGGAGTTGTCATCATTCATAGGTTATTATGCTATTATTTTACTGGTCTGGCCCAAAGATCAAATTAGGCTGATTGTGGCCCCTGAAAGAAAATGAGTTTGACATCCCCACTGCTCTAAGACAAGAATGGGACAACATTCCTGCAGTAACTAGTCTGTTCAGTTCCAGATGAGGGTGAGTGTTTACAGTTTAAACAGACCTGCCACTGCCATTGAATTAAAATTACCTGATTTTTGCTTCAAATGGTCCTCAGTTTAATTATGTGTTTTCTATTTTCTATTGTGGATCTGACCTACAAGTCACTGCATTCTGTTAGATATTTGGAAATTGAGGTTGTACTGTTGTATTAGTTAAAGTAATGAAAGGATCATTTTAATAGGTTCATCAGGTCCATGTAGAATTTGCCATAAAGAGAAGACACTGAGCACAATCACTAATCATTTCTTCATCTCTGGAAACGTATTAGTCTGTCTGTCTGGTTGAGAGGGAGGAATGATTCGCTTTGTGTGAGTTCTGTCTCCATTATTGATTAGTTTAATCTTCAGATCAATCAGTCTCTGCATTTTCTGGTTCGGTGTTCGTGTTCAAGCAAAATACAGCTCTGATTTTCTCTAAACTGCACCAACTGCCACCTGCTCATAAGACTAATCATATACACTTTAACCCATAAAGACCCAAACAGCCACTGGAGACCAAAACCATCTACTGATCTATACTGTTTAATACCTGCTGATCCACTAATCCTATCAATACATGTAAATAATTGGTGTAAAATACAGTTTGTCATATTTTCATGGTCATCAGATTTGACCCATTTGGACGCTCAGAGGCTCCGTAGTGAACATGGAAACACCGTCATCTTCTACAACATTGACTCACCAGTAAAACCCATGGATTTGGATCAATCACAACGAATGGAGACACTGGGTTTATGCTTGGTTAATGAAATGTTTAGCTTAAAAAGTGAGTTTTTATTCAGTTTTCTCTGGTTTCGGATGTAATAACAATCTAATTTGAGTTTTTATGAACATCTACATGGTCAGGAAATTAAATATGAGAAAATACCAGATTTTCACTGAAAAAACACAAAATACAGAGGACAGTATTATAATAAATGGTGATAATCACTTACAAAAGATTAAATAGAGAGAAAAATTCATCTGGGAACTGACACAGAAGTAGCACTGGGTCTTTATAGGTTAATATTGCTGTTCAACAAGAAAAATGCTTTGGTTAGGGTTAGGGAAAAAGATTTAGTTTGGTTTATCAGTCATTTCGATTGAGCTTTTGCTGCTTTGAAGTTACATTAATCCATAAAGACCTAAACATCCACTGGCAACCAAAATCAACTTCTGATCTAAACTGTTTAATACCTGTTGATCCACTAATCCTATCAATACATGTAAATAATTGGTGTAAAATACAGTTTGTCATCTTTTCATGGTTATCAGATATGACCCATTTGGACGCTCAGAGGCTCCGTAGTGAACGTGGAAACACCGTCATCTTCTACAACATTGATTCACCAGTAAAACCCATGGAGCTGGATCAATCACAGTGGATGGAGATACTGGGTTTATGCTTGGTTAATGAAATATTTAGAGAGAAAAAAATCATCTGTTGGGTCTTTATAGGTTAATAATGCTGTTCAACAAGGAAAATACTTTGGTTAGGGTTAGGGAAAAGATTTGGTTTGGTTTATCTTTATTGTTTTATTTCTCTGAGTCATTTCGATTGAGCTTTTGCTGCTGTTAAGTTACATTAACCCATAAAGACCCAAACATCCACCGGAGACCAAAACCATCTACTGATCTAAACTGTTTAATGGAGTTGGACAATGACAGTGGTTAGAGATGATTGGTTTATGTTGAGTTTATGTATTTTACTGTAAAAGTCACTTTTTTTTTGAGTTTTCTTTGTTTTTGATATAATAACCCCTCAACTTTAATTTGAGCTTTAATGAACATCAACAGGATCACAGTACATTAAATATAGGAAAATACCTCATTTCCACTTAAAAATACAAAATACTGTGCAAAATATTATACTAAACAATGATAAATCCCTTAAGAAAGGTTAAATATAGAGAAAAATGAATTTGAGAACTGCCACAAAAGTAGCACTGGGTCTTTATGTGTTAAGGAAAAACATTTAATTATGTTACGGAATGGTGGCGGCGTGACGATTATAACAAAACATTTGTGGATTAGTTACATATGAGCAAACAGTTCTAAATTAAACTAAATTAAACTACAGCCACACTTAAAGCTTATTTTTGTGGTTGGAACATACACACACTGTGACCAAAGTTTTCCTTTATGAAGTTTCTAAGAATGTCTTGTGAATGCAGTGCGGTGTTTAACACTTTACATTTACCTCCTCAGTCTTTAATGAGTTGTAAAAGATTAGAGAGCCATCAACCGCTGAAGATTAAGATCTGGACAGGTCCTGACAAGGGCTCACTATATGAGATTTACCATTTCCTCATCCCAAATAAGGGTCTGGCTGCTGATGAGAGGGGGCAAAATCAATACGCCCTTTTCGTTCCCATGCTCAGTTGAAGCATGAAGCACTAAAACAGGGTCAGTGATTTAGTGCATTCCTTGCTGGGGTAAATTAATAAACATGAGAGTGCAGGGTTGTGCTGTGGCGTGTACACCGCTCACATCAGAGTGATGAGAATGATGGGAGAAAGTTAATTCAGCCTGCCGCAGATAGCTAACACCCAGAGAAGAGGTCACTTCTATTTCGCTGTGGCAAAGTGCACAGTTCTGCATCTCTTCCTTCTTAGTTTTGTTCTTTGTTATCTCATTTTGTTCCTTTCCTCTGGGAAAACTGCAAATATTCCTATTACTTTGAATAGAGCCATTTCTCTTTTTCCCTCCTGAGGTATTTGGCTATAAGTCAAACCTATTCAAACATGTAACTTACTCCTTTTATATCTGTAGAGTCAATAACTTGCAGCTTCTTAAGACGCATATAAAGATGGGAAAAGAAATGGTGGGATTTATATGGTAGGAGTACAATAAGATCCGTGTATTAGAAATAGCACCACTTGCACAGTAAAGCTACATGGCGTCAACATCAACAAGAGGCAGTCATTAAACTATGTCCCGAGGAGGTGCAGTGACAGATTCAAGTAGTTTATTATACCACCATGCCCAATTTACAAGCCAGATGATATTTGCATCACAGGCAGAGAAATTCCTCTGTGAAAACACAGCTTAGGGAAGAAAAGCATCTTGTGTTATCTGACTGATAACAGGACAGCACTACCCGCATCTCCTTCTTTTTTTTTTTTTTTTGCTAGTTTTTCCTCCGCCTCTAGAGTAAGCTCCTTATACAGTATGTTTTTCTCCCACTGAATAATGGATCTAAAAGTCTAAAATTGGTTATATGCATAGACGTTATTTCTTAGATTGGACTGATTCAGGACCTACATGGCTTTGCTATAAAACCACCACAGTGCATTAATAAGAATATTCTATAGTAGCATGTTGCTAATATAGTGAAGTGAACTGATTGCACTCTTCCTTTTCAAGTAACTTTAAGACACCTCACTAAAGGGAATGAAATCGTGCCTATGAGGAATAGCGCCTCAGTCCTCTTTGATAAGTGCTGCAGGCAGCTACCTGGCTGGATGATTTAAATTCAAAGAGAAAAAAGGCCGTACTGTATGGGGAGTCTCGGTTCATTAGGGCTCAGTGCTGAGAAAGCTGGATATTATGGGGAGAAGCTAGCTGCAGCTGCTTGAAATATAAAGTCGCCCAAATGAAAAGCCAAGCATGTTTTCCATCAGGCAGAGCAAAGCTGGTGTTAACCAGGAACTTTCAAGTGAATGACTTTAGGAAGCTACTTTGATGTATCTGACAAGGAGGCAGTAATGAGGAGGCTCACTTTGCTGTCAAAACCCACCCCCCCATCCTCCCCCATGCCCAGCACCAAACCTTCTTTATTAAACTAATGATTGGTGGTCAGTCTGCCGATAATGCACGTCTGCCCATTTGTTGATACTGACTGTCTCCCCCGCAGAACAGCAACTGCCAACTGTGTTTGAACTGGTGGGTCATATGAGCCCCGCCCCTCCCCCCTAACCTTCACCAACTGGGAGAAAGTAACTGAGAGAAGTAAAGAAGACATCAACTGTACTCTCACAAAATTCAGCAAAAAGTACCCCTGACCAAGCTCAAGTTCTCGAGCCAGTATTTAACCCTGAGCGGCTGCAGGTGAATGTTCCTGACACACAGTGTGTTGTTTTTACACGTTCTCACCTGAAGGAATGAATAATGTAATCTATGACTTTCAATGAGTGCAACAGAGGATTCATTTCAGTATGAGTAAAATTTAACAGCAGATATAGAATATAATAAATACTGAGCTACCATGTTGTGCTGACATATTTATAAAGTAGCTGAGAACTGACTTTTCATCTGACTTTTCCGTCTTTTTTATTCTCTATTTTTCTTCATGTCGGATGCAAGTGATAAATTAATGCTGTTAAGGTGCATTACCATCGCCTGTGATGTTTGACTGTGGACCAGAATTAATATTCTAAAAAAAGAAAGAACATGTGTCATTGTCTATTAATGAGGTTATGATTGAGAAGGTTTCAGAAATTTCGTTTTTTTGAGTGTAATAGTGGATGATAAATTAACATGGAAGCCACATATTGCTTATGTTAAAAAAAAAAAAAAGGTGTCTAAAAATATTTCTGTATTGAGTAAAGCAAAATATGTGTTGGATTATAAAGCAATGAAAATTTTATATTGTTCACTTATTCTGCCATATTGAAGTATGGGGCAACACATATATGAATAACACAAAGCCATTGTTTCTTTTACAGAAAACAACAATAAGGATCATGTCTAATGTTAATTTCAGGGAACATACAAATGAGTTGTTTATTAAATCAGGATTGTTTAAGTTTAAAGAATTGGCTGAATTAAGGACATTGCTGATTGTGTTTAGAGCAAGAAACAGACTTTTGCAAATTTGCAGAAATTATTTGTTTTAGTATCACAGGATGAAGAACATAGAAGGAGGTTTAATTTTAAACAGCAAAGGGTACGGACTAATGTGAAGAAAATGTGTATATCTGTTGTGGGTGTCAGAATGCGGAATTCTTTGGCAGTGGATGAGAAGAGCTGTACAAATATTTTTCAGTTTAAGAGTTTGTATAAGGAAAGAATAGAGAAGCTTTATAAAAGCATGTAATGACATAATTCAATTTATGGATGTTGGATTTGTTTTATTTGCATTGACTATTATGTAAACTGTTTACTGTAATAACTGTAATGGCAACGTATCTGATGTAAGCATATGTTTCAAGAAAGGGGCAGGTATTATAAGTTTTCTTCATCCTGCTCCTTTCCAATCATTTAGATTGGAATGAAGGAATAAATGAAATGAAATTTGCGCTGATGTGCTTAGTTTAACAAAAAACCCAAACATATCTCTTATTTTTGAGTGAAGCAAGATATATTCAACTGGTAACAATCTGTAGCTTCAACACCAATATAACACACTGAACTTTTAACTGTTAAATATATTTCTGCAAACATTTGACATTTTCTGACATCCTTATCTTGTTCACTTTGTCCATCCAGCAGTAGAAAATCCAAAAATATTAAAAGATCAATGATATAAAACAGAGGATAGAGAGAAATGCTCATATACGAGAGTCCTTTTTGGTATAGAATCACATTAATAATTGTTTAACGCTCATAGTGTCAAAACTTTCCCATTTGGCCAATGTTCATATTAACTGTCCTGTTTATCAGTGTATTTATGTTTTTTTTGTTTTGTTTTGTTTTTTACAGAAAACATTGCAGTAACGTATAAGTTTGTAGCATTAGCTTTAGCTGTCTGCACCGAAATGCTCAGTTTCAGTATTGCCTATGTGTAAATCTGTGTGTTGTTTGTTACCACTGAAGAAATGATGACACAGAATTGCTAAATTTCCTGCTTCCAAACTCCACTGCTGCTTACTCTCACGTATACAGATTTCTGATTCATTATAAAAACACAGCGCCACAGATTAGGCTGCCACAGTCCAGGAAATTAATGGAAACACTGCAGTTGCATGTACACAAAATTGTGGACTGCCGTTTCCTTTATCTAGATGATGATAATATTGTAGTAATTTAAGTCCAAAATGATGCAAAAAGCCACAGTTTCTAGTCAGATACAGAAACAAAAAGCCATCACACACAGAATGAACCTCCAGAAATCAGAGATAACTCAAAGAAAACTTCAAAGGTTGGTTGTAACTCATCTACATTTTATAAGTAGTGAGAATATTGTGATTCAGATCATGAACCGTGATTCTACCTCAAAAGATCCTCATATGGCCTTTTGGCCAGATTGCACAGTCCTAATGTTTTGCTTTGAATAATCTGCTCTCTGTTAAAAAAAAGAAAAAAAAAAATCCACAAAATTATAATTACTTTCTAGCCACTGAAAAGGTTTGATTCTTTTCCTTTAGGTGTTTTATCTGACAGATTTTGAATTAATGCACCTCTGACATTTCCAGTCTCATAAATGTGGTGCATAAAATCAGATCACAACGGTAAAATGTAACTTATCAGGACTGCAACGACAGTATCAGTATCTCATTTATGTTTTTTTAACCCTTCAAGATCCACTACTATTTTTGTCACAACTTCCAACTGATGCTTTTGTCTTTCCCAAATGATTTATTACCATTTATTATAATATTATCCTCTGCATTCTGCATTTTTCTGTGAAAATCAGTTATTTTTCTTTATATTATTTACTGATCATGTATTTTTTCATTAAAACTCAGAGTAATTTCAAAGGTTACAAGATCAAATCAGAAAAAATGACACAAAACTGACTTTTTCAGCAAAATATATCATTAACTGAACATAACCCCAGTGTCTCCATCCAGTTGACAAACTCCATAGGTTTTACTGGTGAATCAGTGTTGTGGAAGTAGGGGTGTGAATTGGCAAGAATCTGGCCATACGATACAAATCACAATACTAGGATCACAATACGATATATCACGATATATCATGATACTGTTAAAAAGGCAATTTTTTTTTTTCTTTTTTAAAAATTATTATTTCCTTGAAGAATGGAATTACACCAGAAATATACACAAATACTAAACACATTTTTATTTGATCACAACAGGATCTAATGCTATATCACAAAATGCTCCTGTGTTCAAACCAAGGTTATTATCGTTAACGAAAACAAACGAAATGACGTAAACTAAAATTGAAAAAACATTTTCGTTAACTGAAATTAATAAAAACTCTAATTAAAAGAAAAAAACGATAACTAACTGAAACTGTATCGTGAGCTTACAAAACTAACTAAAACGTATAAATATTATGGATACAATTCCCTTCGTTTTCGTCTCTGTCAATGTCGGATTGATATGAAATTCATTTCTTTGGCTCCAGCAGTTTGAGCTGGTGACACCATACGACACTTCCCAGTCTGTCATGTCTGGTCACTGGTGGTTTCCAGTGGTCTTCTGGTCCCCACTCTACCTGGAACATACAGACTAAAGCTGGGACACAGCAGCACTGTCCTGTCTGGGGTTTACTGGAGTGATACATGGGTCGGGGTTTTTTTTTTTTGGCGTACCGTGTGTGTGCGTGAGTGACAGAGACAGAGCAGAGCTAAAGGACAAACAGGACTAGCATCCAGGTTAAAACTGGAGAGTTTATCACCATGAAAAGGCCTTCCAAGCCCTGAACTGCACAGTTTAGAAGAGGAGAAAAGAGGAGGAGGAAAACTAATCCAATTACAGAGGTATGGAACCTGTTAGAATGATAAAAACGTTTGATGTTACTAGCTACAGCTAGCTGAACTGAACTGAAGCAAAGTTAGCTAATAATGGAACTGGAGATGATTAAGAGATGAGATATCTGCTAAGGTGTGGTTTACTGATGAGGAACTGGGTAATATATGTTTATAAGTGGTTTATATATGTTTCTATCTGCTATAACTGCTGGTTAGCTGGTTTATATATGTTTCTATCTGCTTTAACTGCTGGTTAGCTGGTTTATATATGTTTCTATCTGCTTTAACTGCTGGTTAGCTGGTTTATATATGTTCCTATCTGCTATAACTGCTGGTTAGCTGGTTTATATATGTTTCTGTCTGCTTTAACTGCTGGTTAGCTGGTTTATATATGTTTCTATCTGCTATAACTGCTGGTTAGCTGGTTTATATATGTTTCTATCTGCTATAACTGCTGGTTAGCTGGTTTATATATGTTTATATCTGCTATAACTGCTGGTTAGCTGGTTTATATATGTTTCTATCTGCTATAACTGCTGGTTAGCTGGTTTATATATGTTTCTATCTGCTATAACTGCTGGTTAGCTGGTTTATATATGTTTCTGTCTGCTTTAACTGCTGGTTAGCTGGTTTATATATGTTTCTATCTGCTATAACTGCTGGTTAGCTGGTTTATATATGTTTCTATCTGCTATAACTGCTGGTTAGCTGGTTTATATATGTTTATATCTGCTATAACTGCTGGTTAGCTGGTTTATATATGTTTCTATCTGCTATAACTGCTGGTTAGCTGGTTTATATATGTTTCTATCTGCTATAACTGCTGGTTAGCTGGTTTATATATGTTTCTGTCTGCTTTAACTGCTGGTTAGCTGGTTTATATATGTTTCTGTCTGCTTTAACTGCTGGTTAGCTGGTTTATATATGTTTCTATCTGCTATAACTGCTGGTTAGCTGGTTTATATATGTTTCTATCTGCTTTAACTGCTGGCTGCTTTGTGCATCTCCTCTCATGCTTTGCACATCTTCGCATTGTTTCACGTAAGTGACGTTGTGTATGGATTGCACCCCACCTCAACCTGCTATAGGCAATTTATACATTGTACGGTACATTGTGTCTCTGCTCAGTCCATGAGCCGCCCTAACCCGACCCCCAAATAAAGTGTCCAGGGTAACCCATATCCGCGCCTCACTAATTTCTTTGAATAGGATGATGAGGAAGATAAAATATATGAAATAACTAAAACTAATACTAAAACTAAACTAAACTAAAACTAAGCATTCAGAAAAAAACGATAACTAATAAAAACTAAGAAACCTGCTCTAAAAACTAATTAAAACTAACTGAATAAGAGAAAAAAAAGTCAAAACTAATTAAAACTAAACTATAATTAAAAATCCAAAACTATTATAACCTTGGTTCAAACTTACATCATGTTTTACAGACATTACAGTTTAAGATCCTGTTCAAATGTTCATATTCTATTAGTTCAGAACTAACATCATAACATTATTTTTGTGCAATCCCAACAAAGGAACTAACATTATTTAGTAAAAGAGTGTTAAATAATAAATAAAATATAAACAAGAAAGAAAAACAAAAAAACTAAAATGAACCTCCACATACAGGGCATTTATCCTGTAAACTGTGCTTTATCTGCTAAAGAAAGAAAAATGGCTGATTTATGTTTATTACAAGCTAAGCGGTGTATCGCTTTGTGTTGGAAAAATATTGGTCGCCCCTCTTTTGACTACTGGTTAAATAATTTAACCTCAAGTTTGGCTCTTGAGAAACTAACATATACGGTTAAAAAGAGAACTTCGGAATTCTATAACATTTGGAAGATGTTTTTGGATTTAATTAAGAGTGGTGATAATGAAGGGGTAGTGAGTAAGTGACAAATTGGGACATTTTGTTTGATGTGAGAATGTACATGTATAGTATTATTTCAACTCTATACCTGTGTTTTATTTATTATGTTATTTAATCAGCTGTTTCGATGTAATGCTGTCAGATTAATGTTTGTCACATCTTTTTGAGATTTATTTTATTTATTTTCATTTTATGTATTTATTTTGCTTTATTTATATATATATTTACTTTCATTTATTCATTTATTTATTTATATATTTATTTTTTCTCTGCCATGTTCAAGATGTTCATGATGTTTAAAGTTTTGTATGAATGAAAAATAATAAATAAATGTTTATAAAAAAAAGAATGAACCTCCACAATATCTGCATTTGAATAAATACCTAAAAATATTGATGCAGTACTTTTTAATATCGATATGGTATTGTAAAATGAAATATCGCGATATATTGCAGTACTGATATTTTCTTACACCCCTATGTAGAAGATGACGGTGTTTCCACGTTCACTATGGAGCCTCTGATTGTCAAAATGGGTCATATCTGATGAACATGAAAAGATGACAAACCAACCAATTATTTACATGTATTGATAGGATTAGTGGATCAACAGGTATTAAACAGTTTACATCAGCAGATGCTTTTGGTCAGTGATGGATAGTTGGGTCTTAATGGGTTAAAATAATTTTTAATACTGAAGGTACCAAAACATATCCTGAGAAAAAAAACACACACTTCATCTTAGGTGTTGCGACTGGAACTGGAAGGAACAACTACTGTAAATGAAATGTGTCTAAAACAGGGGTGTCAAACTCATTTTAGTTCAGGGGCCACATTAAGCCAAATTTGATCTGCAGTGGGCCGGACCAGTAAAACAACAACATAATAATATATAAATAATGTCAACTCCAAACTTCCTCTACATTTTAGAGTGAAAAAGTAAAATTATGTGATGAAAATGTTTACATCTACCAACTATCCTTTAAAGCAATGTGAATAACATGAAAAAACTGAAATTTCTTTAGAAAACTAAGAGGAATTTTAACAATATTCTGTCTCAGTTTATCATTTACACATGTAAATTATAACACTGGGTTACAAAAAAATGTTTTTTGCAAGTTGTCTAGGTTTTTTCAACTGAATTAGGACCATTTTGCACCGCTAAATCCAAAAATGACATCTGCTTTTCTCAATCAGGTCAGGTTTTTTTTGCTAATTTGATTTTGAAAAATTTGATCTTCTCACAAAATATAATAATTAATACCAAAATAAGATTGGTAAGCACACTTTATGAAACTTGTGACTTGATTCCTGTTAGGTACAATGGTGTATTCACAGCAGATGTAGCAGAATACGTCAGGCTTATTTTTGCAAGATCTTCTAGTCGAAGCCATTTCATTCACCTGTAATATTAAAAAAAACATCCATCATAAATTGGCAAAAGTCAAATCTTCAGAACTCGTTTATTGCAAGAAATATGAAAGAATTTTGTATCATATGATGTGAAAACGCCCATAAATGTAAGCAAAAATGTTAAAAAGCCAATATGTAGCATAGTTCAGAAAGTTGACCTGATTGAGCAAAATGAATGTGATTTTTGGATTCAGCACACCAAAATTATCCTAAATCAGCTCAAAAAACTTAAACAATAAATTTGTTGTTGACCAGTGTAATTTACAGATCACAATGGATCCACAAACACACAAAACATTCAATAACAGGCAGAATATTGGTAAACTTGCACTTCCGACATTTTGAAATGTTCATATTTGTTTTGGGGTTTTTACGTTTTTGTGAAATGATAGTTTGTTTTAGTGTAAATACAGTAAAATGACATGAAAATGTTTACATTTACAAAGAGAAAAATGGGGAGTTGTGAGTATTTATAGGTTATTATGATAGTATTTTACTGATCCGACGCACTGGAGGTTAAATTGGTCTGTATGTGGAACCTGAACTAAAATTATTAATATTTTCAGTGTAATTTTTGCATTTTACAAATTCATCCCAGGGGCCAGACTGGACCCTTTGGCGGGCTGCATTTGGCTCCCGGGCTGCATGTTTGACACCTCTGGTCTAAAACCAAAAAAAAGGTAGATGCAGAAATTGCATTTATACTGATTAAAATAGAATTGACCAAAATAAAGCAAATCAAACACAAGCAACACTGTCGTATGGAGAGTGAATGTGTACAGTGTGAAAATAGCATCGGTAATAGGGATTACATCACGCTCTGAGCTTGCACGGTTTTCCCTACCACTGTAAGATTTAGGTAAAGCACCTAAGCGCTTTGCACAGACCCTGAGCTGAAAAAATAAGAAACAAAGCCTGCTGAGATTCATTCACCGCTATGGACAGACGAGATACCATATTTGACTGAATGTATATGAAAAAAATGCATAGTTTTTAGTCAATAACATAAATCCTCCACAAGCTGAAGGAAAACCCTGCTCTGCACTGCAACTGTGTCAGTAAAGAGATGCTTACCAGCTGCCAGTGAGAATGAGAGTAATGAGAGTAAACTGCACCACTATTTTTAGATGAAAGTGCATTATTGTCTGGAGTCTTAACTGGTTAACGGTACTTTTGACACCAGATGAAATAAAACAGATATCTTAAAAGCCAAACTTGTTTTTGTGATGCCCAAAGTGAAAGAAAGTGAAAGACTGTGATTAAGCAGGAACAAAGTAATTGATATTCCTCACAGGACCCCAAGGGCTCTGCCAAAAGCGAGCCGGGGAAAGACGGAGAAGAGAAGGGGGTAGTGTGGGATGGGGGTAGGGGGGCGAGGGGGGGGGGTCGGAAATGTATTACTCAACGTCAGTAATGACCATAAACATATAAATCACAGGGAACTGAGGCTGTTACTGGGAAAATGAATCAGGGACGGCTGTGGTGGTGGTGGTGGTGGGGGTTAAGAAGCACACAGGAGGGAAGAAGGAGGGATGGAGGAGCAGAAGAAGAAGAAGAAGAAGAAGGAGTGGAAATGAGGGGAAAACTCACAGGCTCAAACAACACTGCACTGCAGGGTGTCCACTGGTGTTATATCAGCACTTACTATTACTGACGCACGGAGGCAGAGGATTTCTTTTGCAAACTAATGTGCGATATATGATTTATCTCCCTGTCGCGTCACTTTTTCGAAGGCGCGCTATAATACGACGCTATGGTAATCTTTTCACCGCTATTTCAGTGTCACTGCGGGACAATCCTGAGTGGATTCCATCACATCATTTAGCGCTCCTGTGGCTAAACTATTACGAATGGGGACAAATTGCTGGAAAGTTATTTGCTGATGACAATGGAGCCAGTCAGTTGACTAGCAGCAAATCAATCATGTTTTCCTAGCTTTAAAAAAAAAAAAAAAAAAAAGATTAATGGAGGTAATGACCAGTGTGACTTTGTCTTGATCCGCATGAGAAAGCAACAACAACACAGTACAGTTCATGGCAGCGTTTGGTACAAAACACACCTCTGGTTCAGTTCTGTTTACACATTTCAGTTCAACACTTGACTGAAGGTTACAACTAATGGTTATTCCCACTGTCAATTCATCTGTCAGTGATGATCTCATCTCATAAATAAATCATTTCTTAGATTAAGTGGTGAGTGGTAGCTGCTGACCACAGTTTTACAGAGATCAAGGTGACATTCAGGAGGTTTTGTACAGAAAGAATTCACGTTTTCAAGGATTTAACTCAATGCCAGAAATTCTCACAAGCTCAAACAACCAGGTGTTAAAATTTATTCCTCAAAATGTGTAGCTGTTGCTGAAATATGTGCCCTTGTTTATTACGGTATTGTTTTTGGTTCAGTTTGTTTGTTAACACTTTAGCAGCAAAACTACTGGTTGAATTCATACCAAATTGGGTTTATTGCACTGGTTTCCAACCTTGTTTATCTCCTGACCCCATTTTAACGTCACAAATTTCTGGCGACCCCAGACAATCAAAATGGAGACATTTTATTTGGCTAAAATTATTATTTTTTTGTGTGTGTAATAGTTTGCTATACTATGTTGCAAATGAATGTTAATTTTAGGCAACATTTAGGCTATATAATGTAAATTTTTATTAGTAAGTTTAATTTAATTGTATTTTTTTTTATAAATTATTAGAAATTTCAGGCAACCCCAGACATTCAAAATGGAGACATTTTATTTGGCTAAAATTAATTTGTTTTTGATCATGTAATAGTTTGCTATACTATGTTACAAATAAATGTTAATTTTAGGTAACATTTAGGCTATATAATGTAAATTTTTACTACTAAGTTTAATTTAATTTAATTTTTTTTTTATAAATTATTAGAAATTTCAGGCAACCCCAGACATTCAAAATGGAGACATTTTATTTGGCTAAAATTAATTTGTTTTTGATCATGTAATAGTTTGCTATACTACGTTGCAAATAAACATTAATTTTAGGCAACATTTAGGCTATGTAATGTAAATTTTTATTAGGAAGTTTAATTTTTTTTTTTTTATAAATTATTTGAAATTTCAGGCAACCCCAGACATTCAAAACAGATACATTTTATTTGCTAAAATTAATTTGTTTTTGATCGTGTAATAGTTTGCTATAATATGTTGCAAATAAACATTAATTTTAGGCAACATTTAGGCTATATAATGTAAATTTGTATTAGTTTTAATTTTTTATCAATTACTAGAAATTTCAGGTGATCCCATTTGAATTCCAGGCGACCCCATGTGGGGTCCCGACCCCAAGGTTGAAAAACACTGGTTTATAGATTGCCAGTGACCCAGAATGGATGTGATTACATTTTGGGAAAAGTAGGTCAAAGTTCAAATTTCAGATTAATTTTTAAAATCTTTTTTTTCCCCATTTACTTATAATCTATACTGACATCAGCACACGCATAGACATGATGACATCACCTGGATCGATGCCAAAATAAGCTACAACTAGAGCATTGACCCGTGGGGATTCACGGGTTCCAGACTGGTAGCTAGGTAGTTTTTATGCTGTTGTGTATTTGTGCATGCTGTACCGCATTTGTCCAGCAGTCACTGCCAAAGCGTTCTGGACATAGCAATAAGGCTATCGAATTCCAAAATTACTTATATCTCCCAAAATATAGGTTTTTATCAACTTGCCGTTTTCACTAGTCTCTTCCATGACCAAAAATATATAAGTAGGTCAAACTGCAGCAGTCAGCTCGTTCCGGATTTTATGTGAATCACCAGACACACATGCATGCACGCACTAGGGATGTAACGATTACCGGTATAACGATAAACCGCAGAAAAATTCCAGATGGTTAGTATTCCCGTTTATATTCTAATTATCATGATAACCGTGTTTGATTACCGCACTTTGAAAGAGAAAGAGAAAGAGAGAGAGAGAGAGAGAGACCCTAAAACAACTCAAACTTGATGTGGAAAATGGTCAAACTGACTATAAGGTGCCATCTTTAGCGCACATTTGTATGTTTGATGTTTACATGTTAATATTTGAATGTTTCTGCCAACAAAAACTACATTGTGCCTATTATTTTATTTTATTTATTTATTTATTTATTTTCAAAATACAACTTGGTTAAATTATTTCAGTGTGTGTATAAGTATTTTTTGAACATTTTGAGCACATTTCAACAATACCGTGATAATAATGATGACCGTGGTAATTTTGGTCACAATAACTGATATATGATAACGATATGACATTTTCAATTACATCCCTAGCATGCAAACAGAGGCCACTTGGCTTTTATAGTATAGATATGTGTAAGGGGTGGAGTTCGTTGTGCTTGGCACCACTTGTTTTAATATTTGATATGAATGTACTTTTGTTTGTTTTGATGATGCACTTTTTCACGCTAAAATTGAAATTGTTGGCTGTTGGGACCTTTCTTGTAGCTCTCATAATTAATGACCCCTGCTGGTGAAAAAGAATTGCACTTCATGTGATGCATTCAGTTAGTCATGTGATGTAATATAGCAGGGATGATGCGAGTTTTGTTCTTCATTTGGAGTTAAAGTGTGCACAGGGAAAGACACATCTTTCAGAAGAGTGTTGGCTACTCCTTACTTTCTGGGTTTATGAGTTACTTGTAATTATTATTTACATTGATGTGTTTGTGATGTTAATGTCAAATGTCATGTTAAATATGTTTACTGATGCCAACATTCTGATATTATATCTTATGTTATTTATTAGTTCAGTTTTTCACGGTGGTTTGTTGTTTGAAAGCTGACAAATTAACCAAAACACTCATCAACCATCAGTCGGAGCGTGGCTTTTTTCTCTAGCTGGAAGAAAAAGTTTAGAAGCAGCTACAAAATGAGTTAATCTTTAATCAACATGTTTAAAACCCCTCTGTTTACTAATCAGTATTCTGTACGGCTCTTTCATTTAATGCTGACATTTTAGAGATCACACAGTTAAACAGGGTAATTGAAGATTTATTTTTAAAGAACAATGCGCTTTAACTGATGGGGGTCTTCAATATGTGGTCGAGATTCCCATAAGAGTCTGAATTTCCTGCATATTGCTCGAACTTAGTGACAAAAATAGTCTGGTTTTGTTTTATGTTGCTAATTTCAGGGTAAAGCGGTCTATTAACTGAAGGTTCATTTCTTCTAATGAGCTCTGAATTAAAAGTAAATCTAAGGCTGTTGACAGGCGTCTCCATTTTATGGTCTCCCGAAGTCGGAGGACATCTGCCGAGGCAATTTCCAGATCGGAGTGGATGCAGAGGATGGCGGCAGTGGAACCAGGACAGCTCACATCAACACATGGATGACAAGGAGATCTGTGGGAGACTAATGTAACAATGTTGGAAACCTTCCCTCCTAATGAATACTGTCAAGCACCTAACATGATCTGAAAGAGACACCAACACCAACGTAATATATATTTTAGTACAAGCAGTAAACATGGCATTTATATTTAAGTGAGGTGAGTCAGTGATCCATGACATCTCAGTGGAGAACATTCCCTTAGGTTTGAAATGTAAGTGTCTAAAAGTGACAAAATGCATGTACACACTGTTCAGTACATATTCAGTACATCATTGGACTTGGCAAAAAAATCGCACACAACAAAACTGGTCAGGAGAAGAGAACATATGCTGTATATATACAGTAACCCACAGGGACCTAGTGCTACGTGTGTGGCACTTCCAAAACAGTTTTTTTCCTCTATATTTGACTTTTCTTTAGTGATTTATCACCATTTATTATGATATTACCCTCTGTATTATTTTTTTTTTTTAAATCATGTATTTTCCAATATTTAATTCATTGATAATGTAGATGTTCATAAAAGCTCAGATTAAAGTTGAGGGTTATTTTGATCAAAAAAAGAAAAAAAAGAAGAAAAAGTGACTTTCTTAGTAAAATGTATCATTTATTGAACATAAACCAAGCGTCTCCATCCACTGTCATTGATCCAACTCCATGGGTTTTATAGAGGGTATGCACACACGTCACTTCCCCCCACAGGCCACGCCCCTCTAAGTCAGACTGAGTGGCAAAAACCAACCTGCTCAACATGATGGAGTATAGCAGTAAACACAGCCAGACCGGGAAAATGTGAAATACGAAATTAAATTAAAGACAGTTGGACTGTCTTTCGCTGTTTTTACCTGAAACAAATATACATGGTTTCATCATCACTGACAACCAGGGTCCAAAACTAGGGCCCAGAACCAGCTGATCCAAAGTGCATTTACAGTAGACCATGTACTGACCCCAGTGAATATATGCATGATCTACTGGTACTGAGGAGATTTACGTCTAGTTCAGATCAAGTACTTTATACAAAACAGATACTACTGCTTTGTACGCGCAGGGTACGACTTTATTCTGGTAAATTATGATATTTTTCCCACCTGTTTTTAAATGACAACATTGTTCTTGTAATATTATGGCTTTATTGTTGGAATATGACGACTTTAATCTCATAAACGAATGAGATTTTTGTCATTTTGAGTTTTTTTTATAACTATGACTTTAGTCTCATAGCTTTGTGATTCTTTTTGTATTCGACTTTATTATCATAAAATTACAGGTTTTATATTGATATTTTATGACTTTATTCTTGTAGTGACAAGTGTTTTTATTTTCTTATGTGGGCCTAATATTCCATCGTAGCTTTATTCTCCAGTTCCCCCGTATTTAAAAAACTAGGTTAGCCTCAGTTTCAGTTAGTTTACTAATCATGTAGGAGCACAAGGTTCAGAATCACAAAATGAAGACAAAAACCATGAAAGATCTGATCATGAAACCAAGAGCTGCACTAAGAAGTAACATTAGCCAAAGCAATACGTCATTTAAAGTATGATTTTACCCAAAAAATACAGCATAAATTAATGTTACCTGACACGAAACGGGATCCACAGATCTAGGTTTGGTTTCCTGGATTTGTGGATCTATCTACTTCTCTTTTCTTTGTCTTTCGGTGTCTGTAAAACGATAGCTCCGACTGCTTTGCAAACCTGTTCATACAATCAATCGCACAACAGCTCTTCCCCATTTTTTATTAAATATTGTTCTTCAGTTTAGACAGTATTGAAGCCAACACTGTCAATCATCTCTCTCTTTCTGCCACTCAGTGGGTGGAACCGCAGTGACTTCCACTATCGGTGACGTCACGTGCAAACCCTCTATTGATGAATCAATGTTGTAGAAGATGATGGTGTTTCCACGTTCACTACGGAGCCTCTGAACGTCTAAATAGACCTTATCTGATGACATTTTACTTGATTTATTTACATGTATTGATAGGATTAGTGGATCAACAGGTGTTAAACAGTTTAGATTAGCAGATGGTTTAGGTCGATGGCGGAGGTTAAGGTCTTTATGTGTTGATATAGCAATTATAAGATCACAAGACTGAAAATATGTACGTTTGCATTGATTGTGCAGATTCCTGACCTTGATTTTCAGTCTTGAGGCAACATTTGTGCTGATGTTTTCCCCTTGTCTCAGACATTTACCTAATTCAATTTAGCCTTGGCTTTATCTCACACACTTTTCCTTTAAGCCGTACTGCTGCCAGAGGCCAGTATTACTAATGTACCATAAATACACTGAGCACAAATATTAGACAGACTATCTGTATCTGTTCTTTGCTTTTCCAATCGAGCCTCACTTCTCTAACTTGACGCTGTAACACATCCTAAAAATTACCTCATTACTTAGAATTTTTGCTGGCGAACCAGTTGAGTCGACCAATTTTGCTTTTACAAACAAAACTCATTTCCTCGCGACCAGGCAGAGGCTAAGCTGAAGTAAAACATTCTAGACAAGATAGTAAAAAATATGACCGTTTTTCACAACACTGACACCATAATTTTATGTGGCCTTGATATATTGGACTTGACAGCACATCAGGATTGAGCTGTAAGTATATTTTTCCAACAGGCTTTCAACGTTTCAGAGGATAAGTGCAGCTCCTCCTCGAGGAAATCTTTTAAAGAAATTATCCAGTAAACTCTCCTTTCGCCTCTCTAGTGAAGTTCTGAAATTATTCCACATTTTCCCCATATTGTTAATTAGCCTTTTTCTCCTCCACTCCTTCCATCACCTTCCTAGTCCCCCAATACAATCCTCAAGAGATTTTTTTTTTTTTTTTCCTGGGCCTCCACCTTTGTTCCTATCTCTATTTTTAAACCCAACCCCAGGGATGGAGCTGTCCAGTCTGATTGAGAACCGGCCATTCGCTGTTTTTTCCTCCCACCAATTTTGATTAGATCAGTTTTTTTCTACTGTCTCTTACAGTTGTTGTTTTAATAGAAAGACCCCCGTGGCTAAACCTCCTCATTATCTGCCCCACAGAGAAACACAATACTCTACCTGCCCCAATATATCTCCATTTAACCTCCTCCATGCCTCACAGCTATCCCACCTCTGTCTAACCTCACTAACACAGGTAGTCAAGTACTGTATATTATATCGACAGCAGGGTTTACAAGTTTGACCACACCTTCATATACAACCTATATGTGTCCTATATACAATATGTGATCAGATTTTCAAGGAAACCCAATAAACAAACAAGGCAAAAACATTTCATTTATTCATTTTCTAGGACTATCAGAGCTGAAGAGAAATCTGGGTCTTCACTATCTTGTCTTTGTCTGCCACAGACAAGGGAGTTTTCTGACAGCCTTAAGGTTCCTAGAGACTGTGAGATTTCAGCAGTCTTATAATTTATCTGCAGGAACACGGATGAAATAAACATATGCAGACAATGGGATGATAACATCCACTGAATCTCATGGTACGGTGCAAGTAAAGATAGAAGCAGAATGCTTACTCTTTATCCAAATAAAAAAACAGACTTTTTAAAACCTGCTATTTTTTTCCCTATGACCTTGACTTTATGCACTTTTATACTTGCATGCATACTTTTATAGTTGAGATTGCACCTGTTGTGTGTAGCAGAAGAGTTCATTTTAATAAATGTATGAATGAATGAATGCATAATTCACAGTAAATTATGCTTTACTGACAAACTTTTTCAAAACATATGAAAATCACAAAAGTACATGAATATCACATAAACAAGTTTCACTAGAATCATTCCAGTACTGACCGGTTAGTGAAATCATATCAAGTTTTTTATATGCTTTCCTCATGTATTTCTTCTCTTACAAGATCATGTGCCATTGAGCAAACTCTAAAATTTCACTATGAGAGAAATGTTTTGGGTTTATTTATTTAATCTTTTTTTCTGTTGTTGTTGTTGTTGTTGTTGGTATTATTATTGTTACTGTAACTGTTTTGCATTGTGTGCTTGTTGCTGAATTTTGGTTTTCGTTTTGTTGTGTTGAGTGTATGTACATCCTGTTTTTTATATGCTTTCCTCATGTATTTCTTATCTTACAAGATTATGTTCCCCTGAGCATACTCTAAAATTCGACTATAACAGAAACTTTTTTCCTTACTATATTTAGACCTTCCCACAAAATTGCAGACTTTTCAAGGTCTGATAGACAGCGTTCCAAAATTCTACATTTTAAGACTTTCAGGACCTGCGCTAACACCCTGTACAAGAACTAAACATCATCGGCTAAAAAAGTCAATGGAAGCAATGAAACCAAACTAACACTGGCTGTGTTAAACAGTCAAAAAACCATATGTCAGCCTTCTGAGGTAGAATTATCATTCAGAATCAAAATTGATCTCTTCCTATAAAATGTAGTCAAGGTACAACCCAACTATAACCTGTTCTCCTCTAGTTCTGTCTGGTTTCTTGAGTCGTATTGTGTGTGTGTGTGCGTGTGTGTGATGGCTTTTTGTCATTGTTATCTGACTAGAACAGTGGTGTCAAACATGCAGCCCGTGGGCCAAAACTGGCCCGTCAAAGGGTCCAATCCAGCCTGTGGGATGAATTCGCGAAATGCAAAAATTACACTGAAGATATTAACAATCAATGATGTCAAAATAATTTTAGTTCAGGTTCCACATACAGACCTGTAAAACACTATCCTAATCTATAAATAGTTTCAACTCTAAATTTTCTTTTTGTTTTAGTGAAAAAAGTAGAATTACGTGAAAATATTTACATTTACAAACTATCCTTTCATATAAAAAAACGGGAACACTTTTATCAAATATGAACAACATGAAATCTCTTAAGAGAAGTGTAATTTTACCAATATTCTGCCTGTTACTAAATATTTTGTGTATTTGTTGATTCACTGTGATCTGTAAGTTGTAATGAACATGTGTAAATGATAAATTGAGGCACAATATTGGTAACATTGCACTTATTTTTCTGAAGAAATTTCATGTTGTTCATGCTATTCACTTTTTTTAGGATAGTTTATAGAAGTAAACATTTCCCTTAATACCCTTAATGTAGTTAAAAAATTTTCACTAAAACGAGAAAAATTCAGAGTTGTCATATTCATAGGTTATATTGGGTGGCATGTGGCCCCTGAACATGAATGCGTTTAACATCCATGGATTCCATTTGATTCCAGGAGACATTCACTGTCACATCTTTTCCGTCACATAATGCTTATGTAGTGTCACAATAAGGTTCATAATATTTTTCCATCCATAGTTGCATTAATTTTTGATTATTGATGATGGCGAATCGGACCGCTGCGTCATGTCTTCATCACATCCCAAATTAGAGTCTGGACTATGGAGGCTAATCCATGTGTGAAAATGACGTCTCATTCTCCTTGAACCATTCTGTCACAAACCTGATGATCCTGATCAATCCTGACATTGTCCAATCTTTTTGACATTAGAGACATGAGAGGCTACTTACATCAGTTAGAGTTCAATAACCTGTTACAGCTGAAACATTATTACCTACTGCAGCACTTACCATGGAAGGATCTGAACTATTTGCTTAGTTAAATCCAGTGAATGTCTACTGTAATCAAAACCAAAGGTGGCGCAGTGAAATATTTATTGCATGTGCAACCTTTTTATTTTTTGGCCAGGCAGTATATAAGTTGCAGCAGGTTTACACTATTAGAAAATATTGGTTCTGCAGTATATCGTGATATTTCATTTCACAATACTGTATCGATATTTAAAAGTACTGTATCGATATTTTTAGGTATTCAAATGCAGATATTGCGGAGGTTCATTTTTGTTTTTTGGCTTTCTTTATTGTTTATATTTTATTTATTATTATTTAACACTGTGTTTTTTTGTTTTTTTTGGAGGGCGACACGGTGGTACAGTGGTTAGCACTCGTGCCTCACAGCAAGAAGGTCCTGGGTTCGATTCCAACACCAGTCGACGGGGGGTGGGACCTTTCTGTATGGAGTTTGTATGTTCTCCCGTGTGTGCGTGGGTTCTCTCCGGGTACTCCGGCTTCCTCCCACCCTCTAAAGACATGCACTAATAGGTTCATTGGTTAATCTAAATTGCCCATAGGTGTGAATGTGAACGTGATTGTTTGTCTCAATGTCAGCCCTGCGATGAACTGGCGACTTGTCCAGGGTGTACCCCGCCTTCGCCCCTATGTAGCTGGGATGGGCTCCAGGTGACCCCCGTGACCCTAGTGAGGATAAAGCGGGTTCAGAAAATGAATGAATGAATGAATGAACACTGTTTTATTAAATAATGGTTATTTGAAGCACCGTAAAGCTCTTTTTTCTGTCTAAGAGAGGCAGATGTTAGTTCCTTTGTTGGAATTGTGCAAAAATAATGTTCTGATGTTAGTTCTGAACTAATAGAATATGAACAGGATCTTAAATTGTAATGTCTGTAAAACAGAATTTCAGTTCGAACATATGAACATTTTGTGATATAGCATTAGATCCTGTTGTGATTAAATAAAAATGTGTTTAGTATTTGTGCAGATTTATGGTGTAATTCAATTCTTCAAGGAAATAAAAATTTAAAAAAAGAAAAAAAACAAAAAAAAACAAAAAAAAATTGCCTTTTTAACAGTAACATGATACATTGTGATATATCGTATCGTGATCCTAGTATTGTGATTTGTACCATATCACCAGATTCTTGCCAATACACAGCCCTAACTATGAAATGAACAATCTAAATGTCTGAAACTGGCAGAATTTCATCCCAGACTGTATTTAGTTTCAAGTCCAGGCAGTTTGTGAACCTCTTATTGTGTGTCGTGGGGCTACTGTTTTTGCCATGAGCAAAGATACTGTTACATTTTTGCATCTTTCCCATCTGGGACACAATAAAGTTGCACAGTGTACACCCGCCTTGAGAAGGAAAGTTGTGGACGCTCATCATGTTGGAAAGGGTTTTAAGAGTCTGGACTGTCAGACAGATGGTGTAGGAATAGAGAAGATTCTAGGCAATCATGGAATAATCCAGGAGGACATAATCAACCCTGGGGTAAGGACAGATAAGGACAACATCTAGGAAACGAACGTCCATGTTAATAAGTACACTATCACGAAAACATTGACCAGCAATGATATACATGGCAGAACAGCAAGGAGGAAACCACTTCCCTCCAAAAAGAACACCACCGCCTGTCTGCAGTTTGCTAAAAGTTGTGAAAGCCAGAATACTATTGGAGGAATGTTCAGTGGATGATGAGACCAATGTAGAACTTTTTTGGCTTTAATGAGAGGTGCTATGTTTGGCACTGACCAAACACAGCATTCCTACTTAAGAATCTTCTCCCATCTGTGGTGGCAGTTTCATGATTTGATGCTGCTCTGCTGCTTCTGGAACAGGACTATTTGCCATTATTTTTTGAAGAGTAGCAGAAAACTCTATAGGACTGTCAGAGTATCATCTGTGAACTGAAGCTTTGCAGAAAATGCAGCAAGACAACAACTCTGAACAGGATGAATGGTTACATCAGAGGAAATACAAGGTCTTGAAAGGCTGAATAAAAGTCCTGACCTTAACCCTGCAGAAATGCACTGAACCTGAAGCAGGTAGATTGTAAGAAGAAGCTGAACAACATCCCTGAGTTGAAGCTAAAATCCCTCTGGATCAATCTGCACGGCTTTTAAACAGTTACAGTGTTATAGGTTAAATGTTTCCACAATGAATGAATGAATGTGTTTTTGTCTTGTTAGTTTAATTCAGTGGTTTCCAACCTTTTTTGGCTCGTGACTAGGGCTGTGTATTGGCAAGAATCTGGCAATACGATACAAATCACAATACTAGGATCATGATACAATATATCACGATATATCTTGATACTGTTAAAAAAATTTATTTATTTATTTATTTTTTTGTTTTTTAAGATTATTTCCTGGAAGAATTTAATTACACCAGAAATATGTACAAACACTAAACACATTTTTATTTGATCAGAACAGGATCTAAAGCTATATCACAAAAAAATAAATAAAAAAATTCTAATTCTTCTAGTTTCCAAAGGAACTAAAATCTGCGTCTCAGACAGTAAAAAGTCCTTTTAGGATGCTTCAAATAAACATCATTTAATAAAACCACGTTAAATAATAAATAAAATATAAACAAAAAACAAAAATAAACCTCCGCCATATCTGCATTTGAATAAATACCTAAAAATATCGATACAGTACTTTGTAATATCGATACAGTATTGTGAAATGAAATATCACGATATATTGCAAATACCCCTACTCATGACCCCATTCAAACACTACAAATTTCTGGCGACCCCAGACGTTCAAAATGGAGACTTTTTTTTTTTTTTGCTAAAATTAATTTGTTTTTGATCATGTAATAGTTTGCTATACTATGTTGCAAATAAACATGAATTTTACACAACATTTAGGTTATATAATGTAAATTTTTACTAGTAAGTTTTAATTTTATAAAAATGTTTTATCAATTACTAGAAATTTCAGGCAAACTCATTTGAATTCCAGGTGATCCTACGTGTGGTCCCGAGCCCAAGGTTAAAAAACACTGCATTAAATGCTCCCAATCCCCTTTTTAAGTTGTTTGGTACAGTCTGTTCTTTCTCAAACTGATAAAATCTTGCACCACAAACATCTGAAACCAGTGTTCAAGGGGTTAAACTGAAGTGAGGAGGAAAGAGGGTCTTATTTAGAGGCTCACCTGGGGTGTATATCCACCAGCAGCACCAAAGTTTGCATTGTAATAACGTCGATCCTTTTACAGTGAAACCTTGCCACTTTAGTACGTTTTTCTTTCTTTTTTTTTTTTTTTTTTTTTTTTTAATCAATTACTAGAAATTTCAGGTGACCCCATTTGAATTTCAGGCAACCTCCCATGAGGTCCCGACCCCAAGGTTGAAAAATACTGGTTTAATTGGAACCTCTTTAGGACAAATGTACTCACATTCTAAATCAGATTATGCAGAAAAAAATAAAGCTTTGCAAATCTTTTAAGCACAACTCTGTATTTCATGTACTTTGGCCGACTTGCAAATGAACATAAATTGATGCCTTTCATCAACTTCCAAAACAGGCAAAGCACAATCGAAAACTGCAACATTTCCAGTGACCAAAGCCAAGTGAATTCAGATATCTGTACAAATAAATGATAATCTGAACATTCAGAAAATAATGCCAGATTGTGTAGGGCGCAGTTTTGAAACATGGATCTTGTACATCTGATTCATGTTCACACAACATGACTGACAAGTTCCCTTTCTATCCGCGGAACCAGGGAAACTGTGAGTAATTAAACATACGCTCTTGACATTTTCTGACTCAATTTGAAGCTTGATTGCCATTTCTAATATGTGATAAGATTTAAATAATAGTGAAAGTACACAATAGGAAAAAAATGAGGCAAGTAATGCTTTTATGCCACTTTGATCTATAATTTTTTTCCACAATGAACAGTAATTTTCTAAGTAATTTTTATCCATTGTTAACATATCATGTAAATAGCGTCTCTCAAAATTAAGCCCATTTTTTAGTAGCAAAAATATGCTTATCTGGGACCTTAACCACAGTACAGATGTCAGACTGTTTTTTACCCTGTTTTTACGGTTAATACATTTAAAAGTATTATAATAAATATGTGAGATCATTATCACTGGGACTGCGCTGTATCCCTGAAGACCGTACTGTCTTCCAGCTCATTTCTTTAAGGTTAATGGGCTGCAAATAAACAACTCAATAATCCAGTACTAGCAACTTAGCACTACTGGGTTATTGAGCAGCTAAGTAGCCATATATTATTTTCTTATGTGTCCAACAGAGCTGAATGATGAGTGAACATCGGACTTTTCATCAGTCATCAGGCGGCCTGAAACACAGTAAATACCACGAAATGATGGTGATGCTTCATAACCACTGGATGTAAAGAGGCAACACATTTACATCTGCATAATGATTTCCTGCCAGTGTCGTGTCTGAATTGTTTTTAATCTTCTGATCATCTGTTTTCTTTATAACTTCAATGTTTAACATGTCACTAATGGTCAGTGAGTGAAAGTGAACTGTTGGAAGGGTTTACAATAGAATAGAATAGAATAGAATAGAATAGAATGAAACGAAATGAAACGGAATAGAATAGAACAGAATAGAATAGATAGAAAAGTAGAATAGAATAGAATAGAATAGAATAGAACAGAACAGAACAGAATAGAATAGAATAGAATAGAATAGAATAGAATGCCATGAAACGGAATAGAATAGAATAGAATAGAATGCAACGAAATGAAATGGAATAGAATAGAATAGTAGAGTAGAATAGAATGCAATGAAACGGAATAGAATAGAATAGAATAGAATGCAACAAAATGGAACGGAATAGAATAGAATAGTCCGTTCTGTTCTGTTCTATTCTATTCTATTCTATTCTATTCTATTCTATTCTATTCTATTCTATTCTATTCTATTCTGTTTCATTTCGTTGAATAGAATAGAATAGAATGCAACGAAATGGAACGGAATAGAATAGAATGCAACGAAATGGAACGGAATAGAATAGAATGCAACAAAATGAAATGGAATTGAATAGAATAGAACAGAATAGAATAATAGAATAGAATGCAATGAAACGGAATAGAATAGAATAGAATGAAATGGAACAGAATAGAAGGGAATAGAATAGAATGCAACAAAATGAAACGAAATAGAATAGAATAGATAGAAAAGTAGAATAGAATAGAATAGAAAAGAATAGAATAGAAAAGTAGAATAGAATAGAATGCAATGAAATGGAATAGAATAGAATAGAATAGAATAGAATAGTATGCAATTAAATGAAACGGAATAGAATAGAACAGGATAGAATAGAATCCAACGGAACAGAATAGAATAGAATAGAATAGAATGCAATGAAACGAAAAGGAATAGAATAGAATAGAATAGAATAGAATAGAATAGAATAGAATAGAATAGAATAGAATAGAATAGAATAGAATAGATGTTTATATTCACTGTTAGAGGAACAATATATAAAAAAATCTAAAAATTATAATGAAAATGTCTACAGAAAAATAGTGACAATATCAAAAAAAAAAACATACAAAGAAATACTAAAATATCCATAAGGCCAACTCTATTTCACAGATAGAATAAATATATGCAACACATAAAGGATAGTGGTATGGTAGTGGAAAATACATAAAAATTGTATGATATGTGACTTCAGTTTCCTATTTAAGACGAAACAAGTGGAAAATCACAAAAAATTAACACAGTGAACACAACATATAATATGAAGGAATTCAAAATGACATACAAGACTGAAATGTCCTGTAACAAGGCAAAAAATATATATGTATATAAGAGGTAAAAAGATTTTTTAAAAATGAAACGAGAAAAAAAATTACATAAAAGATGTAACAAGACAAATTTGAGACCACTGAACTACTGATCACAGAATGTATTAAATGTAATTTATAACTTATTCCACTACATTCCTCAAAGTATGGGATTTCAAATAACCAGGATGACTTCAGTTTTGGGTCACATTAACACTGTACGGTTAAGTGAGCTCAGAGTGTCTCTGAATGTACATGAACATAACTGTGAGGTGGATAAACTATGAGGAAACACATGATGTTTTATTGTGGCAAGAAGGATGAAGACTGAACTTCTTCTTGACCTTTTATTTCCACAGCACAGAGTTAGAGGAAAACCAGCAAACAAAGACAAAGGTAAAATTTTGAATGATTTAACAAACGGTGGTAGTTTCCACTACATGAAATACATGAATTTATAGTCCCACAGTTTTCAGACTCATAGGATTAGATGTACGGAATAATCCTGCCATTCAGAGACAACTTCTCCATTTTCTGTTTTATGTCTACAAGTTACTTTATTTAAAAGAATAACAACAACCTGGAGCTGCTATTACACACTGACAGTGACAAGTGTTGAACAGGACACATCTCATTATGTTGCATTTTCTTATGTGGGCATTTACACATTCTGATACTTGCTTCCTCCCATGTATTCAAAAAGTTCCACTAAAACAATTTCTCCCCGATACTATTTTTTCACCTTCTCCAAAAGGATAATATATGATACCAGAACTACTGTACCTCCAGCTCTTGCCCAGTACTGGTCTATCTATTCAAGGTTGATTACATACGTTATTAAACTTTAGATTGGTTTCTGAGGGTCATTTTGAACCATTTTCAAATAAAAAAAGGCAGCAGAGAAGCAGTTTTAAGCTCTGTTTTCCGACAGCAAAACGAAACAAAATAAATGACACTAGCATAAATGTACTATGAGGTTATGGGATGTTAGTGATGCCTCTAGACTTATAAAACTAATAATTTCTGATTTGAAGAATATGAGTGTGTCCTGACTCTGAACCCTTCAATTCTAAGTGCAATTTAACAGAATCTATCTTTTTTTTTTATCCTAATATATTCTCAACACATGTACTCTGCTCCTCTTCAACACTGAAGGTCAAAACCGTGATGTGTTCGCTGACACACTGCAGGCATTTATTGCTGTTTGGGTGAGCATCTCACCTCCATGATACATTATGAAGTAGCAACAGTAGCTATTAATTTCCCCACAGAACACACAGTCATCTGACAGGAGACGCCTTTGAGTCAATGTGGTTATAACAACGCACTGATCTAATATTACAATACAAGAACCAGGTGTTTGTGACTCATCTTGTCATTATTTCCAGCTTGGTGTGTTACATTGAGTCACGCATGATTGTAACTCTATTGTTCAATTTAGTTCAACTACAGTATTTCCCAGCAAGACAATAACAATACATTTACAGGAAGTTATAAATGACAGAGTCGAGTAAAGTCAGGTAAAATAACAGAAACACTTCATATGTCGTCACTAACTGTACATAGGATGCATAGAATTACTTGTTTTCAAACAATTGAGCACAAATTATGTATTTTTTCAAGGCATGGAATATGACATTTAGCATTTTGCTCATTTTCTATCATAGACACGTTAAACTGGAAATGACAGGACTCCAAAAACCACTGCATCGGGCAGGAAAAAGACCAGGTTGAGCTGGTGAAATTACAAAGTCATTTGGGAAATTTATACAAAAAACAACTAAACCAGTGTTTTTCAACCTTGGGGTCGGAACCTCATGTGGGGTCGCCTGGAATTCAAATGGGGTTGCCTGAAATTTCTAGTAATGGATAAAAAATTAAGTAAAACTTACTAAAAAAATATATATGGTGAGTCGAGAGAGACAACCCCGATACATAAAAGACATGACAAACTCTGAGTCTGAAACTGAAGCACTGTGGTACTGCTTATCTGTCAAATGTTCATCATAGTCGGTTTCAGATGCTGCAGCTCTTTCATAATTCATAGTTTCAGTTCTTGTTTGTTCAGTATTAATTGTCAGCCTTGTAAATCCAAGCTGGACTGACTGTACATATCCTGACCAAGGAAAATAAAATTCTCCCTTTGTGCAGTAATCTACACCTGGCTTTTCTGCCTCTATCCACAATAATATACATTATACAGGGGTTGGACAAAATAATGGAAACACCTTCACCTCAAGATGATAATGCCCCAATCCATACAGCTAGAATTGTTAAAGAATGGCATGAGGAACATTCTAATGAAGTTGAGCATCTCGTATGGCCGGCACAGTCCCCAGACCTCAACATTATTGAGCATTTATGGTCAGTTAAAGAGATTCAAGTAAGACGTTGATTTCCACCGCCATCGTCTCTAAAAGAGTTGGAGGGTATTCTAACTGAAGAATGGCTTAAAATTCCTTTGGAAACAATTCACAAGTTGTATGAATCAATACCTCGGAGAATTGAGGCTGTAATTGCAGCAAAAGGCGGACCTACACCATATTAAATTATATTTTGTTGATTTTTTTTAAGGTGTTTCCATTATTTTGTCCAACCCCTGTATAGTCTAAATGTCATTGAAAATTAACATTTATTAGCAACATAGTATAGAAAATTATTACATGATCAAAAACAAAATTGATTTTAGCAAAAAAATGTCACGGTTCTGGGGTCACCAGAAATTTGTGATGTTAAAATGGGGTCACGAGCCAAAAAAGGTTGAGAACCACTGAACTAAACACATCATTTTTTTTCAAAGCTGATGATGGAAGCAGCTAAGGAGTGAAGTATCTCACTTCATTCTCATCTCTTCTGAGAAAATACAGCAGCTAGAGACACCACACAACTCCACTGTACAATTTGCTCCAAGGTAAACAGGTCATTTTCTGAAAAGTTCCTGAAAATATTGCTGGAGGGCATAAATAATTCTGTGAGAATGAACATGAGCCAGAAACGGTAATGTATATGCTGCATCTACGGCTGTAATTAATGATTATTTTCTTATTGATTAATCTAAACGTTAGGTCTGATTACTCACCTGATTACTTTTTGATTAGTCGGTCAATCTTGTCGTTATTTATCAATAATCATCAAATTTTCCATCATTATTCTTTCTGATTTTCATTCACGCACGTCTCATTAAACCTGCTGCATTTGGGGTTTTTTCTGCAGTGGATTGAAAATGTTTTGTTGTTGAATTTGATCAATAAAGTTTCATACATGCTTATATCTGCTACTCACTTGTCTTGGATTAAGAAATAGTTTCTACTTGACTGCAGTATGATTATGTTTACAGCCACTGTAATCATGACACTGCTCCTCATTACACTTTCACTTCCTGTTGTGTTGATTTATTTAACTTCAAACTGTGTTCAGCTGCAGGTTAAAGAATCAGTGAAATGAAAAGAGGCTCAAGCTCTGACAATGAGGATATTTGATTAAATAATTTGAACCATGCTGCCATATTTTAGCTCCTGAACCGGATGCACTGACCGTGTTTACGCTAACTTGTACAACTCACAAACTCCACTAATTAAGCTTCACCAACAATAAAACAAGGGTGATTGATCAGGAGCTTAATGCTGACAACACTTTTGCTCAAACGTCTGCAACAGCTCGATGCTGGATAAGACAAACCATGTCATTAGAAAGATCATGAGCTAAACTGTACCTGTAGCAACTAAATCTATGGGACACTTTTCATAGTTATTGTTATTTGTAGTTGATTTCCACATTTAACAGAATGTTAAATCAAACGTCAAGTGCAACATTGTCTTCTTTTTTACTTTTGTTTTTCTCCTTCTCTGTTCAAATGTCTCCAGAGGCTGCGATTCGTCTCTCGTCTTTTTCTGATACTGTGCAGTCAGTCTTCTGGTGATATTTTATGTCTTTGATTTATGACTGAACATTTCTCTCATTTCAGGAAAAACAAAAAAAACACAAAGAAATAGAATATATGTGACTATTCAGAGTAAATATATTGAGATGTGATCTTTTGTCTGGGTGACGTGCACATTTTAGAAGGTGTCGACCAAAATCTTTTACATTGAAAAACAGGACCAATGGCCCTGTATCTCACTGGCATGTTCTATCAAAAATCAATAACAGGTTGACTTGGTGAGGTTGTCGGGTTCTGCTGTTATATTAGAGTCCTGTGGCCTTGATGCAATAGAAGTGGGTGGTACTTTTTTAACTATATTGATATCTGTAACTGTTTACATTTTATAAACCAACAAAATATAATCCATTATACAGTGGTATGCAAAAATATTAGAACACTTGCTATGAACTGGAAAACAAAGTCTTATTTATGTGAAATGACCCAAATGTAGCCATAAAACCATCGTTTCTTTCATATTGGAACCTTCAACCATACTGATATTGCATAATGAATGTTCCAGAGACATCTGCATGATACCTTTGTCAATTTCTGGAAAACATACTGCATTTTGGAAACGCTGAATAGCAGTCAAATCTCCCTTTATATTCATTATAATTGGTGATTATTGTGTAGGCTGCAGGTCAGTTAGTTCTAGGACAGAAAATACATCAACGCGATGCTAGAAAGATGCGCTGCTGTGATTGTTGCCAAGGGGGAAAACACTAAATATTAGAGTAAAATGTAAAAAAAGGACTGGACTGATAAATCTGTTGGTGAAATATTCTCAGTACCTTTTATATTATAAGTATAAATATATAAGTATATTATTGATAAGTATATTTACCTTTTGCAATGGAAAAAAAGTGAAATTCAGGCTCTGGGAACAAATAAACCACCAGTTTCTTAAAATTTGACAAGTGTTCTAACATTTTTGCACACCACTGTAAGTAAAGGCAAATTTTTAATATTTCAAGAATTTGTCAAAAAATTCAAAATCAAAATTGGTCAAAACTGTGAGCAAACTTTGTAGACATTGTCCCAAGGAAGCTACATATACCGTACTTTCCAGACTATAAGCCGCTACTTTTTTCTCGTTTTGAACCCTGCTCGAGTATAGATTTATACCAGCTAACAGCCACCAGGGGGCGCTCTAGCAGGAAGCGCAAAAGTGAGACAGACAGGTGGAAGAGGTGACGCGAAGAGGAGAAGTTTTAATCTTAACTTTTAACAATCATTTTGCGTGTTATGCACAAACCCTCATCATGGAAAACACACGAAGAAATGCATATTTTGAAGCTTTTAAGTTAAAAGCAATTGATGTGTCTGTCTAAGAAGGAAATAGAGCTGCTGCACTGAAGTGCCATTGAGCAACAACGGAGGAGAGACATAGAAGGTGTATAATGGAGACTTTCTGAGGATGTGGAACCTTTGAGGATGTTCAACTCCAACACTGAAGAAGACGACTGCAGTGGTTTCAATGAGCAGAAGGAAGATGAAGACAGAGATCAATGACTTTTCTGGGTTTTTTTAACCAGCTGTGTTCCTGCCGTTTTACTGCCACGTTACAGGCACTGTTTGGAAAAAAGCAGTTAAGGTATGGAAATAAATATTTAAATAATCTTTCTGTTTACCATCTTTCTGTGTAAATATCTCTTGTAACAATGTGGACACCTGCGGCTTACAGTCAGGTGCGACTTATATTCTGGTGCGCCTTATAGCCCGGAAAGTGCGGTACCCTCTGAAGTGAATCCGACCAGTAGTTTTGTCAGAGATGAGACAGAGGTGAATATGACGGCGATAATAAGGATGAAGTTGATGAAGAAAATGCCGAAGATGATGATGAAGACGACCATTGGGCGGTGAGCTAAAAAACAAAGGACTGTGACAAACTGCCATAAAACTAAAATCATCACTATGTTAGTGATTAAGGAGACTGTCATATTATGTTCAGATATAATTTAATAGCCGAGTTTCCATTAAAATGTATCACAAATGTTGACAGAATGTTCAGGAAAACTGGCAAAAGATAATGTAAATTTCACTGTCAATTAGACGTCCTATTTCCTAAAATGACAGTACTGCACCCAAACTGCTGATTGACGCTGACAGACATAAGAGGTGCTTCTACTTCCTGTAGCTTTTACCCCCTGAACTGAACCACTGACATAATGCTTTGAACTCTTCCACTTGTTTCCCTGAGCGTACAGTTTGTTAAAGCCTATGTCTGCCGCTCTGGATAAATGTGGGTATTTTGTGTCACCTAATAAACTGGCATTTATGTTTGCCTCTTGTATCAAATTAAGGAATGTTACAGTGTCTTTATTGATCCACACCAGTTGCATTTATCCACCTTTCCAAAGTGTAAAAACCTTTGAGTTGTGTTTTTGTCTTTTGCTTATTATTATTTTTTAACATGAATTTAAAAAGCAGGATACAAATGGGCCTAATTTTAAAACAAAAACTTTCGCTGTAATGGAAAGACTGTCCCACAGCAGCAAAAGCTCATTCACCTTCAGATTTTTACAGGCTTAGGCCACCTCTCTTTGTTTAATCTCATCGTCTTCAACTTCTAAATGAGTACCTCACTGCATGAGTATCAAAGACTGACGACTGGCCGTGCATTGCAATAATGATGAATGTTAGCTTAGTTAGAGATAGATTCAACCGATTGCTTTGGAAAGGTATGGAAATGAGCCTCTGTGCTACTTTACTCACTCGGTCTTTGATGCATGATATCACAAACAGGTCTGTTCGTGTTTTATTACAGTTGGCATGGAGAAAGAGAACGGAGAGGAGGAGGGGGGAGTAGAGGGAACGGCTCTGATGAAGTCTTCCTTGAGTTGCTGAGCACAGTGTAACCTATCTGATTAGCATTATGCATTTGTGCCTTTTATGCCTTCCTCAGGAGGGGAGCTCGTAATGTAATTCATCATGCATGCATTATTACAGGATGGCCCGGAGGTGCAAAAATACAGCTTTTCAGTGGGAAATTAGAGGTGTTCATCTATATAAAAAAACATAATTGCCCTTAACCCTTGTTTGTAAAGAAGTGGTTGACTCGGTCATTTCCACTGAACTTTCAAAGACAAAAGTTGTTTGATTGTTTGTTTTACAGCCTACGCCTGGTATCAGTGACAGTAGAAAAACACAGAATTCAGCTATATTATTCACATTTATACACATATACACTCCAGATTCTATTATAGTTTATTCTTTATATCACCTATTTATTCTTATTCTTACTCTATTTTTACCTTTTTTAAAATTTTTATTTTGCATGGCTTTTTTAATTTTATTTTTATTTACAAGGTGAGAGAGAAACAGTATCTCGATTCTTTCAATGTCCTCTTTGTGAATTGCCAATAAAAATCTTTGAATCTTGAATATTCTTTCTAAGAGTGACGCCCCCTGCCGTGCTGGTTAACTACTCCACTAGCCTAGAAAAGCTTCACTTTGCATATCCTTGTCACGTTAATGCTCAGAAGCTCCAGCTTGTCTACATCAACAACCTTTCATTTTCTGAAAAAAGAAAAAAGAGAAACAAACTAAATGCTGATGCAGCACATGCCCTTGGTAACAAAAGCTCCTGGGGAGATAGCATCAGAGTGAAAGAAAGATGAAGGAAAGGAAATAGAATGAGATGTGAAACAGGGGAGTTCAGGAGGTGAAAGGAGTCAGACCTGTAATAAAACATCCATAAATGTATGTATCAACAGCTGTGACATAAAAGAAATTTAGTATGAGTTCATTAACAATGCATTCATTTTTTTTTGCTCCGACTAGAAACCTTTTTAGGTCATTCTGACTTGTTTGTTCTTGTGTATTTCTACAGAAAAATTATTCCATCTCAGGACTATCCCTGCAAGCCCGAGGAAACCTCAATCCCTTCCCCCCTATAAAAGCTTCCCTAAAGCTCCAAACCTCCTGTTTGGGCAGCTGCATTCTATGCGTGAAAATGGCTTATAGTCCTGTCAGGCTTGTAGGTTATGCAAACCACAGCACGGAATTATCTCAGTAAACACAGTGAGTAGAAATTCATTACCTTGACCGCTGTGTCTCTTTACAGCAACTTCACAACTCAATTTAAGATTACAATAGTGAGGAAATGTTATGGCTTGAAATAAGAAACTATAAATGGGAGTGGGGTGGAAAGGAAACAACTGACTTTTTCAGCCTTTTTTAAATATGATTTGCTGCTTAAAAAGCTTAAAAGTCTCTTTTGTGTTAAATCTGAAGACAACATGCAAAGCAATCTAACAAAAATACTCCTCATTTTCTATTCCAGGGAGGACATTTGTTGCAGTTAAGACAAATTGTAATATTTTTAAAAGAAATTTACTATTACAATGTATGAAAATTCAAAATAGTGAATGAATCAATGACTCTTGATCTCTTTCTCCTTCAAAACACAAAAATTAACTGCATTACGCACATCTGCACTTTCCTGATGTCCATGACAGAAGTGCCGGACAAAAGCCCATTGAAGTCCACCCTGTCTTTAATAATGTGGCTGACAAAGATGGCACTTCATATGGCATGAAAAAAAAAATATAATAAAAAATCTGATGATGAAATGTGGCCTATTTCCACAGACATCCTGAAATACTGAAGCAAGCTTTGCAACAACTCAATAGGTTGGTGATTTGAGTGGAACTGGAGCTGTATATGTTCATATGCTGGAGCTCATACATATATGTTATATATGACACTACTGAACCTAACATCCACCAGGTCACCAGTGATCCGGTCAAGGTTCAGGGTCATGTTTGAGCCATGTTGAAACTGATGTAGTTTACATCATGTTTCAGCTTGTTAAACATGTGTAGTGCCTATAAAAGTTCACCCCCTTGGATGTTTTCCCCCTTTATTGCTTTCAAAACTGCAATAAAAGTCAATGTAATTTGGCTTTTTAAACAATAACTTCAAATTGAAAACTCACTTCTACAATGTAACGTCTATTGATTAACTGAGTCTGTGTCATTAGGTTTCAGTCATTTGTTCACATGCAGATGCTGCAATTTTACTCCATGCTTCTTTTCAACCTCTGTCACTGCACATTGACCAGAAATCCAATCACTCATTCTCTGTTGGACTGAGGTGTGGGTTTTGACTCAACTGACTCCACAACATCCACTGAGTTGTCTTTAAACCATGTCTGTGCAACATTTGCTGTGTGCTTCAGGTCACTGTCTTACTGGAAAATACAATTTCTCACAAGTCATAGTTCTGTTGCAGACTGAATCAGAATGACTTCCAGGATTTTCCTATATTTTGCTGCATTCATTTTATTACCTTAACAAATATTCCATGGTGTGCTGTGGGGATACTTCTGAGTATCTCCACTGCACTGGTTGCTGCCACCCTGTGTCACAGAGAAGATGGTATGTTTATGGTGATGTACACAGTGTCCAATGCCGCGTTTCCACTATGTGGAACCAGCTCGACTCGGCTCGGCTCGGCTCGACTCGGTATTCCTGGAGACTGTTTCCATTACAGGATACTACTGACTTTACAGTACCTGGACGTCATAGCGATGCGGAGTGTTATTTCCATTCCGTGTCTTCTATTCAGAGAGTTGCTAATAAACTCACTCGTTGCGTGTTGTCAGCCACCAAAGACTGAATCTCCTCAACTGACCATGGTGTTGTTTTGGGCTGTTATCATGTGGATTCATGTACCACTATATTTACTGTCAACTTCCGCATCTGTTTTTTGTAAAACGGTGGGTCACAGAGAAAACTGTCTGACCAATCAGTGGTCTGCAGTGTTATACGTCACGGTTTAGTATCGCTTGGAACCTCGGCGGAGGTGATACCAAAAAACTAGTACCGGGTACCAGATTCCAGGCCCTTTTTCGTAGTGGAAACGCAAAAAGGCCAAGCCGAATTGAGTCGAGTCGAGCCGATACCACGCAGTGGAAACGCGGCAAAAGCTAGCTCCATTTTGAGGGACCTTTAGTGCAGACCTCTTCAACAGCGCCTTTCTCTTTGTTTCCCATAATGCTTTCACTGGTGAAGATCCTGGGCAACAGTTCTCATATACAGTCTTTTAATCTCACCTACTGACGGACTCATAGGGGTCTTGTGCTGCGTTTCCACTATGTGGCATCAGCTTGACTCGACTCGGCTTGGCCTTTTTGCGTTTCCACTACGAAAAAGGGCCTGGAATCTGGTACCTGGTACTAGTTTTTTGGTATCACCTCCGCCGAGGTTCCAGGACTGGGGACCAGATACTAAAAGGTGACGTGTAAACACTGCAGACCACTGATTGGTCAGAGAGTTGTCTCTGTGACCTGTCGTTTTACAAAAAACAGATGTGGAAATTTACAGTAAATATACTGGTAGGTTAATCCACATGATGACAGCCCACAAAACTACACCATGGTTCGTCAAGGAGGTTCAGAGGTAAAAATTCAGCGTGAGCTTGATGAGACAACATGCAACGAGCGAGTTTATCAGCAACTCTCTGAGCAGATGACACGGAAGAAACGCGCTGTGTCGCTATGACGTCCAGGTACTGTAAAGTCGGTAGTATTCTGTAATGGAAACGGTTTCCAGGAACAGGACTGGTACCCGAGTCAAGTTGAGTCGAGCCGGTTCCACGCTTCCTCCACTAGTCTCCTTCTTCATAGTTTCTCATTTTGTGCAGATAGCCTGTTCTACATAAATCTACACATGCACCATATTATCAATGTCTTAATGATGGACTTAACCCTCAAAGATCTAAACAGCCACCAGCAACCAAAATCATCTACTAATCTAAAATGTTTAATAACTTATGAATCACAGTTCCGATCAATAAATGTAAATAATTCAGGTAAAATGCTGTTTCTCAGTTTTTCATCATCATCAGATATGACCAGTTCAGATGTCCAGAGGCTCTGTAGTGAACAATGAAACACCATCATCTTCTGAGACATTGATTCACAAGTAAAACCCATGTAGTTTGCTAAATGACAGTGGATGTAGGTGCTTGTTTTTATGTTCAGTTAATGGTATAATTTGTTAGAAAAAGTCACTTTTTCTCTGTTATGATAACCATTGAATTTACTGAGCTTTTGTGAATAGCAATGGTATTAACAAAATGAATTTAGGAAAATACCTGTTTTTTACTGAAAAATGCCAAATGGAGGAGAATATTACAATAAACGGTGACAAATCATATAGGAAAAAAGAATCTGGAAGTCACCGCAAAATTAGTTCTAGGTATTTAAGGGTTAACTGAACTCCAGTCAGTGTCCAGTGACTTGGATTTTTTAAATGTATGTATTTATGTAACCATCTCCTGACTTTTACATTTCGAAATTCTTTTTTTTTTTTGAGCTGCTTGGACTGTTCTTTTGTCTTTGTGGTGTACTTGTAGCCATAAATACTGATCAAGCAGTGACTGGACCCTCCAGACCCAGCCGTCTGTATACTACAATTACTGAGACACATTCACTACACTCAGGTGAACTCTATTCTATTCGTTATCAGACTACAGGGACCAATTGCCTGGACCTTTGTTGAATTAGGTCAGTCACTTTCAAGGGGCTGAATATTTATACTGTCACTTATTTTATATTATATACTCTTGATATTACTCAGTGGAAATCTGTTTTAATGTTGACGTTAAAGAGTATTTTGGGTTCTTTAAGCCTGTCTTGACCATAATTCCATTTCTAAAAGAAATTAAAGTGGAAAACATCCAAGGGGGTGAAGCTATTCCCTTCCAAATTAAGTTAAATAAATGCATTTTGACTCCACATTTCTACTGTTGTAAGCTTAACTCTAATCCTAACCTTTGCTTGAGGTTCGGTTTCCACAGAAATAGTGGATGTTAAAAGGCTCAAATGAATTGCTACAAGACCTTCAGATTTAATGCATTATGTCACAAATGCACATCCTGGAATCATCCATGAATTTAATCAGACGCACAGACGTCAACGATGTTTCCCTTTTTATCTACACAGACACAAAGTGACAGCACATATAATGTTTATACTGTCATATACTATACAGACCTTTAGGTTCTGTAATATGGTGACGTTAGACGATATACACGTGCCTCGTCTATGGTTTGTCTTTTTATATCTATGTACAAAGTGGCCTGTGTATATATACATTCATACTCGTGTGTGTGTTGTTTGTGTGTTGTTTCTTTCAGAGCATGTGAAGCAGGCAGGGAGTGGGAGATGGTGTGACATGGGATGAAAAGAGAGATGTGATATGAAAGGAGGAGGAGCAGAGATGGCGGTTGATTTCTGTGGGCGGTTTGAGTCGCACAGAGACACAGACAGAAAGACTGAGAGCGACAAACACACTCACACAGAAGCTGACACCAGCTCCAGCATATGGTGCACTATCACTCTGTCAAGATGCAATGACAAAAAAAAAAAACAACCCCCCTCCCAAAAAAAAAAAAAAAAAAAACCAAAAAAAACACATGGGTTTTCCATAACATGCTGCTGCGACTTTCATTCTTTGTAAATGATCAAAGAGCTGTCAGGTACATCAGGTTCTATTCGGAAACAAAAGGTGGGCTTCTTACAAATCACTGACATCACATTATGCTACTACTGCATAACCAGCATATTCACCAGGTTTCAGTTGGCGCAATGCACACATGTAAAACCTAAAATGAACAACTGTTGCATTCATCAGCTTACAGTGCTAAGCTTTGGCTTTGGCACAAGAATAAGTATGAACACAAAACCTTTAATGCCTGGCAGAGGAACTAGTTTGAAGCTGAAAACGAGCTCAGCTCAGAGGAAAGGTCGACATATTCTCTCAAGTGCACATAACAGGTGGCTATGTGTGTTTGTGTGACATGGGCACAATGGCAGTGGAAATGAAACTAGAATTACTTTCCTGCAGTCGTATGCCTCCACCATCCAGCCAAGCTACAGTTCACATCCAAGCTTCCGGCCACACTTGTATAATCCATGTGGTGGAGACTTTGAAGGAATAGAAGATATCAAACACACAGTGGGGAATTTTTGTTACTAAAGGTTTCTAAATCAAAAGGCAGTGGTAGAAAACACCATGAAGTAACCAATAAAAGGCACGTTACATGTACAGAACAGGTCATTTTTTTCTTTATTTACTTTAGTCATTCTGATGATGAAGCCATACAACATCCAATATTATAATAAGTATAGTACCAGGGTTATGACCCCACTGACAGGTGACCAAATGAAAGGCCATTACAATAAGTAAAATTTCCACCAAGGTTGTTATCATCAACGAAAACTAACAAAATGACCAAAACTAGAATTGCAAAAAACATTTTCGTTAACTGAAATAAATAAAAACTATAATTAAAAGAAAAAAATGACACGTAACTGAAACTGTATTGTGTGCTTACAAAACTAAAACATATAGAAATTATGGATAAAATTCCCTTCGTTTTCGTTTTTGTCAATGTTGGACTGATATGAAATCGATTTATTTCGCTCTAGCAATTTTAGCAAGCGGCACCATACAACACTTCCCCGTCCGTCACTTCTCGTCATTTGTCTTTTAGAGTCGGCCTCTCGTCCCCACTCTACCTGACAACATAGAGATTAAAGTTGGAAGAAAGCAGCAGAGTCCTGTATGGGATTTCTTTGAATATGACGGTGAGGAAGATTAAAGATATGAAAAAACTAAAGCTAACACTAAAACTAAACTAAAACTAAGTATTTAGAAAAAAAACGAAAACTAATAAAAACTAGCAAACCTGCTCTAAAAACGAATTAAAACTAACTGAATTAGAGAAAAAAAGTCTAAACTAAATAAAACTAAACTATAATGAAAAATCCAAAACTATTATAACCTTGCTTTCCACAACAAATTACAGTGACAAAACACAAACCTCGTTCAGTTTTCAGACTGGGCTGAGGACTGGACAGATGATCAGAGTTGGACTAAAGGAGCAAGAAATGTCACAATAAAATGTTTCAAGTCAGTCGCAATTAATAATTATGATGATGATAAATGCTGAATTGTCATTTCTTTTTAAAAGTTTAAAGGTTGGTTTTTGGTACTGAATGAAAGATGAAAATGACATAAAAGACCAAACTGCTCATGGTCATGCAGGGTTTGTGATTTAGTGTTTACATAGTTTAATGAGTACAATCTGAGTTCTTCAACAAGAGGAAAACTGTTACTTGTTTTAAATTCAGAGTATGACAAACATTTATCAAACAGCAGATCCAAAACCATTCTAATGACAAAATGCTGGTTCAGAATTACAATGAATATACAGGTAAGTAAAAAAAAACATGAAAAGTGTGAGAGTTTAAAATGAGAATCTGAACAAACTAAACTCTAATATCTAAAATATCTATTGTGATAAAGTAATGATGATTATGAAAATATAATAATATATCATGATAACAGTAGTTATTGTTTTATCACCCAGTCTTACTTGTGATTAGCAAAATCTAATTAGTTCATTCTTAGAATCAAGTGAATAGTGAATAAATCTGTTACTAAGTACCAGAGAATGGAACAGGCAGAAACTGAGACAACCTGTGCCAAAATAGCTCCGTTGGGAGAGTGTTAGCGTGAATATGTAAAGATCCCTGGTTCGATCTGGGGTTTTGGCAGTGGATGTGATCCTTTCGGGGGTCACTGTGGCCTAGCAGGGTGAGAAACTTGGCTTGAGCTTTGATTTCCTGGATTGAGTGCCCTTGAACAAGGCAGGTAACCTCCTTCTTGCTCTCGACATATGATGGCTCCTAGTGTGTGGTGTGGTCCTGTCCATGTTTTATATCAGTCTTTCTTGAATGGGGATACGCATACCCCCAGGGGTACTTGGAAGAAGCCCAGGGGGTACTTGAAATATTTTAAAAAATAAAAAATACATTAAATAAGTCTCCATGTTCTGAATACAAAATACAATTAATGCTGAGAAATAAAAAACAATAAATACATTCATATAATAAAACTGACACTCTTAGTTTTACTGTCAATCATCTTGTTTAAACTTTGGTAACATTTTAAGAGCATTTCTGTTTTATATAATTCAAAGTGAGTTTATTTGAGTAATTAAGTAAAATTTTTTTGATAAAAGGTTCATTCAGTCTTTGCCCCAAGTGGAGGAGTTCAAATATCTTGGGGTCTTGTTCACGAGTGAGGGAAGGATGGAGCGTGAGATTGACAGATGGATCGGTGCTGCGTCTGCAGTGATGCAGTCACTGTATCGGTCGGTTGTTGTGAAGAAGGAGCTGAGCCGAGAGGCGAAGCTCTCGATTTACCGGTCAATCTATGTTCCTACCCTCACCTATGGTCATGAGCTTTGGGTCATGACCGAAAGGACAAGATCCCGGATACAAGTGGTCGAAATGAGTTTCCTCCGCAGGGTGACTGGGCGCACCCTTAGGGATAGGGTGAGGAGCTCAGTCACCAGGGAGGAGCATCTGGCTCGGGCGTCTGTTTTGGATGCCTCCTGGACACCTCCCTGGGGAGGTGTTCCGGGCATGTTCCACTGGGAGGAGGCCTCGGGGAAGACCTAGGACACAATGGAGAGACTATTTCTCTCAGCTGGTCTGGGAACACCTCGGGGTCCCCCTGGAAGAGCTGCAGGAGGAGTCTAGGGAGAGGGAAGTCTGGGCACCCCTGCTTAGGCTGTTGCCCCCATGACCCGGAAGATAATAGATGGATGGATGGATGTTTCATTCATTACCTAATGACCAATTCATTTATTTTTCTTATCAATGAAAGAGGGCACTTTTCAGTTTATATTTTGCAAACAAAATTTACTTTGCTATTTTTAACATATTACAGTTAAATATATGTTGTTTGTTTATAAAGTTTTGAAAATAAAAACAGACACCTTTGGCACAGGAACTAATTTTCCCTAATTTGTTCAATCAAAAATGCTGAAGCAAGAATTGGGGGTACTTGGCTAAAAAAGTATATTTCAAGGGGTACTCCACTGTAAAAAATTTGAGAATCACTCTTCTAAATGGTTAAATGCACAGTGTCAATTTTGGTGTGTGAACTATATATTGACAAAATAAAGATTCTAAAAAAAACCCAAAACAGATCAAACATCACATAAACTCAAAGTGGGCAAAGACATGGAAGGAAGAGAAATGAAACCAGACAGATAGTTGTAACACAATGTGTCGCACACATGACATTGTGTGACATGAAGAGTTACCTGTGACGTTTTCCTGAATTACAGACACTACATGTGTCTAATTTGCTCAATGCTGCAGAGGGAATCAATGAAACAAGCAGCTGTAGTGTCCGGTCATGTAGCAGTTTTCTACCTCCAGTTAGGCCAGTGCCTGAGTCCTGTCTCCCAGGCAGCTATGATTGAAGGCCACTGAGGCAGATATGCTGCTAAAGGTCACTGTGCTCATCAACTGCCCACTGCCTCCCAGTTTGATGGAGTGGAGTCTAAAGATCAAACGTCTACCTGTCAGACCAGCTGTTCTAAGCTCCACAGATTTGTCTTTCTCATTGTGTAGAAAATTCTACATTAAAAGTACAAAGATTGGGTTGAGTCATTGGCTATGTTCCCCTGATGTATCACATGAAACATCAAGGCTGTTTCACTGTGTGTGGAAGATAAAAGCTTTCTGTGCAAGTAGCGAGTAGTGAGGCTACTGCTGTTTGTATGACTGTCCTCAGAGCAGCTTTAGCGTTGCTACCGAGGATGATTGGTGAGTAATAGCTTCCCACAGTCTCCTGTTGGAGAAGCTTTGGTGTTGAACTGAAAAAAACAAAAGGATCTACTCTATCATTTAATTTTTAATCTAACCGAACTAGGAGCTTTACAGTCGGAGAGAATGAAAGAGCACAGAAGAGGGGGAGAGAGAAAGGAGGAGGAGGGAGAAGCAAATGCCAACAGGTCAGTAGTGGACAGCCTCAGGCGGAGAGCCACAGACGCAGAGCTCATTAAAAACACACCGACTCTTCTGCGCAGGAGGACAATATGGAACGAGAGAAGCCCGATGGCACTGGTCTCTTCTGTGAGGAAGAAGGATAGTAAAGGAAACAGACACAACAACAACAGAGAAAAGAAGACAAATGGAGAAACTCGAGCAGACGCACAAAGGCTGAAAGGACCAGAGCTGAAAAATGCTATTCCCCTCCTCTCAAGAAGAAAACCAGACTTTCTATTCTATGTTCCCAGGAGATATAAATCAATGTGATCACAAGTGTGAGTGATGGTGTTTCTCTGTCTAGATTCTCGGTCCGCCACCAAGTAAACCAGAAAACTACAGGGGCATGTGTTGATAGTCTGCCACATGTCTGATACAAGAGGGAGCAAAATGTGTTGACTCTCTTTTCTCTCTTCTTTTATTTGTTTCACAGGTTGAATGAAAACCTTCCAAAAACCATCTAAAAAGGTTATTGTTACCGCTTGGTACATGACATATTTTATATAATACAAAAAAATAAATAAATAAAATAAAGCCAAAAGGGCAAAGAGACTTCCGTCACGTGCCTTGAGTGAGTCCAACGGAAGCAAAACCAAACCACAACAAGAAAAGCATTCGGAGAGCGCAGACATCCACCAAGGCAGATCTGTCCCCCACCCCCAATCACCACCAAAATTTAATCATTTCTTCCTTGTGCCAGTATCAACATTTCCTGAAAATTTCATGAAAATCCGTCGGTAACTTCTTGAGTTATCTTGCTAACAAACAAACAAACACGCACGCACACATGCAAACACACAAAGCAATACCTCCTGGCAGAGGTAAAAATGGCAAAAGTACATAAAAAGTCTGTGTGCATCTATCTACATCCTATGTATTGGTTTTTAACACCTTTGAAGGTGTCCGTGTGGACAAGATGAGCATACGAGATAGAGTTAGTAGCCTGTCAAGGATCCAGGTGAGCCTGTCAGGCCTGAAGATATGCTGAAGGTTAAGACGGTGATTAGAGTGGGAGGATGACTTCTTGCCCTTTGGTCCTCTGCCGCTCTATTGATCCGCAACACCCGTTGAGTCACAATGGTTTAAATGAGCCGTCTTTGCTCTGGTCCATGTGGGGAGGGATGTGCGCCTCCAGCCAACACAAACACTCATATGCAGTCTGACATGGATGGATTTGAGTGTTTGTCTCTATTTGTGATTGACATACTGACATTATGAGAGCATTTTACTCAGTCCTCGCAGAGGTAGGGTACGACTGGGCTGTTAAATGATGATTAATAATGGAGTATAAAAATACAGGTGCATCTCAATAAAAATATCATCAAAAAGTTGATTTATTTCTGTAATTCAATTCAAAAAGTGAAACATCTTTATATATAGATTCATTACACACAGACAGATACATTTCAAGTGATTATTTCTTTTCATTTTGATGATTCGGACTTACAGCAAATGAAACCCAAAATTCAGTTCCTCAGAAAATTAGACTATTACTTAAGACCAATAAAAAAGATTTGCAACACAGAAATTTTGGACTATTGAAAAGTATGAACATGTATAGCACTCAGTGGCAGGCTGTGCATTTAGTACCTGGGCCTTCAATGGGGGCTTAATCCGCCTCTAAATACTGCCACTATGACGTAACAATTATAGGAACCATCAATAGTATATCAAAAACGCAATTTATTACTAAAGCAAGAACAACATGACAACATTGGGGGCCACCTAGCTGGCCCTGTGAGATGAAATTGAAATCTGACTGTTTAAAGAAACAGTCCTGATGCTATACATTTGAAGTTACATGGGCCAGCACTACTGATTCTGAAGGCCCAGAGCAGATTAGATTAACCCTGGCAACACAGACACTGAAATCCGACTGGACAAAATATCTCACATCCACACACAATAATAGAATAATAAAAAAAAAAGAAACATGGAAAATGTGTGAAAGTTGAAACTGAGAATCTGAACAAACTAAACTCTAAAAACAAAAGAAAATAACTATTGTGATAAAGGAATGCTAACTATGACAATATAATAATATATCATGATAACAATAGTTATTGTTTTATCTCCCAGCCTTATTTGTGATGATCAAAATCTAATTAGTTCATTCTTAGAACCAAGTGAATGTTGAACAAATCCGTTAATATGTACAAGAGAATGGAACAGGCAGACACTAAGACAACCTTTGCTGAAATAGATCAGTAGGGAGAGCATTAGACTGAAGATCCCTGGTTCAACCCTGGGGTCCGGCAGACTAGGTGACCCTTTGGGGGGGAAGCCATGGACTAGGTTTGGAGAGTTGAGTTGTGTTTGATTTCCTGGACTGTGAGCCCTTGTGCAAGGCAGTTAACCCACTTTTTGCTCCCTACGGCTCCTAGTGTGTGGTACCATCCATGTTCTACATGATTAAATGCAGATCCACATTAGTGATGGGTGATTCACGAATGAACCGTTCAAAAGAATCGATTTATTCATGTGAGCGAATTGAATCGATTCAGCAGCCCTTTGCTAATATTTTCTTTATTATCACATAAACTAGTCAGAATCACTCATTAAGCCAGAGGCAGAAGTGCTGTGTGACACACCATGCAGAACGTAGTCTCCACGGGAAGATCTCTGATTGTATCATGAGACTAGTTGCCGGCAATGGACAGACTGAACCGGGGTAGTGAACCGCTGAATGAAAGAGCGGCTGAGTAGGTCCGAGTAGAGCCCAGTCGCTGAATCGATTCCGAATCGTTCACGAATCACTGAATCACTTTGCAAAACGCTAAGTCTATTGAACCACTAAACGAGACTAGATACCCCTACCTTAAGAAGACAGAGCAGAAGCCATATTAGATCATGAACAAACAACAAAATATAGCAATCTGAAGTCAACTATTTTTGCAATGTTTAAAATGTTTAAGTTTAATTGCAAGAAAGCACACTAATAAAATTAGATTAAACACACAGAGCAAGAAGTTGTTTTAAGCAACACTGGATGGATGGATGGATGGATGATGGATGGATGGATGATGGATGATAGATAGATAGATAGATAGATAGATAGATAGATAGATAGATAGAGAGAGAGAGAGAGAGAGAGAGAGAGAGAGAGAGAGAGAGAGAGAGACTGATAGATAGATAGATAGAGAGAGAGAGAGAGAGAGAGAGAGAGAGAGAGAGAGAGAGAGAGAGATAGATAGATAGATAGATAGATAGATAGATAGATAGATAGATAGATGCATACTAAATAAATTAACTACAATTGACATACACACACTGGAAGCAGTGCAGCCAAGAGAAACACTAAGAAATGAAGAGAACCATCTGTTGGATATAAATGAATACAATTTTATGAATCTATGGAGCAAATATTAGAATTTAGGTTGGAAATGTAGGTCAGTGTTTCTGATCGTGTTTAGGTCAGCAGAGAAGACCTTGCCGTCCCTGACAGCCCACAACTGATTGCATTCAATACTTGGTTGAGGCCCCTTTGCATGAATTACTGCAGTAATGTGGCGTGGCATGGAGGCGATCAGTCTGTGGGACAGCTGAGGTGTTATGGAAGCCCAGGTTAGTCTGACAGTGGCTGTGAGCTCTTCTGTGTTGTTAGGTCTGGTGTCTCACATTTTCCTCCTCACAAAACTCTGCACATCAGGGGTGTCAAACTCATTTTCTTCTAGGGGCCACATTCAGCCTAATTTAATCTGAAGTGGGCCGGACCAGTAAAATAACAGCATGATAACCAGTAAATAATGACAACTCCAAATTGTTTTAGTGCCAAAAATAATGTTCAGTTATGCCAATATTTACAATTACAAACTATCCAAACAAATAGGATGTGAATAACCTGAAAAAAAAACAATTTGCTAAGACATATAAGTACAATTTTATCAATATTATGTCTCAACTTATCATTTATACATGTGCACAAAAACATTTAGTAACAGGAAGAAAACTGTTAAAATTGTGCTTAATTTTCTTCATTTCTTCATTACGTTCAAGTTATTCACATTTTTGTTAAAGGATAGTTTGTTAATGTAAATATTTTCATAATTTAATGTTTTTTGCACTAAATCAAAGAGAAAAAATTGGTGTTGTCATTGTTTATAGGTTATTATGATATTATTTTTGAGTTTGATGCCCTAACTTGCACTTTGCAAATTCATCTTGCAGGCTGGATTGGACCCTTTGGTGGGCCATGTTTGACACCTGTGCCGTAGATTCTCTACGGGGTTTAGGTCAGGTGACTTTGCTGGCCGATCAATCACAGAGATACACTGGTCCTCAAACCAGGTATTGGTACTTTTGTGTAAGGTTGTGAGATGAAACTCTATGAGCAGAAATATAACAGCTTCGAGCCAATCTGTGTGTAAACACTGCAGAAATGAGTTGTATTGTGATATGAACATCATACCTGAATCAAACTCCTGAGGCCAGTGGACATCCCTGCCTCTCCTTGCAACTCAGTGCAGAAGGATTTATGTTCTGTTTTCCTCATGTTTATGTCGCGTGGTTCACAGAATGTACTCTGCTGGATTAAGGGTGACTATTTCAGTCACCCGGTGGCATCATCATCGTCCTTCTCCGCCCCTCTGCTGTCTGCCTATTACCAATTTCAAAGTCCCACTAAGTGAAAGAACAACAACCTCTGCAGCGGCTCTCTGAAGAAGACAAATATCTTTTTATGTGATGTTTTCTTATGTGGGGATTTACTCATTTTCACACATTTCATGGTGATTTATCCTCAGTGTGCTTCCTCGTGCACACATGCTTGCCCAAAACAACTTTTCTCTTTGTGCTGTTTTGGAAATCTACTGCCACTGTGTTCTACACTCAGCTTCATCTAAGACGAGTGTGATTTGTTTAAAGAAATTCCAAGCAGCCAAAACAACTAGGAGGCCTTATACACATAGCCCACAATGATAGAGGATGGTGCCAGACCTATCTGCAGCCCTGGCACAACGCTAATAAAGTGTGGCGATACGTCTGGCTATGTGAGACTAATCTTGTACCTGTGGTGGGTCACACTGATACTAGGATTGGAAAAAGTGTAGAGTACAGATTGCTGTTGGCTGATTTTTGAGGTACTGTCTAATAACAGGGAGCTCATATTTACTTGGGGACTCCTTGGTGAAAAAGCAGTTATGTGCAGCAACATAGAAAACACAATAAATATGTTGAGATGCACTGAGAATTGCTGTGCATTTGAACAGCTCACGTTATACAACATTATACACGATAAGGTTTGATAAATGTTTGATATAACTTCAGTATTTAGACCAGGGATGTCAAACAAGCAGCCTGGGGGCCAAAATTGGCCCGCCAAAGGTTTCAAGTCGATTCGCAGGATGAATTTACAAAGTGGAAAATTTACGCTGAAGATATTAACAATCAACGTCAGTAGGTAGTTCAGGTTCCACATACAGACCAATTGTGATCACAAATAAAATAATAGAATAACCCAAAAATGATGACTCCAAATTTTCTTCTTAGTTTAATGTAAAAAAAAAAATAAAAAAAAAATATTGCATTATGCCCAACTCCATTTTTTTTTCTTTGTTTAGTGCAAAAAACAAACAAACAATAAATTATAGAAATATTTACATTAACAAACTACTATTTAACAACAAAATGTGAATAACTTGAACAAATATGAACAAATTAAAATGCTTAAAGAAAATTAAGAGCAATTTTAACAATATTCTGCTTATTACTTAATGGTTAGTGCCTTTTTAGATCTGATCTGTAATGCACATGTATAAATGAAAAGTTGAGGCATAATACTGTTAAAATTGCATTTATTTTTCTTAAGAAGTTTCAATTTTTTTCAGGTTATTCATAATTCACTTGTAAATGCAAAAATTTTAAAAATTTTGGAGTTGTCATTATTTATAGGTTATTATGTAATGACTGGTCCGGTCCATTTGAGATCGAATTAGGCTGAATGTGGCCCCTGAAAGAAAATAAGTTTGACACCCCTGATTTAAACAGTCTGGTCTGAAGCATACACAACAGTTTGTTGTACCTCAGATTTTGTTCAGCTCCTTGATATTGTGTTGTCATGTTCTCACAGTAAAGAACAGCAAGATAACTGATCATCCATGTAATTTCACCATGACATTTTTCCCTTGGGTTCGACATTCAACTATAATGGTTGAGGTTAAAATAAGGGTCTTGGGACTGCATTATGCTAATGTGGCATCCCCACACAGATAGAGACGTGTGTGTGTGTATGTCCACACCCCAGGGGTCTCCTTATTTTCTCGTGAAGTCTGTGTGTGTGTGTTTGGGCACAGCAAAACTAAATATAGATGACCAAATATTGGAAAGTCATTGCTTTCCTGGCAGACCCACGCTTTAATTGTGTGTTTCGTCTCCTGCCATTCGTTATTGTGTGATGGAGCTCAACTGTTCCTAATGAGAATCGGGACAAATATTGCTTTTATCACACGCCAGGCGGTGCAGAGAAATTTGTCAATAATGACAACTGCTTAGATAATGAGCTGAGCATGAGAGGCGTAATTACAGTAGACGACGAGACAGGGTCCTAGTCCTGTGATATAAACAATTTATGGTAATGAAATAACGTATGAAAATATATTTGGGGGAAAAATAGGAAAACAGACAACATAGAGTGTCTGATTGAGGAAACACAGGACAAGGAGGAGACTCTTTATCGGCTGTAGCAATTTTTAGCACAACAGTTACATTTATCAAGCATTTCTTGTACTGATGTGTACTGTGTGGATGGATGTGAGATGAAACACACGACAGCAGATCTAAAGGAACACAAATCCTCCAAAATCCGTGTATCATTCATTCATTCGTTTTTCAGTTTAAAACCAAAAATCAAAAAACAAAAAAATGACTCGATTTTGTTTTTCATTTTCAAAACCAGAATGAAAAATGGATGATGGTTCGCTTTTACATTTCCCGATTTTGTGCTCAAATAAAAAAAAATGGAAAAAACGGATAACAACTGTTTAATCTATTTTTGCTATTTTCAATATAGTTAAGTTGTCTGACCCGGAAGTAGTCGTAACTAGGGAAAAAATAAACAAACGGAATCATGGCCGGACTGGAGGAATATTTTGCTATAATTAAGCAGCTGTTTGATACGGAAGCGTATTGCATTCACTCAAAAAAATAAATTTGGCTCTATTTTTCTGAATTAACAAGATTAACAGTAGCTTAATTATAGCAAAATATTCCTCCAGTCCGGCCATAATTCCGTTTGTTTATTTTTTCCCTAGTTACGACTACTTCCGGGTCAGACAACTTAACTATACTGAAAATAGCAAAATCGGATGAAATGGTCGTTATCTGTTTTTTTTTCCATTTTTCATTGGAGCACAAAATCGGGAAATGGAAAAACAAACCGTTATCTGTTTTTCATTCTGGTTTTGAAAATGAAAAACAAAAAACGAGTCGTATTTTTGTTTTCTGATTTTTGGTGATTTTTGGTTTTAAATTGAAAAACGAATGAACGAATGATACATAGATTCTCCAAACCCACACCAACCGAAAATATGGTTTTGATCATCCTGTTTAATGTCTTGTTAGTTTATTTGTTTAGTGAGACTAATATAAGTTGTATTGCAGTCAGTTTTATATTTGGTGTTTAGTACTGTCCAAAAGTCCAACATTAGGTTTGTTGGTTTAGTAAAGTTCTAATGTATACATTTCTCAGTCTCTGTATTAAGATCCATTCTGGATGTATGTGAAGTATGTACAGCACTAAAAACACAAATTTCAGGGAAAAACAGCTTCCAAAGTGGTAGTATTTAGTGTGACGTCCCTTTGCACGTCACAGGTCAGACAATATCAGATTTATTGCATTTATTTTCTGATGTTTTATACCTGGTTTCATTCAACATATGTCACATGTTTCTAATTGTTTTTGCTGCTTCTTGTCATGGGGTCAGAGATCACACTAAACAATGACGCACTTTGAGTTCAGTTTTTTGTGCCTTTTACATCTGTGCACATATTTCCTGTATCTTCTTGTATCTGATGAAAGAGACTGAGAAATAAATATGTATGTTCATAATCATTTATATATATACAGGGTGGGGAAGCAAAATTTACAATATTTTGAGGCAGGGATTGAAAGACAGTGTATGACCAATTACTTTATTGAAAGTCATGAGAATTTATTTGCCACAAGAAAATTTACATAATAGAAAATGTTTTTATTCTATGTGTCCTCCTTCTTTCTCAATAACTGCCTTCACACGCTTCCTGAAACTTGCACAAGTGTTCCTCAAATATTCAGGTGACAACTTCTCCCATTCTTCTTTAATAGTATCTTCCAGACTTTCTCGTAATAGTTTTGCTCATAGTCATTCTCTTCTTTACATTATAAACAGTCTTTATGGACACTCCAACTATTTTTGAAATCTCCTTTGGTGTGACGAGTGCATTCAGCAAATCACACACTCTTTGACGTTTGCTTTCCTGATTACTCATATGGGCAAAAGTTTCTGAAAAGTTATGGATAATAGTGTTAGGTATGATTATGACATCAATATATGTTTGGTTTCAAAACAATTGACGCAGTGCCTGCTGAGAAAAAACAACTAAATGTTCATTGTAAATTTTGCTTCCCCACCCTGTATATCACTTATAATGTAATTGCGCTCTGCTGCTATAACTGAGGACACTACCCACTTTACCTAAAGGACTGAACAAAACAGCCATTAAATTCTGCATATTCGTTGTATATTCTGCATATTTGTTTGTGTGTGTGTGTGTGTGTGCCACTTAATAAAAAATTAAATATCTTTTCTTTTCATTTGACTACTTTTTACACTTGCATTGTGTTTTTTAATTAACTGTTTTATACTTCTACTTTAGTCTCAAATGTTTAATTTATGTGTGTAACTCACTTAAGCACCTTACAGAATGTAAAACCACATTTCGTTGGACTGTACTAAGGTATTTTGCAATTACAATAAATTCTATTCTATTCTATTCTATTCTATTCTATTCTATTCTATTCTATTCTATTCTATTCTATTTCAACACTACCAAAACAACAAAGCTAGAGGTGGCCTAAGACTTTTGCACAGTACTATATATTTTGCAAACTGGAAAGCTGTACTAAAGTCAAATGTGTGGGATTTGTTTGGAAACATAACTATAAAAATAACACTTTGAACACTTTGTGTAGAAATACACAGCTTGTCTCTGTGTATAAAGGCCCAATATGTGAGGCTGTGACTATTGATATATGATACCATTATCATGTGTCACTATCACATGTAACTGTAAACCCTCATCCACAGTGACAGCTTAATCATCACAGTTCAGTTTACACCGGTCATATATACTGAATATACTGCAGACTGAAACATCATAAACTGCTTCACGCTAAAGGATAAAGAAAGAATAAAATAACTCCAAAGTATACACTATAAAGTTCATTCAGTTCAAAACAATTTATGTTTCATATGAAATTACTGTTAGATTGCAGCTTCAGCTGTTTTACAGAAACCACAGTTATTGAAATTAACTAACGTTCTACTGAAAAACAAACACTGATTATTAGATTCCACCTCTCACTTCTGTTTTTCCACCTTGTTTGAAGGTTACACAACACACTCTTTCTCAAGATATTGCATGAGAAAGAGCAAAAGCCTGGCCTTTGTAGCATTTGTGTTTGTATGTACATACAATGTGAAGCTGTATGCCTGTGTATAGAATACTAATTAAAGGTTCATATCATTTAACACAAAATCATATTATATCAGTAAAACAAACAGAGGATTTGTTTTGTTTTGATGCGCATACAATCCTGCACACATTAACATATATCATTAGGATCTGAGCAGCAGATAGAACAGGAGTTAAGTGGTCAATTACACTGTGAAAAATGCATTACTTAAAGAGCACTTGACACGTAGACACAGCCATCATAACCACAAACCCTCTGCATCATCAAACAGATATCACTGAATCTTATATCTGCATTGAAACCTCATATATGTCCATATATTACAGCACAATAACGAAGGCTTGCTTTTGGAGAACACGTCTTTGCACGGTTCAAAAAGGCTGAAAGACGATACTAATTGGAACTTTACCGCAGACCGTAAGTGAGATAATGCATTTCTGTAATTTCATAACATAATAGATGTCCGTCAATTGACCGAGCATTGGCCCACAATGGACTTCAAACACATGCAGTATGTGCTCAAAACTGAGTTAACTCTAATTCAGTGCATTACGTTCGCTAATACCCCATCCCAAACAGTAAAATATTAGTTAATCTCTGCCAGATGGAAGAGATCTTTATATTGTGGAGAAGAAATTCAATCTCTGCTGCATTAAACTATTGAGTATATTTAAGCTCGGGAAATTTATCTGCATCAGTTGCATCAGATTTCGATAAAAAGTGCTGTACATCTTCGTTACTGCCTGATTGTTGTGGCTGCTTGTGACACCAGTTGCCTAAATTGTAATTCAGTGAGCCAATTTTAACACTCCAGGTCATTTTTACCGAACTCTTCTGTAAACACGTTTCTATTTGTCGGAGTGTTCCTCGACAAAACACATTAGTTTGTCTCATTTGTTTCCTGGGTGTTTACTAATGACGCTTAGTCTTACTGTGCATGCTATTATGTGATTTTAAGGCTCTGAGTGTTCAATTAGCTACAAAACAAAAAGTGTTCTTCCCCATACTGTCTAGACAGGGGTAAAATGCATCTTCCTTTGCCCCATACATAATGTACGGCCTTAATCTCTACTGCACACATTAAGTATGAAAACAGGAAATGCATTAATTTGGTCAGACACGGTAAAAAAAATTAATGGATAAACACTTTTTTGTGTATTTTCTGATTCCTCAAGAGGAGAGCTGGGATACATATTGTGTAGTAAATGACTATATCATCAACATAAAGCACAATTTATTATGTAATTTGTATAAACTAGCAATGAATTTTGCTTTTTCCCATTCAAATACCAGTATATTTTACAGAGACTTTTGCATCATTATAGTCAGCTTTAACATTGCTACCCCAGCAACTTTATTACACTCTGTTTATGGCAATTCTTTAGCCCCAAAAGTGTTTATCTAATCAGTTTTAACCTGCAAATGTTTGTGCAAGATGTTTTTTTCTTGCTTTTGTAAAGTCATGACACATGAAACATCTTTACGGCAGAAATAACAGATTTCACAGATGATAAGCTCACCTTTTACTGGCTGCAGTAACACAGTGGTTTTAGACAGATATGTACAGGCTTTTATTAATGAAATTTTAGAAGCTTATGTGTTAACGATGAGCTAATTATCTTCCAATGCACTTATTATTTTATTTTCTTATCCCTGCTTTCAGCTATGTTTTCATTTAGCTTTCAGATACTGTTCATTTTAATTAGGCCATTTCTACTTACCTTCAAACATTCTGCTTATTTTGCGTGTTCTTCACATGTAGCCTAATTACTGTCATGTTTTTTTTTTTCCTCATACATGAAGTTACCTGTGATAAGCTATATCCATTTGTTAAATATTTCAGTTTTTATGATTTATTATTTAGTATTATTATTTAGGTTTTTTGGTGTATTTGAACTAATTTAATATTTAATTAAGTTGATTAGCAGCGATGCAATTGTTAACATATGCACCCTACCCAAACCAAAATCGAAAAAAACAAACAAACAAACAAAAAAAACCAAACACAAGTATACTGTAAGAGACACTGCATATGTTCTCACTGTAAAACTGACAAAGAATCTATACAACAGTTCTCAGATGTGCATGTGCGATCCACAACATAAACATGTAAATATTTAGTTATGTTCTTGTATTAGTGGACATTTATGTTGTAAATTCAGTTTTCTTTGGTATGTGTTAGTGTTTATATAAATGTATATCTTAAAGAACTGTTATGTTGGATTTTCAGCTGTAGCCCTATAGTTTGCCAGCTTGACTTGGCCTGCTGTTGTAAATTAACCACTATAACTGCAAATTATGGAGTTTTTAAGATAAGGTAACGTTAGTACAAATGTTGTTATCAGAGGGTTTTATTTTAGTTGTTTTGCTGAACTTGGTGGTGTTTGGTTAAGTGTGTCAGCTGAGGTAATGTGCTAATTAGGAGGAGAGTTGCTGTAGAGTGGAGCTCTGCAAATAAAAGTTCATTAAAGTTATTATTCATGAGTTAAAGGAAGAGAAACTTCTGTAACTTGGTATTTGTAAGGTCCGACTCATCCTATAGAGGGAATGCACATACATCACTTCCCCCCTGGGCCACGCCCCTCTAAGTCAGACTGAGTGGCAAAAACAAACCGGCTCAACATGGCGGAGCATAGCAGTAACTACAGCGAGACCGGGAAAACTGTGGCATATAACATGAAATTAAAGACAACTGGAGTCGACATGGATAAAGGCTACCAAACAACAAGTGGTCTACGAACATTGATATGTGGCCAGAAATCACGTATCCTGAAATTTATATGAACCTGATTTCAACGCTGGGAAAATACCCAATGCAAAGGCTGAAAGTATACAAAAGACACAGAGTTGTTGACATCCTCGTCATCGTTAATTAGAGGATTACAGCTGGTGAGTGCTTTCAATTCAGCATACTATTGTTTTTGAGGTTTTGTGTCAGTGCAGACATATTTTCTTGGCGGTGATTGCCAAGGTAAAGGCCTCAGCAGTAGTGCTCACAGTTCACTACTGATTTACTGGAGTTGAACCCTTAGTATTGACCCAAGTGAGTGGATGATCTACTGGTACTTTTGATATTTAAGTATAGTTAACATCAAATTGACACAACACAGCTACAACAGCTTTGTGCTAGAGTACCCCCTTATTTGGAAAACTAGGTTAGCCTCAGTTTAAGCTAGTTTACAAATCATGTAGAGCACAAGGTTCAGAATCACACAACTGAAGAAAAAAATGTTTCAGTTATGAAACATAGAACTAAATGACAGATGCTAACATTAAGAGCTTTACTAAGAAGTAACGTTAGCCAAAACGATATGTAATTTAAGGTATGATTTTACACAAGAACACAGCATAAATTAATGTTACCTGACATGAAATGGCAACCACAAATCCAGGTTTCGTTGCCTGGATTCCAGTTACTTCTACGAACTGCAGCAACCCATCTGCTTCTTCTGTCTTTGGCTTTAGGTAGCCGCTAAAACGATAGCTCCGAGTGCTTTTTAAACCTATTTGTGCAATCAATGGCACAACAGCTCTTCCCCATTTTTTAGATTGTTCCAGAGTTTTTGCAGTATTCAAGCCAAAGCCGCTACTCATCTCCCTCTTTCTGCCACTTAGTGGGCGTAATTGCGGTGACTTCTGCTAGCGGTGATGTCACGTGCATACCCTCTATAAGAATTCTATTGCTGATGTTGAGTTTTTAATGAGTTTAGCATCCGTGCTAATGCTAGCATGCTAAGTTAGCCACTTTGCTATCCGCTGGTTAATGCCATATTGTGTGTGTTATCAGAGCAGAGCTTGTCAGGCACACAGTGTTTACAGCTAACCACTGTTTTCTGCTTGTGCCTCACTCCTATAATAGTAAAACTTAAAAATGGTAAATTGTCTATCTCCTTACGAGTACAGTACAATGAATGAACTTGTAAAGTTAGCACCACTCACATAAGTAGCCTATCCAAGCTAACACGAACCTTACGTTTTCAAAGTAATAAATGCAGTGCTTTCAGCGGTCAACCTCACTACTCAACAGTATACACAAGTACACAACAAAACATCCAGTAGTGACACAATGGTTGTGTGTGGTTTATTTTGAGATTTACCATGCTCACTGCTGCCTGTCCCATGGAATAACATGAGAATGCTAGGTTTGTTTGGAACAATTCAGGCTTACATGAACTACGTGATCACCAGAGCGGCGACATCAAAGCATGTCGTAACTCTCTTTACAGGGCTCTGGCTTAAACGTTTCAAACAATATTGCCATATCTGTCACTTGTTGTCCTAATCACTCACAAGTGTCAGTGTAGTCTACGAGATGCACATTCTTCCTCCTCAGTATTATTTCTAATATGTAAATCTTTAAAACAAATTTAAATGAATACAAAGTTTTTCTTTGTCAACAAACTGACAAACCATTAAGTAAAATAAATGCCGTCATAGTGCTCTATAACAATGAAAAAATACCCTTGGGACAGAGACAAACTAAAATCCTATGCAATAACTTGCCTTCCTAATAATTGAATTAATCTTAAGGTAAGCTAGTGCAACAAATCACACCGCATTACACACTGATGATTAAATTAATATTAAATTTTGTTCTAAATCTTATTCATGTGTGGTATAAACACCTGTGTATTCAACGCTGCATCTCAGAGCCTCTCTTCAATTTCCAATTATCTGAAAACACCAAACGTCTCATTCATCAGCGGAGGTGACACTATTAATCATATCCCGACTCCGTGAGGAAAGAAAAACCTGTTTCTCATAGAGCATTGGACATGTTGTTCTTTTCTTTTCTTTTTTTTTTTTTTTTGGATGAATTGAGATGCATCTAATCAGTGTAGTCTATAGTTTGAACTGTAAATCATTGTACTGATCCAAAATGACCTTTCCAATGTAGAGACAAATTGCACTGTTTTCAGCATGGCCACTCCCTAATGCAAACCAAGGCCCAGAAAATGGATGAATATCATGTCTTTTGATAATGAACTGACGAGAGAAGTAATATCCATTAGCTTGTTTTTCTTTTCAGCAACTTAACATTATAAAATGATATCTCGTAAAAATGATTAGCAAAACTAAACTGTACAAAACTCATTTTCCTCTATTAACCCATAAAGACCGAATGCTACTTTGGTGGGTGTTTCAAATTCATTTTTGTCTCTATTTAATCTAAATGCATAATACGGCTATGAAATGGGCAGAGTTTATTTTTGATATGTATAATATTTTGTTGCGTTTTGTGCAGGCTTGTTTAGAATTTATTTTGACATGTATAAGATTTGTTAAGTTACTTTGAAGAACTAACATGGGGCTTTATGGTCAGAACAAAAAAGATGGTGTAAGGGGGTGAGAGTATATAAACTGAACTTCATCCCACTCCTTTTCAAATGTTTATTTCTTTTTTTTATGCTTTTCCTTGTTGTTTTTGGTTTTAAATGTAGATATTTGAAAAAAACTAAACAAACAAATAAACCTTTCCTAAGTGATTTATTACCATGTATTATAATATTATCCACTGTATTTTGCATTTTTTTTCAGTTTAAATCATGTGTTTTCCTACATTTAATTCAATGATAATGAAGATGTTCATAAAAGCTCAGATTAAAGTTGAGAATTATTATATCAAAAACAGAGAAAACTGAAGAAAAAGTGATTTTTTTCAACAATATCAATAACTGAGCATAAACCAAGTGTCTTCATCCACTGTCATTGATGTTGTCATATAGTGAATTTACTGATCATGAAGATGTTCATTCAATTTTTCTGCAAAATATAACATCCATTGAACATAAAATAAGTGTGTCCATTCACTGTCATTGATCCAACTCCGTGGGTTTTACTGGTAAGTCAATGTTGTAGATGACGGTGTTTCCACGTTCAATACGGAGCCTCTTAACATCTAAATGGGTCATATCTGATGATGATTTAAAGCTGACAAACTGCATTTTACCTCAGTTATTTACATGTACTGATAGGATTAATGGATCAACAGGTATTAAAGATTTTAAATCAGTAAATGCTTTTGGTCACCGGTTGGTCTTTTTGAGTTAATTCAGCTATTTAAAGTGCTTAGCAAACCGTTATACTTTAGATTCTGCATATTTTTTGACTTCATATTTGTCAAGTTAACCATGACCTCAGAGGTTCTGATATGAAAATAGGAAACTTAAATAACGCTAGATGAGTCAAAGTAGCAGAACAAAGGCTCTTGTCTTGCCTCATCAATAGCATTGCCAGTAGGGAGAGGCCTCCCATTGAGACGTTTTTACTTTAAGCTGAGTTGAGCTGACAGACTCCGACTGTGAGAGTGGTAAGTCACCTGATGTCTGTCTACCTGCTGCAACTCTGACGCGTTTGACAGACATTGTTTTACTCTGAAGCTGAACGTACGGCATTGTCAGTCATACTGTACCTACGACGGCCGTAACAGCTCGAGTACAGTGACTTAAGAACGTAATTACTGATGGGGGTGTGTTCTGTTCAAGAAAAAAAAAAGAGATTTGATGAAAAAAGTTGGGGATTACACAGCTCAGACTATCAAAAGAAGTAAGTGTGGAATAAATCACAGCATGGTGCTATTTGTGATTGGCACCCGAGCGTCTTTACTGAGAGGATTCACACTCCTGTTTACGGGAGGACGACTGTCACAGCAGGCGGGGAGTTTTACTACAGTATACCTTTCCGTAAAGTTTATAAACCGTGCAATCTGTCGAGGAAAAAGCCTGGTCGTTGCTTTAAACATATTCCTGCACTCATATTTACAGCTTCTATTAGAGTTTACTTTTATTGTGCGTGATAGCGTGGCACAAGGTCAAAAGCTAGAAGAGGAGTACAACCATTCTGCTGTACTATTCAAGCTGAATTTAAGTTCAATTTTAAGTTTTAAGCCATTTGTGAGGCATATCTTATCTAAATGGAAGAAAAATGTGACTTTGAATCTTGCTCTCAGATGTCAGATGACCATCATGCATCATACATCATACATCATGAACCAAAATGGAAAAGGAAAAATGAAATAAGTTGTTTTGCAAACCTAAGTTGTAATATTATGATTTCTATTTTGTATCTGTATTGTCTGTATTGTATTATTATCTTGTGTTGTGTGTGGTTAAGTTGAAACTAACACCTGTGTGTGCTGAACTTGGAAAAAAGGTCAGATTCTACATAAAAGTGTCTGTTTTGCAGATTTTGTAGGGTTGTGGTTAGGGCGAGCTGAGTTAATCTACGTTATGAACTTAAAAGGGACTTTCTGTGGTCAAGAAATGCTAGACTAACTGTGCAAGAGCGTACTTACTGAAACTCTTTGTGGTTAAACTATGCAGTGTAAGCTGAATTATTGGAGCAAATGTCAAACCAAGGTGTGATTAACTCAGGTGAACTTTCAAATGTAGTTTTTCTTAGAATTAGTTTACGTGGAGTGATTGACGTATGTCTGTGACGTGTTTTACCCAGCAACACTTGTTCAACCAATCATTGAGATTATGTACCAAATATGGAAGTCTTCCAAGTGACTGAAGACTATAAAATGTAATGAAGAAGATTTTCATGGGGTAGAGACGGATAGTGTGTATGATGCAAGACTAGTTGATAACTGACTTCTTTCTTTTTTGTAACTTTTTCTATTTTTACCTGAAGCAATAAATCAAGCTTTGTTTGAACCTTTCTTTTTTGGTGAATTCTTCATTTCTCTTGGGTTGGTCCTTCCATCCAAAACATAACTGGTGAGTTAATAATTTAAATAAAGCGACCCACCCTCTGGGGCAGTCCGGATTTGAGCTGGACTCCATTTTACGGAATATTAGAATAAGATGGAGAATCATGTGTTTCGCATGGGCACGCAGTTTAAGTCAGGGCAAATAAAAAATAGCACCCAGTGTATAAATTATAAAGATTTCTCATACGGTAATCTATTAACCGAAATTAATTGTGGTTTTTGTGATTTATTGTTACTGGCGTTTTCAATACATTAATAAATATTCTGTGGCAAAAACTGGTTGATATTTTACTGAAATAAGCAAGAGCAATATCCACATTGCAGGGGCTATAACTGTTCGAGATGATGGTAAATTGCGCCAATTTATTGGAAATACTGATGTTTTTCCCTTTTTCCCAGTTCCTCTCAGCTCTAGTTGTAACTTGTTTAAGTCATCATTTCCTTCATCTGCACCGTCTGTCCTAATGTTAAACTTTGACTAGAATCCAAATGTTGCAGCAGAGCCTCACTTCACACCAACTGCATGTTAAGTTGCTATGTAATGACAGAAATGAGCCATCAACACAAAAGTTGATCAGACACCATTTCATTCAATAATGACCGTTTTGTTGTTTCTGAATAATAAAATGCAGATGACTGCACAGAGATATGCGTGTAATTCATTCAAATATCAAAAAAAAAAAAAAAGCATGATGGAAAAAAGGCTTCTTTTGCAAATGGTGCCAATAGTAATTACAGTTTTGAGTGAATGCAGTGTAAAATCACATTTGGCGTAAATGTAATCAGTCAAAAGCAATTTGTTAATATAAAAAATCTGCTCAATTTAGGAGGATCACACACCATCTGCATGAGGTGCATGGTGCTGCTGTCATCTTAATTACAGCAATCACAGAATAAACAAAATAGAAACATCCACTCCTCCATGCCACTATGTTTATTGGTTGTATCGCACTATTCTGGCTATTCTGTAGTGCGCCACCTAGTGTTATGCTCAAGTAACAGGTGGAGAATGAAACCTAAGTACTAAAGATACAGATATGAATGATGCAGATGGTACAGACAGACCTTTTCCATCACCTCAAGAAAAACTAAGAAAAAAAATAGCATTATTCTTTGTTCTAGCCGGTGTTGTACTCTGAAAGCAGTAGGGATTAAAGATCACCTGAAACGCTCATTCTATGCAAATTTTATTAATAAATATGCGAAATTTTTGATAGAAGCAAGTGTATGTCCAAGTCTTACACCTGCCTGTGGAAATTATGTCTTTACTTATGTTGTAATTAGCCTAAAAACTACTACAAGTTGTGTGTTTTATTTGTCCTCATGTTTGTGCGCAGTACTTTGGCCACTGTGTTGTGTTTGTGCTTTATAAATAAAGCTGAATTAGATCGAAGGTTCAAGCAAATGTGTCCACAATCTTTCCTGAAATCTTAAGTTACGGCCACAATTTGTGAGGTCAGGGACAACTTTGATCTTTAGCAATAAAAGTCAACTCAGTTTGTGTTAACTGAGTTTCTGTGCCAAGTTATAAGAAATTCCCCTAAAGCAGGGGTCTCAAACTCATTTTCTTTCAGGGGCCACATTCAGCCCAATTTGATCTCCAGTGGGCCACACCAGTAGAATAATAGCATAATAACCTATAAATAATGACAACTCCAAATGTTTGTCTTTGTTTTAGTGCAACCCCCCCCCCCCATTAAATTATGAAAATACTTACTTTTATGAACTATCCAAACAAAAAAATGTGAATAACCTGAAAAAACTGAAATTTCTTAAGAAAAATAAGTGCAATTTTAACAATATTCTGCCTTAACTGATCATTTCTACATGTGCATTATGGATCAGATCTACAAAGACACTAAACACTTAGTAACAGGCAGAAAATAGTTAAAATTATGCTTAATTTTCTTTAGACATTTCAAGTTGTTTATATTTGTTCAGGTTATTCACATTTTATTGTTACAGGATACTTTGTAAATGTTAATACTTTCATAATTTAATGTTATTTTTTCCACTAAAACAAATACAAAAATTTGAAGTCATTATTTATAGGCATAGTGTAATAATTTTTTTTTCACATCAAACCAAGAAGAAAATATGGAGTTATTATTATTTGTAGGTTTTTATGCTGTTATCATTTTACTGTAGCTCATATTGGTCTGTATGTGGAACCTGAATTAAAATGAGTTTGACAGCCTTGACTGTGGAATTTTTGCACTTTGCAAATTCATCCCATGGGCTGCATTTGGCCCCCGGGCTGCATGTTTAAGACCCCTGCCCTACAGGCTTGAGGTCACAGTGACCATGACCTATGACCTTTGGCCACTAAAATGTCTTCAGTTCATTCTTGAGTCCATGCAAACTTTTGATCCATATTTGAAGACATTTTTCATGCCATTCTTAAGATAGTAAACACACCCTGATGTGTTACTAAACTGAATTTCCTTATTTTATTCAAACAAGATGGCATTTCAACTCACACGTGGCTGGTGCAAAACCTCACTGGAACATGTGGTGCGTTACATTTTCCTGAATTCGTGCAGCTGGTAACAACATCCACCCACGTGCTGCACGTAAAGACGGAGTCAGGTCATTCTTTTAACCCCATGCTCAGCCAGTGCTGGTATAGTGTCTGAGCTGGTGTGATCTACTGCAGAGCTAAACTGTCTTGCGGTATTAGTGCAGTATCAGTGATGGATGAAGGCTAAGCAGGGGCAGAAAGAGTGAAGAGGTCAGAGGACAACACTTAAGAGCATCGCAGTAACAGCAGCACTCTGACTGATTGGCTGGCTGACAGCACTTGACCGCACTAAGAAGTGATAGAAAAATCTTCTTGACTGAAGTCACGACTGACAGGGGTTGACACTTACAATTGGATGCTGCGGTTGCATTATAAATATGCTTCGGGAATCACAATGTAAAGGTGAAAGGACAAGTAATATTCTCCCTAATGGCACCATAAGAACTCCCCACCCATTCCACAATAACTAAAAGTATTTAAGTCCTGATAATTTATGTATTTTTAGCTTAGCTTTTTGCCAATCCTTATATCAGCCTCCAAAGACAATAATTAGCTCCTTCTATTTCTTAGAAGTGTTGCGTGTAAGTCATGGCCTAATATCTTCTTCTTTGATGCAAATGTTATCATGCCTGGCAGGAGCACAGAATGCCAAAGCCTAAATGTACCATCTGAGAGAGGTGTCTTGTTTGGGTCTGAAGCAGCATAGCTAATGGTGTTACTTACTCAAATGTGGGTTGCATATTGTACATTTGAAAAAGAAACATTGCTGCTGCTGCTTTTTCTGCTAATTACTTTATGGCAAAAGGCCCAAATCTATGTTACACATATCAGAGCTCAGCACTAGCGGTGCATATATTTAGATCAATCCAGTGTGTGAAAAAGGTGAATATAACAACAATGAATGGGTGTTCATGATTTTATTCTGATGGTTCAAAAAAGATCATCAGGAACAGATTAATAACGATTTTGATTAACTTTCGCTCTGTATACATTTCTTAAAAGCATCTTAAAAATGACATTAAAGGGTAAATGTAGTGAATGTCACTGCTTGCCATTTCAAAAGATCATGTTTAATACTAGTGGTTCTGTTCGGTAACTTTCGTCACAGCGTCATTGCAAAGTACCCACAACTACTAAGTCTCTGCTCCATCAGTCAGACATGGTCAGGGACATGTTGCCTCCTTCACAGGCTGTTCTAACACCGGTGGTGATGCAGACTTGTTGTAATGTCCAATTAGCTGGGCTGCGATGGACTGGTCACTGACCCTGTGCAATAGACACCAGTCTAAGATGACACATTATCGGATCGGATACACAACCATTTACACCAATTTCCTCAAAATCGTTAGGCATTTTGCTTGTTTACGGCTGTGGCTCAGTTGGTAGAGCAGGTCGTCCAATGAACAAAGGGTTGGTGGTTTGAATCCTGGCTCCGACTGTCCATATTTTGAAGCGTCCTTGGGCAAGACACTGAAGCCTAAATTGCTCCCAGTAGAGTCTGGCAGCCGCCTACTGGTGTATGAGTGTGTGTGTGTGTGAATGTGAGGTCTTGTAAAGGGCTTTGGGCACCATGAAGATGTATAAAGTGCACTATATAATTTCAGTCCATTTGCCATTTTTACCATTTACTTGCACTGGATCACCTGGAATCAATGATGATATGTCCCTCGTGGCCATCAATGGCTGCTCCCCATAGGTTCTGCCCACGCACGTAAAAAAAAAATGTCCAGTGTTGTGCATTTATGGCCTTTTTTTTAAACTGAATTTGTGCCTCTGTTGCTTATACGTAATACACAAAGCACAATTAAGGTCATAAATATGACCAGTACTGATACACTTTACCTATATACAGGGTGGGGAAGCAAAATTTAAAATGAACATTTAGTTGTTTTTTCTCAGCAGGCACTACGTCAATTGTTTTGAAACCAAACATATATTGATGTCATAATCATACCTAACACTATTATCCATACCTTTTCAGAAACTTTTGCCCATACGAGTAATCAGGAAAGCAAACGTCAAAGAGTGTGTGATTTGCTGAATGCACTCGTCACACCAAAGGAGATTTCAAAAATAGTTGGGAGTGTCCATAAAGACTGTTTATAATGGAAAGAAGAGAATGACTATGAGCAAAACTATTACGAGAAAGTCTGGAAGATACTATTAAAGAAGAATGGGAGAAGTTGTCACCCGAATATTTGAGGAACACTTGCGCAAGTTTCAGGAAGCGTGTGAAGGCAGTTATTGAGAAAGAAGGAGGACACATAGAATAAAAACATTTTCTATTATGTACATTTTCTTGTGGCGAATAAATTCTCATGACTTTCAATAAACTAATTGGTCATACACTGTCTTTCAATCCCTGCCTCAAAATATTGTGAATTTTGCTTCCCCACCCTGTATATTTTAAACTTTGTCATTGTTGCGCACATTTTGTATTCATATTTTTATGTACTCTTTTCTCATTCTCACTTCTTTAATACTTTATAGTGCACTCATAGAAATACTCTGAAATTCAGCATTTCAGTCTTAGTGTGTCATTGGAGGATATATCAAGACAATTACTTTTTTGAAAATGTTCATTGTTTTTTTGTTTTTTTTTTAATCAAGGTCAATGAAGTCATCATATTTGGTTCCTTGCCCAGAAGTTGCACAAAAAAAAAAAAAAAAAAAAAACTTATCCAAAAACAATGTACACAAAATACAAGAAAAACACATGTAATGTTCAAGGAAAATGTATTTTTAAATATTAGAACCTCACTTTTAGAACATTAGACCAACATAAATGCTGATCCAGACACCTGTCCACATCCACATGATCCCTTTGAACATCATTCCTCACATTAGTACCATTACTTCATGGTACCTAACAAAGCAGGTACACTCCCTGTTCATGCCGAGGTGGACCTTCCAGACCCTGTAGACCACATTGGACCTGAGATTGTTGACTCAATGTCCTCACTGGAACTGTTGCTGTCACTGTCTTGTAATGTGTGAGGAAATGACCAAAATTAGTCTCTTGCCCAATAAAGGGTTAAATGTCTGAAAAGTCATTCATAATCAATACCTTGTTTTCATTCACCTAATTGCCCACATTTATTGTTATTTTCAGCTCTGATCTCATGTGGTTTTCTTATAAGTAACTCCACTGAGGAAATGTGGAGGTAATGAAGGGCCATAAACTGCACTTAATTGCAATTAATAGCACAGAGAGAAATAGTTACTCAGGTTTCATGCCTAGACTTTGTTACAGTCCAGTGACTCAAACCCTATCTGAGCCTTTATTTCACCTCTACTGTACCTGAAAGAACTGAACCTTCTTTAGTTTCCTCAAAGTGAAGATGGTGACAGAATTGTACTTCAGCTGAAACAATTATTTGATTTTCAGTTAGTGAAGTAGCTCTTAAATAAATCACCAAGTGAATCACCACTTAATCATTATGCATTTGATTTTAAGAAACATAAGTTAACGTTCTAATTCTTGCCCAGAGGCGGTACCGGGATGTTAGACATCAAAGTTTTAGTCCATCTGAGAAATCTATACATTTTACCTGATAATTGCACCATTTACAGAACAGTTCAGTTCAGGTCAGTATAATAAAAAGAATTAAAGATATGAGAAACTGTTCTCTACTGAAAGGTTCAGAGCGGCAGCTGGTTTTCTTCATGTTTGTTCAATTGGTTGATAATTTTGTTCATTTTGATCCTTAACTGTTAATTATTGGTTTATTGTGTGGGTTTTTTTGTTCATTTTTTGTTGACTTTTGCTAATTGTATTCCTTTTGTTAAAAATGTTGTTTATCCTGACTTTTTTTTTTAGATTTTGCTAATCATTCTGTTCATTTTTGATCATTTTTTCCATCCTGGTCATTATATTGTTTATTTGCTCATTTTGTTGATGATTTTAGATTTTAGATAAGCTACATTAGGAGAAAAAAATCAGGCAAAAACTTCAGCATTTTGAGGACATTTAAGGATGTCATCTCTCATTTTGACATTTTATGGAGCAAACGACTAATCAATCCATTGATAAATGTATCTTGACAGATTCATTAATACCTATGTGTAATTAGTAGTTCCAGCCTTACCTAATAAGTGACACTGCAGTTCAAAATCAGTTATTAAATGAAGGTAAAATCTGATGTGATGCAAACATTAGTCTGGTCTGATGTGTGATTATTATACAATGCATACATGCACTCACATCATGTACAGGAGAACTATTATTATTGGTTCTCGAGGTGACCTTTTTAAAAACAAATTCAGATCATCTGTATACCATCGACAGATCCATTTCATAAGGTCAGCTGTGGCTGGGCTGTGAAATGTGTTCAACTTCACATTAATACACTTTAAATTCAAGTCTGAGTGCATCCCCTCAGCATTTACCGTACCCGAACCTTTCATAGACCACGGCTATTTATGAGAATAAGATGTTCTGATCAAAAGGCTGAAGGGTTATTTGAATATATCTCTGCTCTGTTTTAATGTAGTTTGGCTTTTACACTGTGAATAAACAAAGAAGTACAGCTAAATGCATACAACTCAGTCTTCTCCATAATGCTCTATTTTTTTTTGTTAATTACATCTTTCCAAATCAGGCTTACTCAAAAGTTACAAAACTGCTGAATAGACTCTGATTTGTGCTACCTGAAGATGCTTCTCATATTATGTTACCTTCCTTGGGGCTGTATAAAATATTTATATATATAATTACAATAACAAAACCAAGGACCTAGACAGGGTTTTTGCGCATTATTAACATTTACTCCCAGTGAAACACAATATTAAATACCGTTCACCCCTTTTTTTGAAGTGTTGTTTCAAGCCTCTTCTGTGTGTGCATCACATTTCAGTTTGGTGTCTCAGTGAACTGGTTCATTCACTGTACAGGTTCACCTGTTCATTTATCTGGTTCTTTCCTCCCGGCAAGATCAGAGCGCTGCCAGGACCAGTGGGTCTACCACCATCTGCCACAAGCAGTCTGGCAGGAGTAAGGGCATTTTGTTTGAGTGCATATCTCTGAGTGTGTGTGCACGTGTGTGAAACCTCTGCTGTCGTTAATGAAATGTATGCAAAGTCTTGCTTCAGTGATTTGCTTGTACTGTATGTATGTAGAATGCATGTTTCCCTGCTGGTCTTTGGGACTGAGGATGTAGAGGAGTGATGCAACAGATAGAGACAGTGAATAAACCATCTCCTTCTGTCTATGTGTGTGTGTGTGTGTGTATCTAAAAGAGAGGCAGAGGAAGAAAATGGTCAGGAAATGTAATGCTACGGTCATGGCAGATTGATGTGAAAAGCAGCAACGCATCCTCGCCTCAGCACAGAGTGAACAATGACGAGAGTGCAGCTAATGAGGGCTTGTGTGTGGACGTGTGACCGTGCACATGTGTAATGGTGTTATCTAATGCACCACATAGATGTACGTCCATGCATGACATGTGAGAGAGGATGGGAATCTATGAACGGGGGGGCTGGTAGATCTAACAGAAGCACAAGAATGATCTGTCTTCACCATCTGTCCCTCAGTATTTATTTCTCTGTATTTATCTACCTGTAAGATGATCCATGCACAGCCAGATTTGCTTTTTTTCTGTAGTTAACAACTACAGGGTGGGGAAGCAAAATTTACAATGAACATTTAGTTGTTTTTTCTCAGTAGGCACTACATCAATTGTTTTGAAACCAAACATATATTGATGTCATAATCATACCTAACACTATTATCCATACCTTTTCAGAAACTTCTGCCCATATGAGTAATCAGGAAAGCAAACGTCAAAGAGTGTGTGATTTGCTGAATGCACTCGTCACACCAAAGGAGATTTCAAAAATAGTTGGAGTGTCCATAAAGACTGTTTATAATGGAAAGAAGAGAATGACTAGGAGCAAAACTATTACGAGAAAGTCTGGAAGATACTATTAAAGAAGAATGGGAGAAGTTGTCACCCGAATATTTGAGGAACACTTGCGCAAGTTTCAGGAAGCGTGTGAAGGCAGTTATTGAGAAAGGAGGACGCATAGAATAAAAACATTTTCTATTATGTAAATTTTCTTGTGGCAAATAAATTCTCATGACTTTCAATAAACTAATTGGTCATACTCTGTCTTTCAATCCCTGCCTCAAAATATTGTAAATTTTGCTTCCCCACCCTGTATAATAAGGGTACTGTACATTACTGAATCAATATTTAACAGTCATGCTCAGGGCTGAGTATTATGCAAATATGTTCAATATCAGTACTTAAATAATGCCTTCGAATCAATAGTTTTTCCAATATTCACTTCCAATTTTAAACACATTCCAAGTCTTCTATGCACTGGAATACAGGCACTTATCATGGATAGAGGCATCTGAGACAGACCCCCTGAGACAGGCTTAGATATGGACTTAGCTAACGTCAACAAATCATCCGCTCTCAGCACAAAACAGACACCAACACAAACTTCACATAAGCACATGAGCATGTGTGAATCTTATATATATTTGGAACATCGCGCCAGAGGAGACTGAATCTGTTCCCTATTCTTCTCACTTCTTAGGAAACACTTTCAGAGAGGCTTTTATTATGTGTTTACTTTTAAACTATATTCTTTTTCTGTGGATGGTTGTTTTTCTGTTGATGGTTAGGAAGCAAATACTACTTGTAGTGAAAAAAATAAAGTTTATTTTCCCTCTTACTATTATTATTGTGAACCTCAAAGCTCCACAGTCATTAACTATCTGCTTTTCAGTGAGCATATTTGTACCATTATTTTCCCTTTTAATACTTTCAATAGAGCATGACCAATTTCAACAACTACTAGGCCATTAACTCACACTTTCCTGATTACTGCTTATTGATAGTAAGTGAGGAAGTCGTTGTACATAAAGACGACACTTATGAAGTGTTATTAAGGAAGAAGGATTTTTCTTGTGGCACTGCCATTTTAAAAGGCCCATAAAGACAAAAGTATATTAAGATCATAAGTCATGAGGGAAACATTCAGTTAATGACAGAGAAGTTGCAGAATATACTCCTGCAGAATAAGGCATTAATACGTGCTTTATAATGACAAATACAGAGACAAGTTCATTTTATCTGCATCACAGGTGTCTAATCCGGCCCTTGGGATGAAGTTGTGAAATGCAAAAATTACACTAAGATATTAACAATCCTTTTAGTTCAGGTTCCACATTTAGACCAATTCAATCTCAAGTGGGCAGGACCAGTAAAATACCATCACAATAACATATAAATAATGACAACTCCAAATTTTTAACTTGGTAAGTGTAAATATTTTCATGTATTTACACTAAAACAAAGCATAATTTCTCAAAAAATGTGAATAACCTGAAGAAATATGAACAACCTGAAATGTCTTAAGAGAGGTAAGTACAATTTTAACAATATTCCACCTGATATTAAGTATTTTGTGTATTTGTAGACGGGCTGTGATCTTTAAGTTAAAATGAACATGTCAAAATGCTAAACTGAAGCATAACATTGTTAAAATTAAACTTATTTTTTGAGTTTGTTCATGTTATTCACATTGTTTGAAAGGATAGTTTGTAGATGTAAACATTTTCATTGTTTAATTCTACTTATTCTAATACATAGAGAAAATTTTGGAGTTGACATTATTTATATATTATTATGTTATTATTTTACTGGTTCGGCCCATTTCAGATCAAATTTAGCTGAATGTGGCCCCTGAACTAAAATGAGTTTGACACTCCTGATCTATATTATCTACTATATTCACTAATAGGTTACTAATGGTGAATAAGTGTAGGTGTAAGTGTTACCGAGATCAGCTGAGAAAACCGATTTTCTATTTTTGGTTGATGGAGAAAATGTAATACCTGATATTTGAAGCTCACATATGTACAGACATATGGGTCTAGACGAAAGATGAAAGGAAAAGGAATGAAACAAATTCCAATTCAGCAGCTTGTATTGCTGTGTCAGTGGCATTCTAATTATCATAAGCATTTTATATGTTAATTTTGCGTTGCAAAAAGTCAGCCTCATTAAGCACAAGTTCTCTTCCCGGTGAATCCCAAACTGAAATTTGACAGAACAATGCATTCTCAGTGGGGACGCGGGCTTTCTGCCTGGCATTTGCTATGAGTACTTGATAGTCTGTTTGAATAACCTGATTTAGCTGATGGCTGTACGGCCTTATTGTAACTGGCTTTGGCCACAATTGCCTTGTCTGGTGGATGACCAAACTGCCTGGCTGCATAGCTTTCTTTATAGATGAGATCAGAGCACGAAAAAAGAAAAAAAAATCCTTGCTAAGCCCTGGCTGATCTGTGACCAAGTGCCAAAGTGTGATTCTCTGTGATAAGAGGCAGCATGTGTCTGTGTTTGCAAGATAAAACTGAGCATGTTTTCCACATTTTGTTACACAAGAAAGCAAAGGTATTTTCCATAATGGATAGGAGGGGAAATGTCTGGCTAATACGTAGGCTCTAAACATTAGCATACTGACAAATAAATTCTCCAGAAATCGAGATTAATGGGCAAACTGAGGGGTAAGGGAATGCGTATCTGGCTCCAGCTTAATGGCCTGCTTGGATGTTGCTAGACTGAATCAAACTTAGAAATAAATTGCATTGAAGAGGCAGTCTGAAGTGGGAGCTATCCAGCCGCACCATCCTCTTCTCTCCTGCCCTATCAGTCAGATAGTCATTGCTACTCCAAACATGTCTCAGCCTCTTCTTCTGATGTCGCCAACGCTGCCTTTTTCATGGCAAATGCCGTACGGAGGAGACTTTGCCAACATTCTCTATAAATAACCATCTGATCCACACAGCTGCCACTCATTCATTTTAGGACATTCATATGTGAGGTGAGCCAAATGTCCTTCTATCGCAGTCATTTGGCATTATTCATGATGACATTTCAATTAAAATAAGTGCAATGAGTGAAGGAGGATGAGAGAATGAGTGGTATAACATGACTGGAGAGTCTAATAAATACAGTCATAAATACAGCTCCATGGCTTTAAGTGATGTCGAGTGCTAAGGAGACAGTGGGAGGGTGGGATTATTCAATAGTTGAGGTGGAAAAACACAAAATTAAACAAAGCCCCAGACTCTTATGTCTTTATGTCGACAGACTTGCACATAAACAACCATGTGCCTTGCGATGATACTTTCTCTTCAAAGAATTTCTCACTCTGCAGAGGCTTCTTAAACAAGTAGGGCAATCAGCCAATGTAAAAGCAGCTGACAGCTTTGCTGAGTCCAGACTTTTGCCAACACAAGGTTTCAAAGAGCTGCTAAAAAGAGAAAGAAAGAGGATGTTTTCTCTCTTTGACAAAAACTTGGTGTACGCTTTGAATGCATCATTAACTTGTAAAAATATTTGAATAGAGTTATAGGCACACACCATCACAGACTGCAACATAAACATAAAAACATCTGCATGTGACCTTGGTTTGATTTAACAAAGCAAAATACATCCCTCAAGATATTTATCTTTGACAGATAAAACTTACAGATATTTATTCAAAGGATTCCTTAACTAGATGAAGGATTGAAATGTGTGATATTTAGTGACATCTACTTGTGAACATGCAGATTACAACCACCTTCCCCTGCGGTGGCCACAATTAGGGATGGGAATTGATAAGAATTTAACATTTCCCATTCCATTATGGATCTTGCTTACTGATCTGATTCCTTATCGATTTTCATTGGGTGAGGGAATAAAAGAGTACAACTGGGTGTGTTTGCAATAACTTTCTTTTATATTTCCATCTCTGCACAGAAAATATAACATTTACAGTATGTACAAATAGTAACAGATGATGCCCGGCCCGGTTTGAGGGGGGGGCGTACAGTGAAAGTGAAACTAACGAACCTTTACTAATTCCTCTATTGCCGCATGTCCACTACATGGAACTGGTTCGACTCTGCCCATCTCCCGTTGTTGTGCACCTCATTTCCTTTCTCCTACCTTTGGAAACTTGTATTTGAGGGGGTACGACGTTTGTTGCCCGCACCGGAACTGGAACCGAATGATGGCCTGGTGTTCCCTCTGCCGCTACATTCACAAGCGCCGCTAAGTAGCGCATCAAATGAATCACATGCTGTGGACAAATGTTTGAACATATGGGAGGGATTCCACCCTTCTGAAGAAATGGAAGCTTTGCAAGTGTTCCAAGTGGACCTGGTGTCATCTTTTTAGACCGTTTCTACCTCAACGCCATGTTGGCTACATTCTGACCAAAACAATGCAGCGTATGTGTGACGTCATCGCGCATGCGCAACGAAGGCCGAATTGACAAGTACAATAGTTAAGCAGGCAGGCAAACGATTCCAAGGAGTCGAGCTACTGGGATCCAGTTCTCAAAAAGAACCGGTTCTCGATGCCCATCCCTAGCCACAATAAAACCTTCATTACATCCAGTATCTTGTTCTTTCTGGGCTTTTGGATTATGGGGTATAGTAACACTGGTCCACACTTAAACATAAAAGGTGACAGTAATGAACCTTAATGATGGATGCTGCATAAAAAAAAAAAAGGGGGGTGGGGGGGTGTCCATTCTCATCTGCTGTAAAAACATGGAGACAAATATGGTACGACTCCACACCATCTGTAGATATAAACAACACATTCTAAGGTAAGAAAAACATGATTCTCATCTTTGCATGATTAGATTCTATTGAAAATATATAATGAACTCAATTTCTGCACTTATATCCTCCTAAATCTAAACTTTCATTCATGTTCATATAATATACTAGGCCAGTGGTTCCCAGTCCTTTTCAGCTCAAAACAAAAAAGGGAAACTTGGTGTCTCCTCAAGACTTTCATGAAACACATCAGAGCTACATGAACTCATCCAATGTCCAAACGCTGTCTCTCAAGTTCTGGTCTTGGTCAGATTAAACTTTTTTTTTTTCATCGTCTTTGACTTCTGCCCCAACTGAACTCTGATGACTGTATTTCACATGGTTATGCTGAGGCCAACATTTATAAACTCTTTCAGAAAACCAGTCCACTGTTTTAGTTGGGGAAATGAATTCACTTACCATATTATTGCTATATACTTTATTTGCTATTTGGCGACCCAATAAAAACATTAGAGTCCATTTAGCGTGGTGAGCTTAGGTTACAGAAATAGTTCCAGGCAGGTTCAAGGGAACTTTCTCCTGTTCATCAAGAAACTACAAACATCACAAATCCTTTAACCCAGACTCTTAAGTTGGGTATACACTGACCTCCTCACAAATTCAGTGTCACCATCTCAGAACGACTGCTGCTACGACCAACATTCAGTAAACAACCGACAGGAATGCAGCAACAATGGCCCACTGATCAACACAGAACATATCGTTAGCCTCATAACATAATTGCCTAAGTCATACACTATATAGACAAAAGTATCGGGACACATTGAATTTAGGTGTTTCTTTTCTAACGGGTCTGGGATGCAAAATAATAATGACAAATGTCATTATATAGTTTTATATTGGGATAAATATCATTGCATTTCATTAGTTGTTTTGGTTTAAATTATCTTTACTTTCAAAATGCTTCAGATAGTTTTTACGTAATTTCTCTCAACATTTATTAGATTATTTTATTTTGGTTTTTTTTTTATCCATGACTATGATTTTAAATGCTCTACCTCTAAATTTCTAAAATATTTTTCCTGCTCCTACTGTAAATAATAATTTTCGACCCCAAATAACCATCTACTTTCTTCACATCTCACTTAGCCCTATAACACCAAACGTATCACATTTGATACATGAGTTTTGAAGCCCTCTACATGATCAATTTTTTTTCTTGAAAAACCTGATGTATACAATTAGATACATGCAATAGATGGATAATCCGCCAGGGGGGAGGACTTCACTCACCAGAAGCCTTTCCGGTGACACTACAAAATAGTCATTATTGATGCAGAAGGCAGAACTTTGCCAATATTGAAAAGGAATTACCAATTTGTTGTTGTTTGTTCAAAAATAATAATATTTGAGCATTGAGACCCGATGTAACAAATACGATACAAAACTGAAACTCTTACCTGGAAACTGATATTTGAAAAAACATTTTTTTGGTTGTTCAGAAGGACCAAAAAAGGCTCCAGTTTCAAAGAACTGGAATTTTCTGTCAATGATTTAATGGTTCAGGCTTTACAGGGTTAAGAAGATTAAACTTAAAAGAAAATATTGATATTTATAAACTATATGGACAAACATAGTGGGACACATCCTGGCTACAACTGTAAGATGTCCTGTTCATACTGATTTGAGATAAACATCAATATTAATAATCAATATGATATTTATCCCAATATAAAACTATATTATGAGATTTGTCAATATTGTTTTGTAGCCCAAACACCTGAATTCGATGTGTCCCAATACTTTTGTCCATATAGTGTATGACTTAGGTAATTATGCTACGTACAGTGTATAATTATATGTTTTTCTATGCTAAAAATATAAACTAAAACCTGGCTTCTTTTCACGAGCCACAACCGGATCCACATTTTCCTTCTCCTCCTTCTCCTTCTCCTCCTCCTCCTCATCTGTGGATTTTTTTTTTTTCCCACAACACATAAACGCCCACTATTCTCATGGCGAGATGGTTACCTTAGCTTCATTGTTTACAACTATAGCAGCACAGACGGTGTCCCCTAATGACATTTTATTCTTGTATAATATGCAAACATGTCAAACCCAGGTTTATTAGATCCAAGTCACACACTGTGGCTGGAAATTAACTTATGAGACTGATGAAATGTTACCGTCTGCGGGGGCCTTTAATCTGGTTGACACCAAGATGAGGATGATTTGTTTCTTTATTCTTTAAACACCTTTTACAGAAATCCAGATCTGTAATAGTAATAATAATAATGATACTGTATCCACCCTATTCACCCTACTGATTCATACATATGCCATACTATATTTAGACCTAAACTTCATGCAATATTAATATGTTGAAAATGGGGAAAGTGGGGGACAATTGCTGGTTAATTCTTCCCTTTGAGATTTTAATCAGTATTTCTGTACAATTCCTTGGACAAACGAGGATGTGCTGTAGATTTAGAATCCTAATTGGAGTTAAAATGACTACACTTCAGTGTTATTTGCTCTTTTTTCCTACATTCTGTTTATTTGGCACAGCAGCCTCCTGATCTCTGTGGCTCTGTTGCTATAGCACCGATGCTATGAGCTGAGGAGACAGTGGTTGTGTGCACAGTTGAACTAAATATGGTTGTCCCTTTTCACTGGAGTGATAAAACCTGTTACCTACTCAGTTGTTACTGTCCATCCACATCATCTGGTCAACAGGAGGGGGATGTCACTGGCCAGTGGAGGGAGATGTGGATGACACCAGTACATAACAATAGTATATTCTTGACACATATAAGTAAATCACTACTGAGAGATTAAAGTAAATACAAGCTACCTATGATGTCAATATGCTACTGGTGTAAATAATAATAATTGTTCGGGTGTTGTATTCACATCCATCCTGTTAAATCAGACCCTATGTGGATGGCTCTAATGCAAGATCTGAACACACTCAGGATACATTCAAAGGTGATCCGGGTTGTGTTTCTCCTCGTTCCCTAGTAGTCTTTACAGAAATATATCCTGGGGTCCATTAAAGAACTACTTACTCAGCTGATGTGTTCTTACTAGTGCAGGGTGTCAAACTTGTTTTCTTTCAGGTTTCACATTCAGCCCAATTTGATCTCAAGTGAGTCAGACCAGTAAAATAATAGCATAATAACCTATAAATAATGAAAACTCCAAGTTTTTCCTCTTTGTTTTAGTGTAATAAAAAATAAATTATGAAAAGATTTACATTTACAAACTATCCTTTCCCCCCAAAAATGTGAACAAAATGAAAAAACAGAAATTTCTTGAGAAAAATAAGTGCAATTTTAACAATATTATTCCTCAACTCATCATTTATACATGCACATTACACACAATGTCACACAAACATTTAGTAACAGGCTTAATATTGTTAAAATTTTGAAGTTTGGAATTTGGAAGTCAAAACTAAATAATTCATTCGTTTTCTGAACCCGCTTTATCCTCACTAGGGTCACGGGGGTCGCTTGGGGCCTATCCCAGCTACATAGGGGCGAAGGCGGGGTACACCCTGGACAAGTCGCCAGTTCATCGCACAATATTTTGTCTCTATTATTAACACAACTTATAGCTCGCAGTCGATCTACAAATACACAAAACATATGGCTGAATGTTGTTAAAATTACACTTAATTTGGTGGTGGTGGGTAAAAAAAAATTACTCTTAATTTTCAGGTTGTTCACAGTGTACTGTTTAAGGGTTATTATGATATTATTTTACTTGAGTTTATATTGGGCTGAACATGGAACCTGAGCTAAAATGACCTTGACACCCTCGACTGTTAATATTTTCAGTATAATTTTTGCAATTTGTAAATTCATCCAGCAGGCTGGATTGGAACCCCTGGTCTAGTGCAACAATACTGTCATTTTAAAATATGTTAAAGATGTCTGCAATGTTCAAGAAGTACCTGAACTCACCTGAATGTCACCCCTCCTAGTGCTTTTTTTTTTCTCTGTGAGGGAATACAGCATCCACTGTCAGATGATCCAGTGGGAATCCATAAACATGTAAACAATTGTAGCATCACTAAGAAACAGCGCTATTAAAAACAGCTTGCTCGGTAAAGTTGTGTTATCCATATTTAATTATAGGGGTTGATTCATGGTGTCAATTTATGCAAAGAGCAGGCAGAAAACTACCCCCCTTTAAAGTTGCCATTGGTCGCCTTCAAGCAGCATTGAATATGCAAAAAACATTACAGAGCCACTGTCTCCAACTTGAAATCAATGTGTTTGCATTGTTACAGGCTATGAACGACAGTCTTTACTTGTGTACTGAGCGGGTAAATAACATCAGATCAGAGGCGATCACATGATTATAGATGGACGTTTGTTCTTGAATACGTCTGGGTGGATGTTCTGATGGAAAGTCTGAACAAGGTCTGCACATACACCCGCTCATTCCCTTATTTCTTTTGGCAAATATTCCATAGTAAATTTCTTATGTTGTTTTTTATTTTCTAGAATAAATCACACTTAAAGAGGTCACGTTTTCCTTTTTTGGGAATTCCATATTCTCAGTTCTTGCTAATAATGACAGCAACTGAGAACCAGCCAAAGTAACTACTGTCACCATCACTCACTTCCACCTACATGTTTATGCTTTAAAATCTAAAAATAATGCTCTATCACATCTTCATTGTAGTTACATATTGGGAGATATCAATCTTACAATTGCTGTTACTGCATTCCCCTTCTCAAAAAAAAAAAAAAAAAAAAATCAGTCAATGGCTTGAAAAACGTGTAATTGCCTGCAGTGTTGTTGTAAACATTTTCACATTTACACACACAGTAGGCTAAGTAAGCAGTCTGTTTATACAGAAGCTCAGTAGGTGTACTGATAGGCTGATGGTGTTCCTCAGGTCATGACAGACTGCTGGAGGGATGTTTAGAAGTTTAAAAAGGTCACAAACACAACCAGAAAGAATAAGAGCAGTATGTCTGTAACAGCAGCACTTTGCCAAACTCAGTGTAGCATGCAACCATTCGTGAAGACACACACACCTACGCTCACACACACATACACAAAGTAATTCAAGTCACAACTTGGCAGTTGGGGGCTTTTGTCTGTTTGAGAAACTTCTAACAAATTGAAAGTCAAGCTGTCCTACAGTTAAGCAGCACATAAAACTTGTGCTGATGACTTTCAATTATTAGAAGATATTACTCTGTCTCTGCGGGAGGAAGACACACTTTATACACAACAGCACTATGTAGAATGGATCATAGAAGTGACGGCCCTGTGGGAAGAAGATGAAATGGGTGGCTAAATGTGCTGCGTTTCAGTAGAGTCATTTTTTAAACTGTCCAATGACGTCTCCTGGTGTTCCTCTCGGTGACAGACGTGGCCGGCGCTGTCAAACGCTGGCAAGGGCCAAAGTCAACGATCAGCTCCTCACACTGTACCAGACAGGACAGAGTCAGTAAAGGTCGTGATGAATCATGGTTTCAGCAGGACCGTCTCCTTGACCTATGTCACTGCTCATCCCAGAGGCCCACAGAAATTACTGTATCAAAGTAGAATTACCTCCACATGCTTGGATGGTTGCACCACACAGTCCGGTCACAGTTTACATCCATTTCTGTTCAGAGTCAAGATACATGCAGTGAGGACTTTCAAGGAATTTAATTAAAGATATTAGTGTCTTTTTTTTTTTTTTTTTTTTTTTGGCAAAACTGAAGTTCACACAGAGCCAAACAGTAAGAACTGACCATTTGCTCAAGGCTAAAATGCCACGTCCAGCTGGTCGACATAGAAACACAAGGGTAAGTGTCATGAATTAAAACTGTCTTTTCTGAAGCTGATAACGTAGCTCTGAGGTGAGGTGTGCTGCTTCCATGGAATGTCTGTTTGAGAGTTATACATGTGCAATACTGATCGAGCACTGGTAGGAAAAAGGTAGAGTTTAACTCTTTCAATGCCATGGGCCGATTAAATCGGCTTTACGAAAACAACCTGTAAAGTGCCACGGGCCGATCAGATCGGCTTTGAAGAACACGCCATATTTGTGTACAAACAAACCATCCACCCCCATTTCTTCCTCACATTTCGATGACGTTCTTTCTGTGTCCCCCTTTTGAGACCAATCAGACGGGAATTTGAGGTCACACGACCGAATAATATCTTTATATCTTTTTAATGTTTCTTATTCTCCGGTGTTTCATCAGAGGGAGCCCTCCATGCCGGGGGGCGGCTGTGGACTCCGGGGGCTGTGGCGCCTTCTCTCACTGGGGTCCGCTCCTTTCTGGTGGGTGGGGGTCCCAGTTGGCCCTCTCCCACTAGTTGGGATGCGGGGCTGTGTTGCTGGTGCCTGGTCGCCGGGGTTGGCGGCTGCCTCCTGGTGCGGATGGCTCCCTGAGACAGCGCCTCCTAAATTAATGTTTTACTTTTACTTGTACATTTTTGTTCTGGTCTACCCGTGCTCAGTCAGTCTTCTTAAGTATGTGTGAGCTTGTGGGTTTGCATGTATATGTGTGTGTGTGTGTGTGTGTGTGTGTGTGTGCGGGTGAGTGGGTGGGTGTGGGTGGGGGGGCGGGACTGATTTTTAAACTGATATGTAAAGCACTTTGTGCTACAGTTTTTAATGTATGAAAAGTGCTATATAAATAAAGATTATTAGTATCATTATTATTATTATTATTATTATTATTATTATTATTATAATAAATTATGCAAATTATGATCAATAATGAATCGGCTGCGTCCGGTGTGTTTTGAATCTAATCAGCAATCGGTCGGATGTTACCGAGCGGTTTCCTGCAGGATTCTTCAAATATTATAAAAACGACGCGAAATACTGAAAAACGGCCAAATTCTGTGGCACTTTTAAGGCTTATTAGCCCCTTAACTGTCTGGCACCGAAAGAGTTAAAGACAGTTTTAACCTAAAATAGAACCGAGTACCGTACTTTCCGGACAATAAGCTGCTACTTTTTTCTCGTCTTGAACCCTGCGGCTTATACAGCGATGCAGTATAGATTTATACGGGCTAACTGCCACCAGGGGGCACTCTAGCAGGAAGTGCAAAAGTGAGACAGACGGGTGGAAGAGGTGATGCGAAGAGAAGTTTTAATCTTAACTTTGAACAGTCATTTTGCGTGTCATGCACAAACCCTCATCATGGAAAACACACGAAGAAATGCATATTTTGCAGCTTTTAAGTTAAAAGCAATCGATGTGTCTGTCCAAGAAGGAAATAGAGCTGCTGAACGTAAGTGCCACTGAGCAACAACGGAGGAGAGACGTAGAAGGTGTATGACGGAGGCTTTGAGGCTGTTCAACTCCAACACTGAAGAAGACGACTGCAGTGGTTTCAATGAGCAGAAGAAAGAGGAAGATAGAGATCAATGACTTTTCTGGGTTTTTGAACCAGCTGTGTTCCTGCCATTTTACTGCCGTGTTACAAGCACTGTTTGGAAAAAAGCAGTTAAGGTATGGAAATAAATATTTAAATAATCTGTCCACCATCTTTCTGTGTAAATATCTCATGTTACAACGTGGACACCTACGGCTTATAGTCAGGTGCAATTTATAGTCAGGCGCGGCTTACAGCCTGCAAAGTACGATATATATACAGGGTGTATCAGAAAAAAGTTGACTCAGAAAAAACAACATAAAATCGAAATGTGAAGACATTTTGAAAATCTGGTCATATGTTTTTATTGATCATGTAATTCTCCCTTGATTGACACCAATATCCTGGGTCAGTTTTCATGCTTCAGTGAACAACGCTAATTTGAATTGTGCAAAATAAAAGTCTTTTGCTCATGGAAGTGTAAGGGTTAATATGAGATCTGTTGCCACTGCTGACAAAAATAAGTACATGTTAACCCCCTACCATCGATACAAAGATTTCACACATCGGTGAGAAACTGAAAATTAATAGCAAAATTTGCTCAGTGAGTCAAGATTTGAATTGAAGGCACACACTTCTGTTAGTCGCAGGATTCCAGCACGTTTAGTCTTCCGCATGGGCCACACAAATTTGTGCCCTCCTCAACATATCTGCGTCGATATTGGTTTGTTTCTAACAAATGAAATGACCAAGAATGAACACCAAGATGATGAAATGAATTACGTATGCTGACTGAAATGTTTCAAATTTCAGATGGTCAGCTCAAAAAAAGCTTAAAGAATCCTCACTAACAGCATTAACCCCTTGCATTGGGCATGACAGACTCAAACCTGTCGTGAATGTGAAATCTTTGAAATGATGGTAGGGGGTTAACGTAATAATTTTTTTCCTGTTTTATGTATGCAAGTAAAATACCAACAGAACTTGTCATCCATGGTGACAGATCTCATATTAGCCCTTACACTTCCATGAGCAAAAGACTTTTATTTTGCACAATTCAAATTAGCATTGTTCACTGAAGCATGAAAACTGATCCAGGACACTGGTGTCTTATCAGGAGAATTATATGGCCAATAAACACATATGACCAGATTTTCAAAATGTCTTCACATTTTGGTTTTATGTTGTTTTTTCTGATAGTCTACTTTTTCTGATACAGCCTGTAGTACATAAGGGAGTGGATTTGCGTGGCGAGGTGAAGGATTTGGATGAAACTCATACATTAGAACCAAGGTTGAGTCACATTGCCAAGACTGAAAGACTGACTGGTTTTACTTTCAGGTTGTCCAGATCCAAAACGCACATTTCATACCAGATCAATAATTGATATTGAACACAGACAGTCTAGTCTGCACAGGCAATATAAGACATTCCACTTTGTATTTTTCATTGCTTATCCTACTATACTCTCAAATCTGTTTTTTTACTATTATCTCTTTCTATTTACAGGAATAGAGCAGAGCATCGTTGCACTTAACTGTATGATTCATTTTGTATTTGTATGTGCAGAACGTGACAAGTAAAAGCAGTTAGAACCTTGAGTGCAAGATTTCACAAAACTAGGTTGTTTTTTCCAAATGACATCACGTTTCCAAGAATATTGTTGGAGACTATTGGAGAATCATAGCAATAATCAAAAGCATGTTTATTGTGCAGCTTGATCTGCATCAACATGGTGACACATATGATTCATGAATGGGATTTATTCATGTGCATCATGTATGTATATGTGTATGAATCTTCTAAAAGCTTACATGCCCTGGATACGGTCTGCCCTGAAACGCTGAGGTTTATGATGAACTCTTAAGCCCTCAGTCATCTTTGGTTTGTTGCATGTGTAATGGATGGTGTGTCTTGTCCATCCATACACTTAAGACTTGCTCTCATATATAAGTCTGTATTCTGTCTGATTCCATCGCATCTTCCAAACTACAACTGTCAAAATGGTACAGGTACTTACAGACCTGTGCTGCAGCATTTATTCTTACTGTCAGTTCTAGTGATATTCCAATAATATCATACTCACAACTTCTTTACATTTGACATTTTATGACAGTGTAATGTATGTATATTATGTAACTCATATGATGTGTGCACTTAGTTACATGTGCTAGTGCCAGTTTATGTCAAGACACCCTTGTAAAAGAGTTTCTTAAATAAATGTTGGAAAAATACCATGTTAGACTATTTCTGAATGTGCTATGTGCTTGAAGGTTTGTGTCATCATGACACCTCACTCTTAGACAGGAAGATGAAAGGAATCCACAGTGTCTACTTTGCTTGGAAATATCAGCAGTGCCTATATTCTAGGGGATGTCTGCGCTGTCTCCTGACCCTGTTCACTGCACAACAACTGGGCATCAACTGGAGATAGCTCCTGTTGAGAGGAGCCATTAACCTTATCACCTGACACACACACATGTAACAATGTTGGACAGTCAATGGGTGTGACATTCTCTACTCCGTATAGGAATCTAGGATCCTTAATGTTAGTCAGTCAACTGCTGCACCTGCTGTTGTATGTACCTGACTCCCTGCTTCAGGTAAACTCTTTTGATTCCAGAATCCAGTGACTCTGTCTCTTGTCTCAGAATTTTTACCTCCACCAAGGAGGTTATGTTTTTGTCAGCGTTGGTTTGTCTGTTTGTCTGTCTGTCTGTCTGTGTGCAAGATAACTCAAAAAGTTATGGATGGATTTGGATGAAAACTTCAGGAAATGTTGATACTGGTTAAAGGAACAAATGATTAAATTTTGGTGGTGATCGGGGGTGGGGTGGGCGCACTGACCTGCCTTGGCGGAGGTCTGCGCTGTCTTTTCTAGAAAAGCACTTGTAGAGCGCAGACCTCCGCCAAGGCAGATCAGTGCCCCCCCCCGATCACCACCAAAATTTAATCATTTGTTCCTTTAACCAGTATCAACATTTCCAGAAATTTTCATCCAAATCCAGGGCACTGACCTGCCTCGGCAGAGGTCTGCGCTCTCCGAGTGCTTCTAGTTCTATCAATAAAACAGTGACTAGCTTCCAGTGAGACCCCTTCTATCTTCAATAATGGCGTGTTTCCACAGTTCGGTACAGTTCGGGTTAGTACAGTACGGTATGGTTTGGAATGGTAAGGCTTGGCCAGGCCAAATGCCTAACATGACATCATACCAGTGTGACCGATGCCAATAAACACAGCACAAATAACAACAATGGAGGACATCCAGCAGCAAGGTGTGACATTTTTAGAAGGTCTAGCTCCACCCTATCCCTACCGTACCATGTTCCTACGGACCTTCAACAGACCACAACCAAGAAACGGCGCAGTGTGGGTTGGTTCTTTTGGCCCCTTTCACAATGGAAACAAACAAAGTACTTTACTGTCGCCTACCAACCCAAACCATACCACTCAGTGGAAACGCACTATTAGAGCCAGAATATGCAGTGAATAATGGCCAGAAAATAGTTTATACTGAACATTGTGATTTCATAGTGAATTTCAATTTAATCCCTGAGTTCAAGAAAATATTGTTGCCAAATTTTAGTAAATGTCATTTCAGCAGAATAAATTTAAATTCATCAGAATTGGACAGATAAGCCTAGAAATGGATGGATAATTGAAAATATAATGCGGGTACAGAGGCATAAAAACAAGAAACTATGATCTGTCATGTTCTTCTAGGTTGCTTCTACAATGCAGTAGTCCTCCATTTCTTTATTTAGATGTAGACTGCATAAGCCATTACAAAAGATTTCTGTGCCTAAGAGAGAACATCTTTGAAAGAAGAGCAAATGCATAACAAAAGGAGACTGCTCTAATTTTCCCAGTAATTTGTAGATTAAGAAAAAAAAGGCCACTTTGAAATAGGTGGAAAACAGAAAGTCAACAGGTAACCTTCATTTGCTGAGTCCCACTGTGCCTCGTAGCACTGTCTGTGCATTTTAAAATTCTTGGAGCGGCAGTAAATGTATGATGAATGAGAAGTGAGTTGTCGGCCAACTCTGAGACTCTGTAGCACTCATAAACAGTGTCAATCTGGAGGGGCTGCATCACTGGGAGACGAGCTAAACGGGCTGAACCGGTTTAATTTAATTAAACCCCAAAGTGCATTGTGTGAAATAGAATTTATTCTGCAGCCAAACTTCTTCTGTCTATTTGTATTGTCTAGTGCTTCACTGTAACTTCTGCACTATTCATCAAGTTTTATCACATTTTAATTCCTAACTCAACTAAAGGCAGGTTGGCTGTACACCAGGCACTTTAGCTAGAGCGTTTTTTCTTGAAATTATTTTTCTTGTGGTCAGTTTGGCTGTTAATATCCCAAAGCTCTGGCCATGTGAAACAGCTGCTGGACAGATGTTTTAAACAACATGCAGAGTTGAGCCAAGGTGTATTCTATATGCGCCACAGCACAATATGATGTATGTGGAGACTTAAAAAAATAATAATAATAAGTTGTTTAACCCTCCGGTATCCGGGTGTGCTTTTTAGGTACACTTTGCACTTCGTGTTAAAAAACTTCATATTATTTTTCACAATTTAAATAAGGTTAGAATTCAAAAGTTGTTTGTTTGTGCATGATCTTTAAAATTCTGGCCACCAACTAAAATTTGCACATTGTAAACAAAAGAAAATTACAAAACTAGCATCTGTCTCCCAAGTGTGCCTAAAACGCACTATTTTTTCCATTATAACCACTGTTTTTGATCCGAAAGCCATTAAGGCATAAATCCTGCTTTTACTGATATCTGGGCTTCATTTGAGAGGTGAGGATCTAAATTAATTTATTAACGTTGTTAATGTTGCTGTTAATCATTGACATATGCCAGGCTGCAAAAATCAAATAATATTTAATCCAATTTTTATGTAGTATTTTGAAAAAAACAAAAACAAACATATTTTGTGTTTTTTTGCGACAAAAAATGTAGTGATATCATGATGAAAAGAGATTGTTTAAAAGGTTAAAAAAATGTAAAATGAATGATTACTTGATATGTATGATGATTACGGCTGACCTTGATTTACAAAAATAAAATCAAATTAGAGCAGAAAAATAAATCAATATATAATATTTAATAGTTTGATTTATAGGTGTGCCATTTTGGCACACTTGGTGACAGATGCTAATATTTTTGAACATTTGACCTAGCACCAAAAATAACAATGCAAATTAACCAGTTTTGGAGTTAATCATTGACATACGCCACGCTGTAAAAATCAAATATGTGATCCAATTTTTATGTAGTATATTGAAAAAAAAATTTTTTTGCGTGTTTTTACATCCAAAAAAAATGGTTTGTTTACATTACAAACACGGCATTTAAAGGGTTAAAAAAAATGTGGCAATTATTGAGTAGTTGGTATTTTTATTTACAGCTCAAGTTGATGAAATAGAAATAAGTGTAAAAGAATTCAAAACAAGCTGTATGAAAAAATTTTTGACATTATTCCACAAGTGTCCCAAAATGGCACACTTGGTGCTTAGTAAGGGCCTTGCTGGACGGGATACCGCAGGGTTAATTAAACTCCCCCCACAGAAAAAGGCTTCAGCCATATTAGCAGCTAGTTCTGAGAGTTTCTGTTATTTCTTACTGTTTACTGTAACCTGTAGTTTGACACGCTGACAAGAGACAGATCGAAAAATCTGACCGAAAGAAGGAAGATCTACTGGATTAGATTAATATAGCGCTTTTAAATGTACGCGTACTCATAGAGCGTACAGTGGATCTATTATTCATTCAGTCACACGTTCACACTCTGGTGGTGGTAAACTACATGGCAGGCTGATGGAAGCGTGGCTGCCAATCGGTGCTAACAGTCCCTCAAACCAGCAAACATTCACACGCATTCACAGACCAGTGTGAGTAGCACTGGAGGCAAGATGGGTGAAGGGTCTTGCCCAAGGGCACTATGGCATATGATTAAGACCGAGCAGGATTCGAACCCACTAATTATTAGATGACCCACATAAGAAACAAAACGATGATCTTACTGAGCTAATGTTACTGCATTGGTAACTGTGACAGACATTTTGTCAGTGCAGCTGTTATTTGCTCAGTAACTTTATCTCTCTACAATCTGCAAAAGGGAATTTAAATACATTACACAATCTTGGCAAAAAAACCTTAAAGTTGTACAGCTGTGCTGGAACCAAAAATTTAACAAAACAATGTAGTCCCAAAAATCCCCCAAAGTTTACGTGCTTTGCTTGTGACTAATACTGACTCAAACCATGTCTCTACTCTATTTCATCCCTTGGCCCTCCCCATTACCCCTACCCCTCCATAATGCACATCTACGTGAGGAGGTAGGGGTGTCCTGATTCTTGACGAGCCGGAGGGGAAGGGCTAAGGGGGACTGCTGTTTGGCCCTTGATATGGAAATTTTTCAGGACCACACTACAAACTGAGGGGTATGAGAAATCTCCCGTAATTCTTTTCGAATCATCAGCAAAGTAGAGGCAAACACAGCAAAAAAGTGCTGCAATGTGACAAAAGAAACACACAAATGTAAGTATTTTCTTAGTAAATAAATGTATCATTTGATCATCTGTTTAATGCTGTTTCAACGTATTACAGACCGCATTTCTGCTGTTTTTACTTGATAGCCGCAAAAAGATGCCCAAGCCCACGCAAAAGAGACGGTTACAGCTGCTGATGACATGGTGAATTATTTTGCAAACAACGTTGTCACATCTGGTAACAGTGCCATCGACGACTGCTGATGACATAACAGGTGTCAAAGCGTTGTCTCATTTCATAGGGCAAAGGTGTCAAACATGCGGCCCAGGGGCCAAAACGGGCCTGCCAAAGGTTCCAATCCGGCCCGCGGGATGAATTTGTAAAGTGCAAGTTAGGGCATCAAACTCAAAAATAATATCATAATAACCTATAAATAATGACAACACCAATTTTTTCTCTTTGTTTTAGTGCAAAAAATCATTAAATTATGAAAATGTTCACATTAACAAACTATCCTCTAACAATAAAATGTGAATAACCTGAACAAATATGAACAACCCGAAATGTCTAGAGAAAATTAAGTGCAATTTTAACAATTTTCTGCCTGTTACTAAATGTTTTGTGCCTTTGTAGATCTGATCTGTAATGCATATTTTTAAATGATAAGTAGCAGCAAAATATTGATAAGATTGCAATTATATTTCTTAACAAATTTAATTTTTTTCAGGTTATTCACATCCTTTTTGTTTGGATAGTTTGTAAACGTAAATTTTGGCTTAATTGAATGTCTTTTTTTTTTTTTTTGCACTAAAACAATTTGGAGTTGTCATTATTTATTGGCTATCATGCTATTATTTTACTGGTCCGGCCCACTTGAGATCAAATTGGGCTGAATGTGGCCCCCGGAAGAAAATGAGTTTGACACCCATGTCATAGGGAAATATTTCAACCCCTACCCCTTGCAACTCAGTTTCAAGGGGTAGTGCCAAGGGCAAGGGCCAAGTGGTGGGGGTAGGGGTGAACATGAGAATTGAGATTGGGCCCATACGTACGCTGCAGGTGTAGATGGTAAAAAGGCAGAACATCCACCCAACAGTTAATCATATAACTACCCTTGTGTGGATGGAGAGTCTAAAAAACTAAATTATAAGCTAAGTGTTATATGTGTTACTATTTAATAGAATGTCATCTGCTGTCTCTGTTGGTTGTTGTTTTTTCTTTAAACTGTTCTTTTCTCTCTCCTCCATCCAATAACCCCAGTCATTTGAGGCAGATGGTGTCAACCCGGAACCCAGTTCTGTTGAAAGTTTTTCCTTTTGTACAAGCAGTGTTTCCTCCCCACTGTCGCCTAGGGCTCGGTCCTTGAGGATTTGTTGGCTTTCCCTGCTAAAACTAAAAGCTAAAACTACTTCCTCATGGGATAGTTTGGTCATTCATATAAACAGCCTGTATTTCCAGGAAATATGTAGTTGACAGCACTGAGCTGAACACATTTTCTTGTAATCAGGGGCTGGACTGTTACAGTATTACCTTCGGAGACACTGAGCCACAGGTATTCTGGTTCTGTGTAAATGAACGAGAACACAAAATGAAACTTGCCAACTTCTACTAAAATACATTGATTCATAGTAGTAGAGGTTAGTACAGACACAAAGATTTTTTAATTGTTTGCTGAATAGGTAATTAACACTACACAAGACCTCAAGTTCTGCCTGACAAACCAGTTACAATTGGGTGAATTGTACCTTTGAGGCAGAAAACTTGATTAAAAGGCTACATTAGTATTCACCACAACAGTTTCATTCATTGCAATGAAACAATGCAATTGAGTGAGGGAAGAGAAAAACAAACATTACGAAAAACACAAATTTATCTGCCAAGAAAATCCTATGAAGCACAGCCAGAGGAGATGTTGCTCCCAAAATCCTGTCTTCCTCTCTTGAGTTTTCTCTTCCAACATAATGAGGAGCCCAGCGAACGCTGCCTCCAAAACCTAGCATTCTGGGAAATACGCCCACACAGAAAGGGCTCATAGGTCAATTCACTTACAGAGCTGAACCACCCTGAGCGGATCCAGCAGAGGTGAGCCAGAGACACATGGATGCATGTCTTTAAATGACTGCCTGCAGGGGGACATAAAACCGAAAACAAGCCAAGCTGAGATGCAAGTGGAACACACGGAGAACAGATGGGCAGGGGGAGCTCAGGCTGCATAATATTTCAAGTGAGTGTGTGTGTTTGTGTACACTTGCACACTAACATACATGCATAACCACATGGCATTCGATACGTCCCCTTTCCATCCGTATAAATGTTGCAGACCCCAAAGCTCATCTCTCAAAGTTCTGGTAACAAGGAACCCTAACTGCAACAAGTGCAGGATCTGCCCGAATTAGCCAATCACAGCCTTCTCTTAACCCATAAAAACCCACTGCTGCTTTTGGGGCAGTTCCCGAAAAATTTTTTGTCAATTTTTAACCTTCCCTAAGTGATTTATGGCCATTTACTCTAACATTATGTTCTACATTTTGCATATATTTAATTTACTGATCATGTAGATCACAAGTGTCAAACATGTGGCCTGGGGGCCAAATTCGGCCCGCCAAAGGGTTCAGTCCAGCCTCTGGGATGAATTTGTAAAATGCAAAAATTACACTGAAGATATTAACAATCAAGGATATTAAAATCATTTTAGGTCATTTCAGTCTAAAGTGGATAAGACCAGTAAAATACTATCATAATAACCTATAAATAATGAGAACTGTAAATTTGTCTGTTTGTTTTAGTGCAAAAAAAGGAAAATTACACAAAAATGCTTACATTTACAGTCTAGCCTTTAACAAAAAATGTGAATATCTGAAATGTCTTAAGAGGAATGTGGAATTTTAATAATATTTGTCCTGTTATTTAATGTTTTGTGTATTTGTAGATCCACTGTGACCTCTAAGTTGTGATTCACATGTATAAATGATAAACTGAGGTGTAATATTGTTAACATTACACTTATTTTACAGGTTGTTAATATTTGTTCATGTTATGTTCAAGTTCAATTCGTAGATGTAAACATTTTCATTGCGGAATTTACTTTTTTTCACTCAAAAGTTCTTATCCTGTTATTCATATTATTTTACTGGTCCGGCCCACTTCATATCATATTAGGCTGGATGTGGCCCCTGAACTAAAATGAGTTTGACACCGCTGATATAGATGTTCATTAAAGATCAGATTAAAGTTAAGCGTTATTATATCCAAAACAGAGAAAACTGGAAAAAAAAGATACATTTTCCTGCAAAATATAACATTAATTAAACATAAAGTAAGTGTGTTCACCTACTCTCATTGATCCAACTCCATGGGTTTTACTGGTGAATCAATATTGTAGAAAATGACAGTGTTTCCATGTTCACTATGGAGCCTCTGAACGTCCAAATGGGTCATATCTGATGACCATGAAAAGATGACAAACTGTATTTCACATGAATTGTTGACATGTATTGATAGGATTAGTGGATCAACGGTTATTAAACATTTTATATCAGTGAATGATTTTGGATATTTGGGTCTGTAGGGGTTAATAAGATCATTCTAAAACGTTGCTGCCTTAATTCCCCTAATCTTATTCTATCTTAATTTTCAGCTTCACACATTGGTTTCTTTACTGGGGAAAGACTTCCTCAGCATTCCCCAGTACAAGCAGCTGCTCTCCATCCCTATCTTAAATTCCCCACATAGAATGGATCATTCATTACTTTGGCAGGAAGCAATCTACTGAGGGCCACATCTAATGAATCTACCAGACAGATACTTAGACCTATACATATACACATGTACACACGCACCGACAGAAACTGAAATTAGCTCGTCAATATCTCATTTCTGCCAACTAAAACAGTGGCACCTGGTTGAGTTTGTACACCATGCTCCGTCTAATTAAAATATCAGACCACGTCACTGCATTTAAGTCAAACTGTGAGATAGGTGTCATGAAGCGTCTCATAAAACTTGCTAATAAGTGACTGTCTATTCCTATATTTACAATACCATCAATTTTTGACGGCCCTTTTTCTCCTGAAATGTCAGTTTGGGCTTGGTTGATACAGACGTTCATGGTATTCAAAATGGCACAAGACATAGTGGGTCCTTAATCAAATGTTACAGAAAAGCAATTCTCTCCAAGGTGACCTGCGTTGCTTCGCACCAAGTCATAGTAATGAGCATTTTAAAGCCAAAGCAGAGACAGCTAACCCTCACTCTTCTCTTCAGGTCTGTATTTATTACCAACTTGTCATCGATCTTAGTCTCTGAAGACGGAAAGAAACAAAGAAAAAGAAAGAAACAGAGAATGATCTAGTTTTGCTTCACATAACAGTAATCAGCTTTTTAAAGCCAAAGCACAGACAGGTAACCCTTATATTTCTCCTCAGGTCAGTATTTATCACCAAAACAGAAGACTGGCTGATGTCACAATCTTACACTGCGGATGTTTTTAATTCAATCAAGTTGCTTTCGAACTACTATGAGTGAGATATGGTGTGTTTACAGTATATGTATAGTAAACTATCATAAACAAGAGACACACTTTGGTCCTTAGACTCCTGTAGGAACACCACTATGCAAAGTGACTGAATGGATTAGGAGTTACAGTTATGGAGAAAACTACCCTGAAGCTGAGGCTCTGATATTGGCGATGAAGATGGATGAAGCTGAGGATGTGATGCCTTCAGAGAGTTAAACTAAGACTAGATGAACAGAGGTGGGGTAGGGGTGGAGGAGGGTTGCAAAACTAGCATCAAACTGAAATATCAGGAGAGTGAGGGAACACTTTCAAAGTTTGAGAGCTTTGTGTTTTTGTGAGTTGTTTGTAGTACTAATGTTGCTAGACTGAGAAGTTAATTAAGTTTCTTTATAGATCATTGTTTCAGAGTTCTACTGTATCACTGGCGCAAGAGGGTGTCAATGTCTAACACTCATAAATCATGTACACTGTAAAAAATGGTTTGTGTTGGTAGTCTGCTTTTTTATATCAGTGTGCAGTGCAGGATTAGTAGTATATTCTATATTCAGCCCAAAATCAATTTACATAGTTAGCAACAGGGAAGCTCAACATGATTTAAGTGAGACTCAATATTTTAGGATTATTATAAGAGCATGGAAGCACAAATAAAGACCACAGACTATTATTATAAAAGGGAAACACTGCTGATTCTTTGGCATCTGTCTTCACTCCAAGTGTTCACTTAATCCACTTTACCCTGCTGGGTTTGTATGACATGTTACTTTACTGGAAATGAAGAATTAACAACATGAAATTGCAACATCAGACAGCGAAGAATGACACAGACTATCCTGCCCTGATGTTCTCTAACATGCAGTACGTCTGATTTATACAGATATGATGCAGAACACAACACTGAGTACACATGTTGTACATAATCGGCCTGATCACAATCAAAGTGTACAAGTATATTTGCATCAATTATTAATCAGTATTGCAAAAAGATACCCCCAAAACCATTCCCAAAATGTTTCTTTGGCCATCTTATTACTAGATCTTGCAATTCTCCAAATTTGAAGAAAATCGGATAAAAACTGATAAAATGGCGACCCAATGAGCGTGAAAACGTGCACAATTTTATTGTTATAAGAGAGCAAAATTATTGTACATAATGTTTTGTAACACAACAAATAATTACTACTCAACTCCTGTGTCTTTTTTATTACAAAATACACACATCACATTGCTTTTCACTTATTGATCATTTTTGTTGAACAGTTGTTTGATTATCAATTCTTATTTTCAGTTTTAAGACAGTCAACCATTTTGTTATGAAAACCCTTCTTTTACAGCCCTTTAATTGTAATAACAGAATGGGAACCTGTTATTTAAGTATTATTATGACTAAATATGCACAACTAGACAGATTTTGGTATGCTCCCTGGCTGCAAAAAGTTTGGTAACAATGTGTCAAACGGATGTTTACGTCGAACCGCATGTTTTCAATGGCGCGTTGTTCACCAAAATTCATGTAGTGTCCGTACACCAATATACTTCCATCAATAATATCGCGTATATGCCTTATAGATATATTGTTATAACTTCTTCACAAATGTTTATTTACTCCTGTACCAGGAAGACTTAGTTACAGATCTAACAGAGATGTGACCATGTGGTAAGTCAGATTTCCATTCCAATCTTGTAGAGTCTGTACACCAAGTAGTGTCCGTACACCATATCAAAATATGTGGGTCTAATTTTATTGTTTCTGTCAATATATAAAATTTTTCAGCACGCATGCTTTGGACACAACATCTATGCAATAAACAATGCATGATTATCCTGAGTGCTGAAACATTTGTATATCTTTGTAGGCATTAAATTTGGAGGCTATTAGGCTGTAGCGTCTGTACACCCAATAATTTCTGATTTGGCAGGGGAAAGCCTGCAAAATTTTTAGTAGTAATACAATAATAATATAAAAATATTTTGGACTTTAAAAGAGAAATATCAGACAAATAAAATGGCCTGTCTGATTTTTTGATAGAGCATTATTATTTTTTATGTATCTGTGCATCCCTCCTGTTACCCTTGATTGTGATCAGGCCGAATGTTCACTTCATCAATGAGCAAATACATTTGAAGTTACTTATAGTGATTGGTAAGTTTTATCCATTCCTTTTTTTTTAACAATTAATCCTTGTGAGGATCATGGAGGGGTGGAGCCTATCCCAGCTACCAACAGGTAAAGGCGTGGTTTGCCCTGGACGCGTCATAAGTTCAATACATGGCTGATATACACAAAATTTGCTCTCTCGAACCTAGGACCTTCTTCCTGTGAGGTGAAAACGCTGACTACTGCACCACTGTGCCACCAGTATCGTAAAATATTGCAATAATATCAGTCCAAAATAAAGGAGGAAAAGCTCATTATTGTTTGGTTGTTATCAGAGTCCATTTTATAGGATCACAGTTCAATATTATCATATGATCTTTTGGCCAGATCACCCATCCTACCAACATATCATGGATCTCAAACCAAAAACAAAAGGAAGATGATGACCTTTATGAGTAAACAAACTACCTAATTTAACTTCGTATCTGTGTGAAGAAACAAACGTCTAGTTTCTTCCTGCTGCCCCTTATAATTAGCTGACAGAAAAAGCGGCAAAGCTCTCATATTAGAATGAGCCAGAGGTTGTTTACTGATAAACACAAACGCACTGAAACTCCTGTCATAAAGAATAATAGTCATTAGTTAGCCAAGAAATAACCTAATCACACCGTGCTGCCTTTAAGCCTGTTTTGATGAATACGACACCGATGCTGAACCGCCGTAGTGACGCCAATGCAATAATCATCGGGGAGCTCTTTCCCAGATAGCAGACGAACATGACCTGGAATCTTTGGGATCCATTTGTCTTTTCTCCCTTTGTCTTGCTCACTGCTGAATCCTTATTGAATAAATGTTAAGGCGACCAAGGCACAGATGACACATTGCAGTCTACAAAGCAGGGCCTTAATTGAAGCCTATTTATCACTTAGGATAGCTGTGATGCCAATGTGGGGGATGAGCAGGAGAGCTGGAGGGAGACCATTAAACCAAAACACAGGCAGACTGGAGGTGTGGGTTCCTCACTAACACCCTTCTACTGGTGTGATAACAAGCACAAAGTTGAGTAATTATCATTTTTCATTAATGAAGATAAATTGTACGATAGTCTGCAAGTTTGTTTACGATATAATTATCTTGTTTAATAATGCACTGAAGATGAATCTATGAGGATGGTTGGAATACAATCTGCTTTTCCATTATATACACCGTGGGGGCCCGACTTTCAAAAAAATACTCAATTAGCCTATTATTGTGGATTATAATCACAAAGTTAATGTTATTTTTATTAGCCTATATTTGTAATGATACTAGATGCTCTCAAATGGAAATCATTTAAAAGGTAATGTAAAAGCTGCATTCTATTCATAAAAGAATGGAACTAGTTACAATTTCACTTTGCCGCTCGATTAGAATAATAAGCTGACATTTGGATTTACAACGTATTTTCAATTTGAGTGGCAAAGGTATTTGCCATCTGAACATGATATTTTAGTCAGTAATGATAGTCAGTGTGTTAGAACTAGGGATGTAACAATATGAAAATTTCATATCACGGTTACTGTGACCAAAATTATCATGGTTATCATTAGGGATGGGAATCAAGAACCGGTTCTTTTTTGAGAACCGGTTCCCAGTAGCACGATTCCTTGGAATCGTTTGCCTGCCTGCTTAACGATTCTGCTTATCGATTCCGCCTTCGTTATGCATGCGCACTGACGTCACATGTACGCTGCATTGTTTTGGTTAGAACGTAGCCAACATGGTGTTGAGGCAGAAACAGCCTAAAAAGATGACACCAAGTCCACTTACTTGGAACACTTGCAAAGCTTCCATGTCTTCAAAAGAGTGGAATCCCTCCAATATCCTCAAACATTTGTCCACAGCATGTGAATCATTTACAGGAATGTCACGTATTTGATACACAACTTAGCGGCGCTTGTGAATGTAGTGGGAGAGTGAACTCTGGGCTGGTTCCGATTAGGGCAACAAACGTCGTAACTCCTCAAATACAAGTTTCCGAAGGTAAGAAGGGAAATGAAATGAGGTGCACAACAACGGGAGACAAGCCAAGCCAAGTCGAACCGGTTCCATGTAGTAGAAAAGCGGCAATAGAGGAATTAGTAAAGCATCTTTAGTTTCACTTTCACTGCACCCCCCCCACCACCACCACCACCACCACCACCACCACCACCACCACCACCACCCCAGAACCGGGCCCAGCGTCATCTGTTATTATTATTTGTATATACTGTAATATGTTATATTTTCTGTGCAGAGATGGAAATCTAAAAGACAGTTAATGCAAACTCACCCGTTTGTACTCTTTTATTCCCTCACCCAATGAAAATCAATAAGAGAATCGATACGGAATCGGATCGATAAGCAATATCGATAATGGAATCGGAATCGTTAAATTCTTAATGATTCCCATCCCTAGTTATCATTATTATCGCGGTATTGTTGAAATTGTGCTCAAAATGTTCAAAAAGTACTTATACACACACTGAAATAATTTAACCAACTTCTATTTTGAAGAAAAAAAACAACTAAAAAAACCAACTAAAATAATAGGCACAATGTACTTTCTGTTGGCAGAAACGTTCAAGTATTAACCCTTAGTGGTCTGAGCCTATTTTGGCCATTTTTCAGTACTTTTGATTTTTCCTTTATATACTATACACAGAAATGTTTACTATACCCATGTTTGGTATCTTTTTTTTCAGAACAACTTCATTTATATCATCTGTCTATTATTTTTTTCACTTTAACCTACTACATCAACATAACAGACCAGAAAACACAAAAAAATATATAAAATTCGATTTGAAAAATGTATATACTTTATTGCATAAATAACACAAAGATGCTTAATGAACTTTTTCAAAGACTTTAAAAGTGAATACTGGTTCCAAATATTAGGTATAGAAAATCAAAATTGTAATAAATTAAAACTATACTCAAATATTTGACATAAAAACATATCGTTACATAGACGTTTTCTCCGGAAAAGTGCGGTAATCAAACGCGGTTATCATGATAATTAGAATTCAAACGGTAATACTAACCATTGGCAATTTTACCACGGTTTATCGTTATACCAGTAATCGTTCCATCCCTAGTTAGAATAGACCACTGTTAAATCATAAACTTGACATGAGTGAAGTACTTAGGCTATAGGTGTAAAAGAAGTAAACTGTATCAAGGTTCAGACTACTGCCTATTGTATAGTATAGACACATTATCACAATCCACAGCTACATAAACACTAGGGTCCAGAATAGTTTAATATTCTTTGATTCTGGCTGTTCTCTGCTGCCATAAGCAATAATGCTGCTGTTCTTGGGTCGTAAAAAGACGTCAGATTATGGTTTTTACTGCTTTAAACAGAACTGGAGGTGAAAAATAATAACCACGGCTCAGCATCATAGAAGTGTCAGAACCCACAGGTGAAAATTCACACATGTTGTGAGGCATTCAGGCATGGTGTGTTGTCATCCTCTATGTTGCATTACATGAGATAAAAGGATGGATTATCACGGCCAAGGTTCTGTTGTTGCTGATGACGTGGACCAACGCCACATCAGCTGGATCTGGGATGGAACCAGGCTGATATAGCATGGTCTGACTGCGTCGTTGGTAATAAACTGTTTGGAATACACATTTGAACTCCTCATTAATATTCTGTCAGCTCAGTGGAGGCTTTAGAGAACCAGATGTGTCCCACCAGCCGCCAGTTGATGATCGCTGTTCTCTGTGTTTTGACAAAAATTTGCAGAATGATTCACCTCCCAAATGAGTCACATGACTAACAAAAGCCAATGTTGACATATACCAGGTTGTGTGTGTGTGTGTGTGTGTGTGTGTGTGTGTGTGTGTGTGTGTGTGCACCCAGCCAGCATGTCCATGTGGGCCCCAGAAGGGTTACAATTGGGCTGCATATAAAGGTCCCATGTTGGTTTGTCCACAGTTTCCATGGTGGCCCCACATGTGTTTGCCCATATCAGAATAAGAATCAAAATCAGAATCAGAATCTGTTTATTGTCACTGTACCAAGTACAACAAAATTGAGGCAAAGCTCTCCAGTTCAGTGCAAGATTTTTACAGACAGACAACAAATATCAGTAAAACAACAACAAATATAAATAAAAACACATCTGTAAAAGGCACAGTTATTTACATTAAAAAATAAAAAGCATTGCAAACTAAGATATTTGTAAAACATAGAATTTAAGTAGTGCAAATAACATGAAAGATAAATTTCACAGGATAAAATAGTGTGAAGAATAAATAATATGAGATATTCAGATTTCCGATTCTGATATAGGCAAACACATGTGGGCCACCATGGAAACTGGGGACAAACCCAAATGGGACCCTTATATGCAGCCCAAATGTAACCCTTCTGGGGCCCACATGGACATGCTGGTTGGGTGTGTGTGGCTGTGTGAAGGGGGTTGTAGTTGGGGGGGGGGGTCAGGAAGCCTATGTGTGTGCGTATATGCATTCTGCAGGAATCTGCCTCATGACATCGACCTGGACTGTAATTAATCAGGCTACCTGGGAAGCACATCAATCACCGCTGTCTGTGAAGTGGTCATACAGACACAGACACAAACACACAGAGGTTCAGCCACTGCATATTCACACACACCTCCCAAAAGGTCTGACAGAAAAGATCAGCAGACAGACAACCTCGTGTCCAAACAGCTTGAGCAGTGAGTGACTGACTGTCAAACAGTCATCTACACTAAACTGGGGATTGGACTTATCTATACGGTAAAGCACACCCAAATCTGACTCCCTCTGGACACACTTGAGAAAAGACTCTTTATTAACCTAAAACTCAGCTCAACGTGATCTGAAGTGGGCCGGACCAGTAAAATACAAACAGTGAAAAAAGTAAAATTACATTATGATAGTGTTTACATCTACAAAGTTTCCTTAAAAATGTGAATGACACGAACCTGAAATTCCTTAAGAAAAATAGGTGTAATTTTAATTACACTACCAGTCAAACATTTGGACTCATCTGTTTTTTCTTTATTTTCATAACTATTTGCATTGTAGATTCTCACTGAAGGCATCAAAACTATAAATAAACACCTATGGAATTACGTAGTCTAAAAAAGTGTGACATAATTCAAAGCATGTTTTAAATTTTACATTCTTCAAAATAGCCACATTTTGCTTTTATTACTGCTTTGCACATTCTTGGCATTCTTTCAATAAGCTTCATGAGGTAGTCACCTGAAATGTTTTCCAAAAGTCTTGAAGGAATTCCCAGTGATGCTGAGCACTTGTTGTCTATCTGCGGTCCCTGTCATGCCATTTAGATGAGAAGGTGAGTCCAAACTTTGGATTAGTAGCGTATATTATGCCTCTGTTTATCATTTACACGAGTGCATTAGAACTTACACATCACAGTGATCTACAAATACACAAAACATTTAGTAATAGGCAGAATATTGCTAAAATTACACTTACTTCTCTCAAGACCTTTCATGTTGTTTATATTTGTTCAGGTTATTCACATTTTGTGTGAAAGCCTACTTTGTAAATGTAAACATTTTCTGGAATTTTACTTTACACACTAAAATAAAGACAAACATTTTGAGTTATTATTATTTACAGGTTATTATAACAGTATTTTACTGGTCTGGCCCACTTTAGATCATATTAGTCTGTATGTGGAACCTGAATTAAAAAGATTTTAACACCATTGACTGTTAATATCTTCAGTGTAATTTTTGCATTTCAAAAATTCATCCCACAGGCTGTATCGGACCCTTTGGTGGGCCGGTTTTGGCCCACGGGATAGATGTTTGATGCCTGTGATCTAACAGATAAACTTTCCAAAGGACGCACCATTAATAGGAGCCAAATGAACACCACTATTGGGAAATTTGCAATGTTACCTCTCTAAATGTACAAACATTAGTGCAGGTTTGGCCAGAAACCTGAAACATAGCTGCTCTTGGTGCATATTTTTACCTCCGCCAAGGAGGTTATGTTTTTGCCAGGGTTTGTTTGTCTGTTTGTTTGTTTGTTTGTCTGTCCGTTAGTGTGCAACATAACTCAAAAAGTTATGGACAGATTTGGATGAAATTTTCAGGGTTTGTTGGAAATGGGATAAGGAAGAAATGATTAAATTTTGGTGGTGATCGGGGGTGGGGGGGCCCACGGGGGGGACCACTGATCAGCCTTGGCGGAGGTCTGCGCTCTCCGAGTGCTTCTAGTAATTTTTCTGCTTTTCTGAGGTAAATTATTTCCTTAAAAATCATCTGTGCAGTAGTGGAAGTTTTTGGTTGTTTCCTGTGTGCATTTACTATTCAGTTTCTGACACTGGTGCATATCTGGCAGAAGACAGTACTGCATTAAAAAAAAAAAAAAAAAAAAAAAAAAAAAAAAAAACACTAATGGCCCAAAAATGATATTAGATAAATACCAAGCCATCATCCTACCTATGAAAAAAAAATCCTTCAACACTTGAAACTCAGTTTTTGAAAACATGTAATCTAATAAAACAGTTTTTTGTTAATCATTTTCAAGTTATGGTATTTATCCCATTCAGAGGCAGTGAAGAAACACCCTTCTGCTATCTCATAACATACATATTCATTCTTAAAAACTGTGCTTGCTAACAGTTAACATTCATAGATTCTTGTTTACTTACATGTTCACAGGTTGCTTTTGGGCATGCTAGGGGGCCAGTCACAGTCGTTACATAATGACTTGATCGCAATTATTTGTGCTAAATAACAGTAATTATTTTGCATAATCATGATAATCGTCTCCATTCAGCTGCATGAAAACAGATGGATGACACCAACAGAAATGTTCTGTTCCATCACATCATTTTCACCTTTTTAGATGGCACTCCTTTTATGTCATCATGTTGTCTCTGTCATTAGTAGTAATCGGCGATGGGATCTGTGTATTTAACGTCAAATATGCCATGTGCAATTTCTATTTACAGAGCCTCAAAAGTAAACAGCATTTTTTTCTTACAAGTACAAGTGTTCAAGGACAATAAATGTCTTTTTTTCTTCAGTAACCATTTTGTATAGGCCCATAGTACAGCATAAAATGAACAAGAAGAAAAAGACCTATTTCTGTGACAACTGTCAACTAAAATTTCATTATTGTGAGCTGTGCATGTTAGTAACAAGAAACCCAAAGCTACATATTCATATCTGTGTTCTTACATCAGACACAAAAAGAAAATGAAGTTTTACAGTTTCAGCTGTGCCAAGATGCGAACACCTCATTAAAAGCACGGGGAATATTGTTGAGGTTGTACCGCTATGCTGTGTGTTGTTAACCTGAATACGTGAAGTGGAGGAGAGTAGACAGAAAGCAGCAAGATTGATGACGGTAGAGCACGTTGTCACTGTTTGTACGCATGTGTGTGTTTGTGTGTGTTGGTGCAAGACAGAGATAGAAAGACGGAGACAAAGACGGAGAAGAGGAAGATGTATAGGGAGGGAAATCAGGAAGACACAGGGTAAAAGAAGACACAGACAAACAGCCTCGAGACACTCCAGAGCTGAAGCATATGGCAGTGATGGAGATAATACCCACCAGTGGGAGCCCACACAGCCAGTTTACCGTGGCTGGTGGCAGTTGGGCCAGTCAGCTCTGGGCTGCCAAGGAGCCAGTGGACATTGTGTCATTTATATGGATGTGTAACAGCATTAATGGAAGGAATAAACAATATAGTAAATCCACAGCAAAGGAGACACTAGTGAAAACAGTGAGCTAATGACAACAACACAGGACGCCACAGTGAAACATTACAAGGTTTTCTTACTGAATGGACCTCACACATTCGACTATACATGTGGGTTATTGTTGCCACAGCTCTACCATAAGGAGTGTGAGTGGTAATACATCTGAGGAGGGTGATAATGTTAAGCAGGGCAAAGAAAGAAAGCTCTCCTTTTCAGCAACTGAGATGAAAAGCTGAAAAAACATGAAAAAGTAGCTTACTAATACATGGTCATGCACTTTACCCTTCCTGCTCACTGATACCCTGCCTACTCAGGGATTAAGTCTGAGTCTTAACTTTCTTTTTTTTTTTTTAAACTTTTCAAAAATTTGTAAAAAAAAAAAAAATACTAAAAAAAATTTTAAAACGCTAATATGTAAAGAACGTGTGAAATTTGAAAAGAATTGGGGGACAAGATAGATAGATAGATAGATAGATAGATAGATAGATAGATGCGCACATCAATCGATCGATCGATCGATAGATAGATAGATAGATAGATAGATAGATAGATAGATAGATAGATAGATGCGCACATCAATCGATCGATCGATCGATCGATCGATCGATCGATAGATAGATAGATAGATAGATAGATAGATAGATAATGTCCTAGAAATCGGAGGGACAAACTGTCTAAGATGAAATTGGCAAAAAACTTAAAAAAATACAAAAATTGAAATTCAGCCATCAAACTGTGTACTGCACTCTTCAAGTGGTAAAAAATGTGTCAAATTTGAAAAGAATGGGGTGAATAGTGTCTGAGAAATTGGTTGGACAAAAATCTCAGATGGACAGACAGAAGGACAGATAGGTATATCTATACAACCCCCCATTTATTAAAAAAAAAATCAGAATTCCAGATACTTCAGCCCTTTGGATAGCTCATTTTAACATGTTTGTTAAGTTGTAATAGACAGATGTAAACACTAGTGGAAGCAGGTGTTTGTAAAAATAAAAAAATAGAGCTGTCAAAATTAACACATTAACATGGATTAATCCACCATCATGATTAATCTGATTCAAAATTTTAACACAATTAACCCATCTGCAGCACAGAATGACTATGAATGTCTCTGGCAATGCATTTCGGGCAATTTGTCTAAGTAGAGTTACCACCACTCATGCACAAATGGGCAGTTGATCCGGTAGTAACAGGCAGCAGAACCAACACATAAAGATGGAAGACGCTAAACAGCACGTTGGCCCTCTGGATGGAAATATGAGGACAAAAAAACCCAAGACAGAACCACTGTTTCATGCTGTTTTGTTGAAACTGTTGAAGGTGTTAAATAAACACATTAAATGCATATATATATATATATATATATATATATATATATATATATATATATATATATATATATATATATATATACACACACACACACACACAGGGTGGGGAAGCAAAATTTACAATATTTTGAGGCAGGGATTGAAAGACAGTGTATGACCAATTAGTTTATTGAAAGTCATGAGAATTTATTTGCCACAAGAAAATTTACATAATAGAACATGCTTTTATTCTATGTGTCCTCCTTCTTTCTCAATAACTGCCTTCACACGCTTCCTGAAACTTGCACAAGTGTTCCTCAAATACTCGGGTGACAACTTCTCCCATTCTTCTTTAATAGTATCTTTAAGAAAGTCGACATTGCCCTGTGATGTTCTATTGGTAGCATGTTCTAAAACGCCCCAAATAGCATAATCCAGAGGGTTTAGATCTGGGCTAGAAGGCGGCCATAAACATGATTCCCAAAAACTGCTGAAGTTGGATTTGTTGCTGTTGTCAACAAGTGTTTTGGTGTTCTTGTGTAAGATTTTAACTTCAAATCATATTTTACTGCATTTCTAAAGCTCTTGTTGTCTACCTCAAGTTCAATTGCCATTTTTCTCATGGATTTGGTTGGATCCTTTAGGATTTTGGATTTGAGAGCTTTAATAAAAGCTTTGGTACGTTTTTTGTTGCTTCCTCCACTTCCAGACTTTCTTGTAATAGTTTTGCTCATAGTCATTCTCTTCTTTACATTATAAACAGTCTTTATGGACACTCCAACTATTTTTGAAATCTCCTTTGGTGTGACAAGTGCATTCAGCAAATCACACACTCTTTGACGTTTGCTTTCCTGATTACTCATATGGGCAAAAGTTTCTGAAAAGGTATGGATAATAGTGTTAGGTATGATTATGACATCAATATATGTTTGGTTTCAAAACAATTGACGTAGTGCCTGCTGAGAAAAAACAACTAAATGTTCATTGTAAATTTTGCTTCCCCACCCTGTATACATATACATATATATATATATATATATATATATATATATATATATATATATATATATATATATATTAGGGCTGTGCAATTAATGGAAATTCAATTACGATTTCGATTATTACACGCAACGATTACAAAAATTATGTAATCGAGAAAAAACGATTATTAATTTTGAGTTGTTTTAATTCACGCAAGCTACCATGAGCTGCTCTGCCCCGCCCCCCTCTAAGCTACAGCTGCCTGCTAGCCGGCAGGTCCACCCCAAGAGGAAAGTTGTACCTAGCGGTCTGGAGAAATGGCAAGAGAATCACAGCAGAAGTGCTTGGTAAACAAAAAGGTAAGTCAAATACAATTGTATGGAATCACTTTGGGTTTGATGAAGAAGACGAAGAGCAAAAACACATCACGTGCAAAAAGTGTTTCGTAGTTGTGTCCGCACCGACCGCTAACACAACAAACCTTTTTAACCATCTGAAGTTTAACCACCGCCACCTTTATCGTAATCTTATGAAAAACTAAAACACATAAAAACAACTTCGCCCGCAATGCAATCTTCAGTCTCCGAATCTCTTTACGCTGTAATTCCCGTATTAACCTAACCCTAACCCGTATAATCCTGACGTGCGTATTCTAGATGGCTGATGTATACAGAAGGCCTGAACTGAAAGCTCATGGCACGCCACTGAATTTACTATTTCATACTACATTGAACATACTTGAATTTATAATTTGCACTTTACATGAGTTTTTTTTTTTTTTTTATTGCTACAGTTCTATGGCAAGTCTATAGCAGTTTAATTCCAGTGCACTATTTATTTACAAAAGGAAACATACTTAAATTTACAGTACACTTATTTGCATTCAAAGATTTTTTTGTTTCATACAAAAGTGAACATACTTTGTTTTAGTGGTTAAAAGCTTTATTTATGTTTAAAGAGTATATTTTACATTGCTTTGCAAGAAAAAAATAAACAACTTTAAGGTCAACAAATAATCGTTTTTAATAATCGTGATTTCAATTATTGCTAAAATAATCGTGATTTTTTTTTTTTATAATCGAGCAGCCCTAATATATATATATATATATATATATATATATATATATATATATATATATATATATATATATATATTCCCTTCTTTCTTGAGTCTGTTTGCTCATGCAAAATGAAAGCCGATTAATATAGATTAAAAATGAATGATATTTAATCATGATTAATTGAAATTTATCCACAGCAACCTTTTGATTGCTCTGAAAAAAAACAAAACAATACTAAATGATGTGACTTTTACCGGTGTTTGTGCCTAACACGGATGTTCCTTAAAGCCTAGCTCTAACAAAGACCTGCAAAGGTCTTGTCTGAAATGTTGTGTCTATTTTGTTGCTGGATATAACTTGTAGCGTGTTAAAATATGAATAAGGACAGTGATAGTGAGTCACTCACTTGAACTGCGTTTTGGAATTCACAACAACAGAAATATATAAAACAAGACTTTTGAGACTGATTTTTCCCTGGTCTAGTTTTGTTGCTGAGTCTGAACTGGACTTTACGTTTGGAGAATTTGATTTGGAGGGTGAAGGAATTCTGCAACAGTAAAGAAAGTAAAGGCATAAACTGGATCAGAGGATCTAGAACCGGTGGTTCCCAGCAGGTCAGCACACTAGTAATGGTATAATATGGAAAAATTTGACAAGAAAACTGCAGTTTCAACGATATAGACACTGTGCCTGGCTGTTATGCATCAATTGATACTAGATTGTAATATCTAAAGATTACATCTACATCTACAGTGTTTTTATTACATTTCTAATTATGATATATTTATTTATTTACTTAACCTTTATTTTACATTATTTTACAGAAACTTTCTGAATGATACCAAGCCATAACCACATGAGCATTACAGTCAACCTGTGAGCTTTTTACCTGAGTGTTTTGCAAAGACATGCAAAAAAAAGTCGCCCTTAAAGATCTAGAACTATTTTTGTACCAACTGCCAAATGATTTTGTCCTCTACATTTATCCTTTCCTAAGTGATTTATCAGCATTCATAATAATACAATTGTTTACATTTTACATTTTTCAATGGAAAGCAGGTATTTTCCTGTACTTCATTTATTGACAATATAGAAGGTAATACAAGCTGAAGGTAAATTTGAATATATTGCTGTTTTAAATCTATTATATATATTAGCATTATTAAGTTAATTTTAATCAACTGAGTATCAAAACACACATCTATAACCACTGTCATTTGTCAGACTACATGGATTTCACTGGTGAATCAATGTTGTAGAAGATGACGGTGTTTCTATGTTCACTACAGAGCCAAATGGCTCATATGTGATGATGATGAAAAGATGAGAAACTACATTTGACCTGAATATAGTGGTTCAAAAGTTTTAGGTCAGTAGATGCTTTTGGTGACTGTTTCAGTCTTAAAGGGTTAAACAGCATACAGTATGATCACAAACTCCAATTCATCTGATATAGTTATTACAATGTGACCTAAAGCTGAAATTCACAATTAGGTTTGTGATTTAAAACAATGACCTTTTTGTATTATTATGTCATTACAGTACATTTGTCACTATATTTCTTTTTTCAGTGCTGCTTTTTCTCGCCCCTGCAGTGTATTTATTTTTTTTTTTCTAACATGCTTTATGTGTGATGCACTGGCAAAAAAATACCTCCTCCAGAGGGTAAGTGGCTTTACACACCGCCTAACATGGGAATAAAATTACATAAATGTCTTAACAGGCCATGGCGGACACAATCTGTCTGCTCTGCTAATTTGAGTTTATCTGCTCAGCTAATGAAAAATAAATTTCAATTTCACAGGTCTTTAAAAGTCAGAGCTTTGAAACAAAAAAATAAAACAACTACAATTAGCAGCAGTTTTAACCTTTTGAGTAATCTCTCTACAGAAGTCTTAATCCTGATTCTCGGTCTGGCCTTATGATGGTAAAAAAGATACTGTAGAGAAATAATACACTCTGTTGACAGCACCCAGCCTTTTTTATGTGAAGCACAGATTAACTTCTACACTCCAGTAAAAGACACACAGTGTATGCGATGTGATGTCTTGCTTCACAATAGAGCAAAAAAAAACAGAATATAATGGGACATGTTATCGCATGGGTGATAAGATGGTGGAACTGTAATGGGATAATCGCTGCACTGCCACTGGTCAAGTCACAAAGTGGAAAAAAACAACCGTGAAAAACTGAGATATGTAATACAAATTCCTACTGCATCCAAGACCGAACATTCCCAGTGCACACACCTCTACAAGCTCTACAAAATAAGTAAAGCACTATGACAATTGTATGCTATTGTTACATTTTTCAGAGTATGAGTCAAGATGCACATAATGCCAACCTGAGGCGTAATCAACCAGAATAATTTAACAAAAGTGATAAACTGGGATTTTTAGGTTTAAATTTGCTGGTCTTCCCAGAGAGTCAATAAAAACCCTCCTCTGAGGTTTGCTCAAGCAGAGCCACTGGCATCCTGACATATTACTCCAACACTAACACAGTCTGGGGACAAGATTGGTGTTTCACAATAAGCCAGTAGTGGATTGTCGATTGACTTACTGCACACTAACAGGGAACTGACTTTATATTCCACATACGCAATTTCTTGTGGGATGTTTTCCCTTTCCACCCTGTAGAGGCATAGTCATCGTGGAACAAGGTTCTGTGATTATTCAGTCTGAACCACTGGTAAGGGCAGAAATGATAACTACTGCATACTCTCACACACTATATTTATGCTTTATTGCACAACTGTAACGGAAAAAAACATTGATGGAATCTGGTTGCATCAGATTATATGACATAAAACAGTGTCTTTTTCCATGATTAAAAATTCAAAAACTGCAAAAATGCCATTTTACAAAACTTCTGCCATAAGAAAACACGCCAAAATTGAAACAGAACATTAGCCTATGAACATCTTTACTCACTCTATACTTTTTTTTTTTTTGCTTTTTGATAATATACTTTTTACATGACATGTTTTATCCCATGTTTTTTGGTTTTGGGTAGCACCTTTAGTAACCACTAAACAATATGCATCTGTATTATAAATGACAAAGAATCATGAGAAAAATACATTTAAAAACAATAATAAAAACTAAAGTATAGCCTTGTGTGAGACATACTAACAAATTTCCCACTATTTGTGCTTATTATACTAATGGGCCCATTTTTTCTTGATTATGGAAGAGATTCTGAAAGAAACTGCACTTCAAAATGTAAGGAAGCTTCAAAACGGGCACATTTATCAGAAATATTGATCCCATTAATGTACTTTTTTATAGAATATGACAAGCAAGTGCCAATAAGTGCTTTCTTTAGTACAGAGGCGACGACAGAGGTTAAAGCTCAACTGGAACAAAGCATTAAAAAAAAAAAAATCAATTGACATCGGTTTATTTAACTGAAGCTTAACTTGAATCTGAAAACTCTGACCCTATTTGTTAGTACTCACTGGTTTCTGACACTCGTCAGTGGAGTCTTATTTTAGTCTTCACTTGGGCTTGAGAACATTTTATGAGCAGTCAAGAGCACCTAATCAAATTTGGATTGTTATGTAGTCTACAGTAATAATTATGATTATTACTTTTGCGTGCTAAAGAAATACAAATTGTCCACTGATCCCAATTAAGACGGCATCAACCGCTAGATGAAGCTGCATACATGTGTCAGTTCAGACACCGATGAGCAGGTGTGTCTGAGTGTACAAGTCGACACCTGTCAGTGCCACCGCTCCAATTATTTCTGAGATTCTTCGGTTTATTTGTGAGACCTCCGCCTCCTCCTGTCCTCCTCCAGTTGTCATCACTGAACACTTGACTGGAACAATCACGTTTTTTTGCTTGCATTTTCAAGTCAAATAATTGTCTTTTTTACCCTAGTTACTGTGAGTCCCCATGCAAAGGCATTTGTAGCATCCCAAATGTTTTGCCATGGTTGGGTTTTTGGATTTTTCTGTACCAAAAGCTTTTTAGAGGGTTTTCTGGTGGCATGACTCCGGTTCTTGGGGATGTGCCAGATGATTTGCACATTGAACAACACCTGTTCTCAGAATTAGGGGGCGTTACTTATGCTAATGACAGTTAGTAAGCCATGTGCCTTCAATTTCTGATCGAGTGGAACTGATTATTCAGTCCACCTTAAGACCACATCTGAATGTCTAGGAGTGTCTGGACTTAACTTCTGTAATAAATGAATGATACAGAGGTGAAGTACACAGAGGTGTGCCACATCAGACCTTAGTTCAGAGAAATAAAACAATGGTCGTCAATGGTAACAGACAAATGTTTTTTTAAAGATATTTTTCAAGACACTAGACATATCGAACAGGTGAGGGGAGAGGGGGGTGACATGCAGCAAAGAACTTGGGCCCTGAGGAATATCCAGGTCACTGCAATAAGGCCTTGGGCCATGTTGGTATATGACATATATGACACTGACATATGACTTTGAAAGACAAGGGCAGCACAGTGGTGCAGAGGTGAGCACAGCAACCAGCCTTTCTGTGGAGTTTACATGTTCTCTCCTGGCACTCCTGCCTCCTCCCACAGTCCAAAGACATGCACCTTAGGGTGTTCTTACACTGGGTATCCGAGTACACTGGACCCCAAAGTCCACTTAATTTTGTCAATGTGAATGTAAACATTCCATGTGCGAGTACTGTACCAGCTGAGAAGGTAGTCCTGGGTACGGACTGCATGAATTCCAGTATGGAACGTTGCCATGTGAAAGCAATCCGTACCCGAGACTGGAAGTGTTCTAATAATAATTTTATTTATTTGTATAGTACCTTTAAAAACAAAGTTTACAAAGTGCTTTGACAGAGAGCACAACAGCAGGATACAAGAAGCAAGTAAAAACACTAAAACAGAAGCAACACAATAAGAGAGATGTGTGAAACAAATTAATAATCAAACAGGATAAAAATCAAATTTAAAAAATTAAAATTAAAAATTAAAAAGTTAAAAAGGGACAGACATCACATAAAAGCAAGTCTATAAAAATGTGTTTTAAGAAGTGATTTAAAAGATGTCACTGATTCCGCAACCCTTTTCTCCTCAGGCAGGCCGTTCCAAAGTCGAGGGGCCCTGATGGAAAAGACCCGGTCACTTTTCGATTTAAGCCTCGACTCTGGAACAACCAGGAGCCCTCTGCCCGAGGATCTAAGGCTGCATACTGGCTTGTAGTCAGCTAGCATCTCATCTATATAACTTGGGGCCAGACCCATTCGGGCTTTAAAAGTGATCAGTAAAATCTTAAAATCAATTCTAAAACACACAGGGAGCCAATGGAGGGATGCGAGGATAGGGGTGACATGATGTCGCCTGTTAAAACCAGTGAGAAGCCTAATCACCACTCCGACAACAGAAGTGACCTAATCACCATTCTAAACGTTTATTTGCAACATAGAATAGCAAATGATTACATGATCAAAAACAAATTAATTTTAGCAAAAAAAATATATCTGTTTTGAATGTCTGGGGTTGCCAGAAATTTGTGATGTTAAAATGGGGTCATGAGCCAAAAAAGATTGGGAACTACTGCACTATATCCAAAGAATCTTAAACCTCTGACTCTTTTAGCTTAGGTTGTACAGCGTGGCTTCTAAGTCATTTAGTTAATTTTGATAATCTCCATGTTGATTTTAAATGAATGTACCTTTGGTGCAGCTAAAATGGCTCAGGAGCTGCCCTTAATCCTTGTACTGGCATACTCTGTACTTGTACGCTAGAACCACTGTTAAGTTGATATGTCACCTCCTTCTTTGAGAACAAGTGAAAATGTATTTAAAGAGATGTTTGTGACTTCAACGTGTCTGTTTGAGTAGAAGCTGCAGAGAAGACATGAAGTTACAGTGACCCTACTGCTACTCTTGGGTGTAAAGTTCTTGTATTTTCACGTCTTATTCTTCATCACTGTTGCAACCAAATAGGATTTTCCTGACTTGTAAAATTCTCCTTAAAATAGACATCATCCATGTAAGTAATGGCATCTTTCAAACAGGGTCAAACATTTTCTTGTGTGTCACCACTGAGCTCTTTGCACAGAACCTGATCAGCCATAACATTATCTCCACTGACAGCTGAAGTGGTATTAATATTGATTAACTCATTACAATGGGACCTGTAAGGGGGTGGGATATATTAGGCACCAAGTGAACATGTAGACCTTGAAGTTGATGTGATGGAAAAAGTAAAATGGGCAAGAGTAGGAATCTGAGAAACTTTGATAAGGGGGAAATTCTAATAGTCAAATCCTGGGTCAGATCATCTCCAGATGTTGTTGCTCATTCCCAGTGTGAAGTGGCTCATACCTACCAAAAGTGGCTCTGGATCTCAACCAATCAAGCATCTATGCATCAAAACATTATTACCATCTGTTTAATATAGTATAAGTTCCCCTTTTTCCACAACACAACTCTGACCCAAGACCTTGGCTAGACTTCACCAGACCTTTGAAGGTGTGCTGTTGTATCTGGACCAAGATGTTAGCAGCAGATCAATGAAGCCCTGGAAGTGCAGAGGCGGGGTCTTGAATGTTTGTTCAGCTCCTCCCACAGATGTTCAAATGTCCTCTGATTTGGATGTCCTCCCTTAGTCCATTTTTGGTGGGTACAAACCACTGCAGACCAGGAACACCCAACAAGACCTGTAGTTGAGGAGATGCTCTGACCCAGTCATCACCGTAACAATATGTACCTGATCAAAAGGACTCAGATCCTTATGTTGATCATTTTGCTGCTTCCAACACATCAGCTTTGAGGACATAATTTTCACTTACTGTCTAATATATTCAACCCAATGGAAGACACTATTGTAATTAAATAATCCATATTATCAACGTTTCTCCTGTCGGTGGTCGTAATGTTATAGGTGATTGGTGTAAATAAGTAAAACAGGTGAGAGAAATGTAAGGGGATGCTGCTACTTGATAAGATAAGATAAGATAAGATAAGATAAGATAAGATAAGATAAGATAAGATAAGATAAGATAAGACTTTATTTATTCCACATGTGGGGAAATTTCACAGTTCACAGAAGCAACATACAAGCAAGTGCAGAGAAAAAAATATCTGGTAATTTTTACATAAATATAGAATTAGAATTAAAGTTAAATATTATTCTACTTATTGTTTGCTAACCTTCCAACTCATACCAGCTGTTCACTGTGATATATAGTGACCTGCACAGAAATATTCTTACATGATCTGGCAGAAGTTTTGCAGCTTTTATTAATTAAGGTTTAAATATAAATTATTATTATTATTTTTTAATTATTATTTTTATTTTATTCATTTATTTATTTGTTTATGATTATCTATATAAGCATGCACATTTTTTGTGTCATTTTGTTCATCTGTTCATTTTTATGTTTATATACAGTATATATATATATTTAAAAAAAGTGTACCATTTCTATTTTTATGTATTTTATTTATATTCCTATTGTATTGGTTTATAAGTTTGACGGAAACTCAATAAAAAAAACATGGGAAAAAAAAAAAAAAAATTAAATTCACACAAGTCTCAACACATAACCAGCAAAATATTTGAGATGAAGGAGGTAGATGGATAAAAAAAAAAAAAAAAAAAAAAAAACATATGCATAACATGACAAAATAGTATCAGTGGATGATTGTAACAGATGTAATTATAAGCACCTTTCTTTGTTTATTCCTTCAGTGCAGCTCCTTCTGAAACACATGCTATGTTTGGCATCTGCTGTACATATATTCAGTTCACGCTGCACAGGTAAGGAGATACACAGATAGAGACACACACACTTTACTCAGATACACTTTGTGAGACACCCACAAGCACAGATAAACAAACATCAGAACACTAACACGACGGGGGACGCATCCAAACAAGATACAGTACATCGATACACACCCGCCACACAGCCGTGCACACACACAGTGGAGATGTCCTTCACGTAGGACCTCAGCAGGTGGAGCGTCCCCCACGTCTGCCAACCCAGTCCCTCTGCAGTGTCCTGTCTGCTCCCAGCCCATCTGATTTCCTCTGCCTGCCCCCTCCGTGTCTATCTCCAGACTTTCTTGTGTGATTTCTTTCAACCCGTCTATAGCTTTTCCTTCTGCTCATCTCCCTCGCCCCCTGCTCTGTCTCTGTCTATATCTGTCTTGTGCCCGTCTGCCTTCCTTCAAGCCCTTTGTATGCAGTCAGTGTTTGGGACAAAAAAAAAAAAAAAGAACACAGTTTGATAAGTTTTACTGACAGCATCCCGTCACTTTTGCAAATGAGCTGACATATGTATCTACAAAGGGGTGTCAAATATACCGTCCGTGGGCCAAAACCGGCCTTCTAAAGGGTCCGATCTGGCCCATGGGATGAATTTATGAAATGCAACAATTAAAATAAAGATATTAACAGTCAAGGATGTCGAAATCATTTTAGTTTAGTTCAGAAATATAATAGGCTCTAAATCACAGGTGTCAAACATGCGGCCCGGGGGCCAAAACCAGCCTGCCAAAGGTTTCAATCCAGCCCGCGGGATTAATTTGTAAAGTGCAAGTTAGGGCGTCAAACTCAAAAATAATGTCATAATAACCTATAAATAATTACAGTACCAATTTTTTCTCTTTGATTTGGTGCAAAAAATATTAAATTATGGAAATGTTTAAATGAACAAACTATCCTTTAACAATAAAATGTGAATAACCTGAACGAATATGAACAACCTGAAATGTCTTCAGTAAATTAAGTGCAATTTTAACAATTTTCTGCCTGTTACTAAATGTTTTGTGCCTTTGTAGATCTGATCTATAATGCATATGTATATATGACAAGTCGAGGCATAATATTGATAAAATTGCACTTAAATTTCTTTACAAATTTAATTTTTTTCAGGTTATTCACATCCTTTTTATTTGGATAGTTTGTAAATGTAAATATTGGCATCATTTAATGTAATTTTTTGCAATAAAAAAATTTGGAGTTGTCATTATTTATGGCCCATCATGCTATTATTTTACTGGTCCGGCCCACTTCAAATTAAATTGAGCTGAATATGGCCCCCGGAAGAAAATGAGTTTGACACCCTTGCTCTAAATAATGACAACTCAATTTTTCACTTTGTTTTAGTGTAAAAAACTACAACAACATAAAAAGGTTTACATTTACACTCTATCTTTTCAATACAGAATAGAATAGAATAGAATAGAATAGAATAGAATAGAATAGAATAGAATAGAATAGGGACTATATTAAAATATCACACAAAATACTAAAAAAAATGTAAGCAATGTACAAAAGTTACAAGATAAAATATTAAATATTCATATACTACTGAAGTACTACAAAAACTACTGAAATATACAGTAACTCTATGCTACAAATGAGAAATATGCGGTGACAAATAAGGATATATACATGCAATATGGGATATATATATATAGTACAAGGTAAGATTAAGAAAAACAGGGTGCATATGTTGTAAGTGTTGTGAACAACCTGAAAAGTCTTAAGAGAAATAAGTGCAATTTTACCAATATTCTGCCTGTTATTAAATGTTTTGTGTATTTGTTGATCCACTTGGTCTGTAAGTTGTAATGCACATGTGGAAATGATAAACTGAGGCAGAATATTGTTAAAATTGCACTTATTTCTCTTAAGACATTTCAGGTCGTTTATGTTATTCACATTTTTTAAAGGATAGTTTGTAGATGTAAACATTTTCATAATGTAATTTTACTATTTCATTCTAAAACACAAGACATAAGTTTGGAGTTGACAGTATTTATAGGTTATTATGTTATTATTTTACTGGTCCGGCCCATTTGTAATCATATTGAGCTGAAAGTGGAACCTGAACTAAAATGAGTTTGACACCCCTGATCTACACTGTTACATACACAGATATATTAACGGGAAGATTAGTCAGTTATCTGAAATGTGACCTCATTAGATTACACACTGACTGTGTCATGGATACTGTTTTCTGTCTTCATGTTTTTCCTCACCGCAGTGATTATTTGTTTCTTTTCCAAGCCCACCTACCTTGCTTTTTTACGTACTTCTGTTTCTTCCACATCTCCCGTGGCCCTGGTTAGCCATCTCTGAGCGTCTGCCTATCTGTCATATTTGGTGACGTGCTGGCCGTGGCTTTTCAAAGGCCCATTAGTTCTGCTCCGCGTTCCCCTTGTTCATGTCATCTGCCTCATCAACAGACTTTAAAGTTGTTGCATTACCGAGACACAACAGAGACACAGCCTGGGAGAGATTGTGGAGACAGTCACATCAAATACACAAAAGCTTCTGTCAAAGACGCTTTTTGACTGGTGTCTGAACTCCAGCGCTAAATATAAGTACCGTGATATACATTTTTCTTCTGACTTTAAGGTTTATTTTTCTTGCATTTTCAGTGGAAAATGTTGTTTTTAGAGTTTTCTAATTATTGAGTGAGACCTACACTCATTTTACTTGATTTGATTTCAAGTATTATGAATAAAATGAGCAAAAAGAAGTGTAATAAGTAAGGACTGAACCATAAAATTAGAAACTACAGGTGGGCTTTGTTCACATTGTTTTTGTGTTGTTGAATCATATGTCATTGTTCATTTTCGTCAATTACATTCCTTCCATCTTGCCTCATCTTTTATGCCCTTTATATTCCATTTCATCGTTTTTGTTACAGGTGTCAAACATACAGCCCTTGGGCAAAAACTGCCCCTCCAAAGGGTCCAACCTGTCACCTGGGATAAATTTATGAAATACAAAAATTACACTGAAGATATTAACAATCATTCTAGTTCAGGGGCCATATTCAGCCCAATTCAATCTCAAGTGGGTCAGACCAGTAAAATACTATTGCAATAACCTATGAATACTGACAACTCCAAATTTTTCTCTTTGTTTTAATGTGAAAAAAGTAACATTACATGAAAATGTGTATATTTACAAATCATCCATCCACAAAAAAAGTGAATAACCTGAGCAAATATGAACAACCTGAAATGTCTCAAGAGAAATGTAATTTTACCAATATTCTGCCTGTTTTCTGTATTTGTAGATCCACTGTGATCTGTAAGTTGTAATATACATGTGGAAATGAGACAGTGAGGCATAAAAATGTCAAAATCGCACTTATTTTCTTCATAAATTTTAGTTTGTTCATAGTTCTTCATGTTATTCACATTTTTTTAAAGACTAATTTGCATATATACACATTTTCACTATATAATTTTACTTTTTTCACTCTAAAACATAGAGAAAATTTTAGTGTTCACATTATTTAATATATCATTATGTTATTATTTTACTGACCCGGCCCACTTCAGATCATATTAGGCTAAATGTGGAACCTGAACTAAAATGATTTTGACACCCCTGTTTTATGTCATTACCTCCGCCAAGGAGGTTATGTTTTTGTCGACGTTGATTTGTCTGTCTGTCTGTCTGTCTGTCTGTGTCTGTGTCCAAGATAACTCAAAAAGTTATGGATTTTGGTGGTGATCAGGGGTCGGGGGGTGGGGGGCACAAGGGCCCACTGATCTGCCTCGGCGGAGGTGTGCACTCTACAAGTGCTTTTCTAGAAAAGAGAGCACAGACCTCCGCCGAGGCAGATCAGTGCCTCCACCCAAGCCCCCACCCCCGATCACCACCAAAATTTAATCATTTGTTCTATGTGCCAGTATCAACATTTCCTGAAATTTTCATCCAAATCCATCCATAACTTTTTGAGTTATGTTGCACACGGACGGACAGACAGACAGACAGACAGACAGACAGATAGACAGACAGACAGACAGACAGACAGATAGATAGACAGACAGACAGACAGACAGATAGATAGACAGACAGACAGATAGACAGACAAAAAAACATTGGAGGGGGCACTGATCTGCCTTGGCAGAGATCTGCGCTCTCTGAGTGCTTCTAGTTATCTCCGCCAGGAGGTATTGTGATCGCTTTGCTTTGTGTGCGTGTTTGTTTGTTTGTTAGCAAGATAACTCAAAAAGTTCTGGACGGATTTTCATGAAATTTTCAGGAAATGTTGATACTGGCATAAGGAAGAAATGATTAAACTTTGGTGGTGATTGGGGGGGTGGGTGGGGGCAGATCTGTCTGCGCTCTCCGAGTGCTTTTCTTGTTCACTTTGTTTTAGTGTAAAAAACTAAAATTACATAAAAAGGTTTACATTTACACAGTATCTTTTCATAAATATAGAATAGAATAGAAATGATAGAATTTAATCATTTCTTCCTTGTGCCAGTATCAACATTTCCTGAAAATTTCATGAAAATCCGTCTATAACTTTTTGAGTTATCTTGCTAACAAACAAACAAACAAACTAACAAACAAACATGCACAGGAGGCAGAGCTGTCTTAGCGGAGGTCTGCGCTCTCCGAGTGCTTTTCTTGTTCTCGTTGTTTTTGTTGTTTCATAATTTTATAGGTTTCTTTTGTCTTTGTTCTTTTTTTTTTACACCATTTTGTTCTGTTGTTTTCTTTTATGACTAATTCATACCTATAAATAACCATCGCAGTTTCTTTAACTTTCACTCAGAATCAAAAACCAACTTTGACAATCCTTCCGATAATTATCAATATGAAATTACATAAAAATGTTTATCATGCATACATTCATTCATTATTTGAACCTGCTTTATCCTCACTAGGGTTACGGGGGTCGCTTGGAGCCTATCCCAGCTACTTATGGGCGAAGGTGGGTACACCCTGGACATGTTGGTGACATACAGAGGCAAACAATCACTCTCACATTTACAACTATGGGCAATTTAGATTCAACTATTAACCTATCAGTGCACGTCTTTGATGGTGGGAGGAAGCCGGAGTACCCACAGAGAACCCGCACAGACACAGAACATGCAAACTCCACACAGAAAGGTCCCACCCCCATTATCATACTAACAGTTTTGGACTTTTTTTTTTTTGCTCAGTTCTATCTGGTTTCAAACCTAGATTGTTCCTTCATTAGTCTAAGTGCTGTTTGCTTGATAAGAAACAACACAAACAGCAACATAATCTTTGGAACGATCAGTCTTGATGCAGTTTTAGACATCGCTATCCAATAATCGAAAATGATAAACACACTGTTGCTTAGACTGCCTGAAAAATTATCCCATGATCAATATCATGAATAAATATGTTGTTGCTTTGGATGTTGGCCAGTCAGTAATTTTGCTGGAGATGAGCCAGTTGTAAACATGCAAGTAAGCACACAAGGGTCTGATGAGAGACATGTTTTCTCTGCAGGTTTTACTTAGAAAATTGCAGGTTTTCTAGTGGGAAATTACTTTTTCACTTTCATTTAAAAAAAAAAAAAAAAAAATTGCAGACCAGATATTCTCTCAATATTTCAAGAAAATTGCCTCTTAAATGATTCAGTTTAATAAATTCTGGCCAATTTTGAGAACTGAATGTTTTGGTAAATTGCTAAAACTAATGGATGTCACACTGCTAAAGTTAGAATAAAACACACGAATGATCAGCAACTTGCCAATTTATTTATAGACACGTGGACTAATGTTACATGTGAGGGTTGTTTTTTTTTTTTTAATTTTAGTTATAAAACATTTACAAAAAAAATACTAAACCTTTTGGTTCGCTGCACTATTTTTTCTACTCCTCACATAGTATATAGATAAATGTACAGTACTGTACAAATGTCCTTGGCCAATTATGGGTTTGTTGGTTTTACTGAAGTTATAATGACCACACATTCATGCATTTCTAATTATCTGTATTAAAATAAAATGTGGATATATGTGACGTATGTACAACATTAAAATGAGAAGTTTCAGGAAAAAAAACACCTACTACAAACTAAAGTGGTAGTATTAATGTGACCTCCCTTTTCACTTACATCTTTGACTGTTTTTTTATGACAATATGAGATTTATTGCATTAATTTTCTGATGTTTTATACCAGGTTTCATTCAACACATGTCAGGTGTTTCTAAGTGTTAGTGCTGCTTTTTGTCATGGGGTCAGAGGTCAAATTAAATATTAAATTTAGCCTTTATAACTCAGTTCAGTTTTTTGTGTGTCTTTTAAGGCTGTATACATATCCCCTGTATTGTCTTACTGTATCTCACAGGTGTCAAACATGCGGCCCGGGGGTCAAAAGCGGCCCAGCAAAGGTTCCATTCCGGCCCGCAGGATGAAAGTGCAAAAATTAACCTGAACAGTCAAGGTTGTCCAAATCATTTTGGTCCAGGTTCCACAAACAGACCAACGTGATCTCAAGTAAAAATAATAATACAATAACCCATAAATAATGACAACTAAAAATTTTCTTTGTGGAAAAATTATGTGGAAAAAATATAAGTGAAAAAATAACATTATACTGCGAAAATATTTACATTTACAAAACTATTCTTTCACAATAAAACGCAAATAAATACATAAATACAAAACAAAGATGAACAACCTGAAATGTGCAATTTTAACAATATTCTGCCTGTTACTAAATGTTTTGTGCATTTATGGATCAGCTGTGATCTGTAGTTGTGTTAATAATAAGAGACGTAACATTGTAGAAATTGTTCAAATTTTAGTTCCAAACTCCAAAATTTTAACAATATTCTGCCTGTTACCAAATGTTTATGTAACATTGTGTGTAATGTACATGTATAAATAATAAATCGAGGCATAATATTGATTAAATTGCCCTAATTTTTCAGATGAAATTTCTGTTTTTTCAGGTTATTCACATCTGTTTTGTAAAATGTTAATATTTTCATAATTTAATTGGGGGTTTTTTGTACTAAAACAAAAAGAAAAACTTGGATTTGTCATTATTTATAGGTTATCAAGTCACTATTGTACTGGTCTGGCCCACTTGAGATCAAATTGGGCTAAATATGGCCCCTGCACCAAAATGAGTTTGACACCCCTGTTGTATCTGAAGAAAAGTGAATGACAAATAAAAAAAGTATGATCATTTCAACCCTGCAAAAACAACAAACCTAGAAATGGTCTAAGAGTTTTTCACGGTACTGTTTATGAAGAGAAATGCAGCTTCTTTTGGCTATGTCCACCACTTCTGACAGAGGATAGATCTTTGGCCTGAAATGACCAGCACCGTCTAGAAGGTTGTCATATATATTTTTTTTTGCAGGTGACCTTCCATCAAACCACTGGCCTTTTTTCACCTTGGTGTTGTCTCACTGTTTTCCTCCACTCTCTTCTCCTCTTCTCTTGTATTTCCTTCCATCCTCCTCTTGTCATTTCATTTCATCACTGCCTCCTCCCCTGTCCACCTAATCTCATCTGCTTTCTCCTCCTTTCCTTCCATCTGCCGCTCTCTGTGTGTGTGACAGTGAATGAGAGATGGGGGTCAGCTTGTTGATGCCGGTGTCAGTAAAATCTTATCTGCCCACCGCAGCTTTAGGAACAGAAGTCTCAGCAGTGAACATGTAACTTTCTCTCTAAAAAAAGAACCTACAAACACCTGTGAGTGTATATATTTCTGTCTATTAACCGCCTTTCTGAACATCTCTGTATTCACCTATTGTTCTGTGTTTCTGGAGGGGTCAATATAATGTTCATACAGCTTCCAAATACATATCGTTAGCCTCATAGCATAATTACCTACAGTAAGTCATACACTATATGGACAAAAGTATTGGAATATGTCAAATTCAGGTGTGTCTTTTCTAACAGGTCTCTGGGCTACAAAACAAGTTAAATTTAAGACTTGTTAAGACCTTTTAAAGACTACTTAGAACAGAATTTAATGCCCATTTCACAGCCTAATTCACAGCCATACTGGCAAAAAATTTGTGCCTCCTAGAATTTAGGGAAAATGTATTAATTTACTCTAACACCTTGAGTCCCACCGTTCCAAGTTGAATTGATTTCTCGCACAAGTTGCGGCAAACTTCAAACACATTCCCCTCCACTCGTATCAACCAGGTCGAGAATGAGCCTTTCTCCAACCAGGCATTATTAAATTTGCACTTCCCCATGCTTACGTTTCATTTACAAACTTGAATGTTCTGTGATAATTTGTCACCGGGGGCTGCAAAGTTAGTGATAATTGGTTCCTAATTTCAATATAAATTGTTGGGTTGAAACAGGTGGAATGAGTCGACTAGCGTTGCTTTCTTTGCAGCTTGGACATTTAACAGACACATTTAAACACAATACAGCAAACAAGTTTATAGCAACATAATTTAAGACCTACCATATCAAATATGATTCCTGTAAAAGACTGTTTTTTTAGATATTAAATGCAGATCTGTAAATTCAAGACTTTTAAGACTTTTTAAGACCCTGCGGGAACCCTGATAATATAGATTTATATTGTGATAAATATCCTATTGATTATTAATATTGATATTTATATCTCAAATCAGCATGAACAAGACATCTTACAGCTGTAGCCATGATGTGTCCCAAAATTTTTGTCCATAAACATCAATGTTTCCTTAAAATTTAATGGGAGATTTTTCTTCCTAAGTGAGATGTGAAGAAAGTAGATGGTTAGTTGTGGTAGAAAATTAATATTTACAGTTGGAGCACAAAAAAATATTTTAGAAATTTAGAGATAGAACATTTAAAATCATAGTCATGGATAAACAAAAAAACAAAACAAACAAATAAATGTTGAGAGAAATTAAGTAAAAACCATCTGTGAAGCATTTTGGAAGCAAAGATAACAATTTAAACCAAACTAATCAATGCAATGACATTTATCACAATATACAACTATATTATGTTGTCATACTGTTTTGTACCCCAGACCCCTGTTAGAAAAGAAATGCCTGAATTCAACATGTCCCAATACTTTTGTCCATATAGTGTATGACTTAGGCCAGGGGTGTCAAACTCATTTTGGTTCAGGGGCCACATTAAGCCGAAATATATCTCGAGTGGGCCGGACCAGTAAAACAACAGCATAATAACTTGTAAATAATGACGACTCCAAAGTTTTCTCTTTGTTTTAGTGCGATCAAAATTAAATTATGAAAATATGTACATTTACAAACTATCCAAACAAAAATAATGTGAATAACCTGAAAAAACTGAGATCTCTTGAGAAAAATAAGTGCAATTTTAACAGTATTACACCTCAACTTACCATTTATACTTGCATATTACGGATCGGATCTACAAAAGGCACAAAATATTTAATAACAGGAGGTATAATGTTAAAATTTTACTTCCAAAATTTCAGGTTTTTCAGATTTTATTGTTAAAGGATAGTTTGTAAATGTTAATATTTTCATAATTTAATGCAAGTTTTTTTCACTAAAACAAAGAGAAAAATATGGACTTGTCATTATTTATAGGTGTAATGTAATATCATGTTTTTCACAATAAACAAAGAAAATTTGGAGTCATTATTTATAGGTTAGTCTGCTATTATTATTTTAGTTGCGATCACATTGTCCTGTATGTGGAACCTGAACTAAAACGAGTTCGACAGCCTTGACTGTTAATATCTGAGATGGAATTTTTGCAAATTCATCCCACGGGCCGGACTGGAACCTTTGGCGGGCCAGTTTTGGCCCCTGGGCCGCATGTTTGACACCCCTGACTTAGGCAATTATGCTATGAGGTAGGGCTGCACGATTAATCATTAAAAGATCACAATCTCGTTTCACACAGGTACTCAATCTCATTTCTAAACACGAATGATTCTTAAGCATTTTATTTCATGGGCTGCATTACAAACATGAAAAGCACTCGGAGAGCGCAGACCTCCACCAAGACAGATCTGTCCCCACTCCGATCATCACCAAAGTTTAATCATTTGTTCGCTGTGCCAGTATCAACATTTCCTCAAAATTTCATGAAAATCCATCCATAACTTTTTGAGTTATCTTGCTAAGAAACAAACAAACATGCAAACACACAAAGCAAAGCGATCACAATACCTCCTAGCGGACGTAATAAATGCCCACAAAGGCAGAACCGCCGCCACCTCCTTCCTCAACCAATGGTAAAGCGTCTTTACAACACGTGAGCCTGCTGCTGTCGGCTGCAGTTGAGTGAAGAAAGAGTGAATTACAGCGGAGGAACATCTGCGGTTAAGAGAGTGAAATGGATGAAAACCCCAGTGGTAGTGGGGAAAGTCACCCACCTGAACTCATGCCCAATAAAGGTTTACATTCATCGGTGTTAATCTCATGTCGGTCTTCTTTTCTGTCGTCCAGATCCAAGTTTCTTTTCATTTTCACTTCTCTGACTTCTGCTGCTGTTCTTCTCCTTTTCTTTTCTTTGCCTGTGAAGATAACTCGGCCTTTAACCAAGAATCAAAAGTCTCGCCCTCTCCAAAAATTTGAAATGAAAAAAGTTTCTTCGTGCTGCAAACGTTCACAGATCCGCTGACGTCGCTTAGCAACCGGGACCATAAGTGACCAGACTAGGTCACCAGTGATATGAAAGACTTGAATTAGAGGTAAAAGAACCCATTTTCCCTGACAGCGGTGCAATAGACATTCTGTGAAAAAGAATTGTGATCTCAATTCTAAGCAAAAAAATCGGGATTCACATTTTTGTCAGAATCGTGCAGCCCTATTATGAGGCTAACGATATACTGTATTTAACATCTGCAACAGCCTAAAATTTGTTTTACGCAGATTCCTATGAATTTTAATGTAACACTTTACCTGCAAATATTATGCATATTTCGGCACATTATGAAACACTGTGCAACAAACTCTCAGGTAAAAGATTCCCATTCTTCACCTGCTGATGCCGCCCACTGTATTCCTTAATGGCACAAAACAAAAAACTATACTTCATCTCTTTTGTGTAAATGGAGACTGGAGGCTTTTAGAGCTTCTTGCAGCAAGAGATCAAAGCCCGAGCCTTATGGGAAATCACTCAAAACCTCCGAATGAAGAATCAAACAGGTCTCCTCCAACAGAAAATACAGTGTGTTTACTTTTCAGAAGCATCATTACACCTGGTGACAACCTTTAACACCTGAATGTCACTCACAAACAGTGCATCCCTGTTGTGTGTGGGAGTGTGACTATCTGATTCTTTCTAATTGCAATGGCTAAATGTTATTACTGCATGTGTATTAAGTATTGACAGAATTTTTACCATATGCTTCCTTAGGTTTTTATTTTCTACACTGGTGGACATTTTGTTGTGAATAAATCCAGAGGGACAGATTCATACTGTTATTCAGTCCTCCCTACATCATTTCACCACACCTACGCCCACCCACCAGCCAACACTGAATAAGTTTTAACCTTTCCCTATTTATTTGCATGACTGAGCAGATCTAAATGTACTACCTAACAAATTCTATTTTCGCTTGTTCACTCAATAAGAGGTCACAACACTGCTCCTGAAGCTTGAGGGCGTTTTTTTTTTTTCTTTTCACATCAGGACAAACGTTCATCATCAAACCAGGCGCTGCCAGTTGCATGTAGCCGCATACTGTAAAGATTTATATTAAAAATGGATAAACTCTCTCCCTGGATGTGGTTAAGAGTTCCAGTGCTACAGCTCCTTGGAGAGCTGATCTCAACCATTCCAATCTCACGTCCCTGCTACAGAAAAAAAAAAAAACTTGCATGAGGCAACCTCTTGAAGCTATCAATGACACAAAGAAAGATTTAGGTTCAGAAGAAAGTTAAACAGGAAGAGTTTGTTTGCTGTGGCGTTCAAGAGAGAGAGAGGAGTGGGTTTTTTTTTTTTACCCCCACCAGGAGGTATTATGATCACTTTGCTTTGTTTGTTTGCGTGTTTGTTTGTTTGTTTGTTTGTTAGCAACTTTACAGGAAAACTATTCCAATCATCTTTCCCAAATTTTACCCACAGATAGGCCTAGGCCCTGGGACGAACCCATTAAATTTTGGGCCAAGTAGGCCAAAGTTCAAGGTCACAGCAAGGTCACAAAATCTACAATTTTCCTATCTCTCATCACTGAGCAATTTTCGAAAATTCATAAAAAATTCAAAACGACTCCGATTAGCCTCCAATTTGATACACCCATAGCTTATAACAATATCTTGTATCTGGCACAAAACTGTCAACATCCACTGTGGAATGTGGACTCTGTGGACATTTCAATTTAACATTGAAAATCCCATTTACCACACATTTTTCATTATAACTCAACAAATATTGATTGGAATTTAATATAATTTGACATACACATGACTGGTATCAAACTTCTACTTTTTCTGCTGTATGGAACAACCTTGAAACTGTTTAATTTAACCCTTTCATGCATAGTGGTCACTACAGTGGACAGTTACTCTACAGCTTTACTCTTGCATATTCATGGGTTTTGTTGTTTTAGTTCCATATCAACCAACACAGTGGACACTTATGCATCATCTCATAAACTGCAATTCATACCATTATTGTAACTTTGCTGTTCTTGATTGGTTCTTGAGTGGAAATCAATAGTTAATATTTATTTATTGCATATCATCTCCATGCAGTGAGTAATAACTAGTATTAGAATATGTTAAAATGTGAGAAAACATCAGATTAGCTGCATTAAACATGGTTTCATTTCACTGTTTTCATTTCACTTGATGATATTGGGTTTTAAATACATGTTTCTTTGCTTCAAGAATAAAATTCATGGTGTAGCTGAGTGGACATTTATGTAACTCCATGAAAAACAGGTTGATTTAAAAAAAAAAAATTCAATCACGTTTTTTTTTTCATGCCTAAAGAGGAATAAAAACACTCAGGAAAAAACATCTTGATTAAGGTTCTCATAATTCATGCATGAAAGGGTTAAAAAGAAATAGTCGATCTACACATGTACACTGTTCAGGGTACTTGGTGGAGGTTTGCGTTCTCTGAACACTTATTTGTTTTTGTTTTTTTTCATGAACAGAGGGTGCCTGAGGACGAAAGACTAACACAGAGATGGAAGAAAGGCATCTGTACGTCGAGCAGGGCTAACAAGCCCAAGGAAAACAAGGTGGAAAATTATACATGAATTCAACTGACACAACCTTAACTGGGACATTCAGGATTTCAAATCACCAATGATCCCACTGCTCCTCTAGTCCTGCCGTTTCGACAGTGAAGCAGTGTAATGGTGGTACTTCGCTGCCATTACCCTTTTATGCTGCCTATCCCCCAGTCGAACATTCTTTATCAAAATATTCCCATGTTCTCAATCTCTCTTTAAACATTCCAGATCGGTCTCTCTTTTGCTCTCGCCAGGTTCCCCCGCTCTCCTTCCTTTCAGACATCACTGCAGTCGGAGTCAGGCGACCAACTGTAATGGATTTTCTCTCTTGTCAGTCTACAGAGAGGTGATGCATAGCTCCAATTTTCCCACCTGGAGCCACCTGAACGATTGAATCACTGTTGGGTCTATTGAAAGTATAGCGTGGCCTTGAGAACCAGGAGGAAGAGGAGGAGGGGCAATGAGGATGAGGATGAGGAAAGAAGGAAAGGAAAGGAAAAGAAAAGAAAAGAAAGAAGGAAGGAAAGGAAAAGAAGGAAAGGAAGAGAAGAGAAGAGAAGAGAAGAGAAGAGAAGAGAAGAGAAGAGAAGAGAAGAGAAGAGAAGAGGGTAAGGAAAGGAAAAGAAAAGAAGAGAAGAGAAGAGAAGGAAAGGAAAGGAAAAGAAGAGAAGGAAAGGAAAGCAAAGGAAAAGGAGAGCAAAGGAAAGGAAAGGAAAAAGGAAAAGAAGGAAAGGAAAGGAAAAAGGAAAAGAAAAGAAGGAAAGGAAAGGAAAGGAAAAGGAAAAGAAACAAAAAGAAAAGAAGGAAAAGGAAAGGAAAGGAAAGGAAAGGAAAGGAAAGGAAAGGAAAGGAAAGGAAAGGAAAGGAAAGGAAAGGAAAGGAAAGGAAAGGAAAGGAAAGGAAAGGAAAGGAAAGGAAAGGAAAGGAAAGGAAGTTCATTTTGAGGGCAGACCGGAACACGTATTGAACAGAATTAAAAGACAAGACTCTCTAATGTAAACCATTTGTCTGACCACAAACCACTTCAGTCCCACGCACACTCAAGACAAAGGCAGGCGCACACAAACTGGAGTATGTCGAGGCCATTTTTTCTCATCAAAGTGTAACCAAGATGTGTTGTCTATTACTGGTCCTGCTGAGCCAATGGCACTGTGAGTCCATACCGCACACTGTGTCTCACATATTGTTTTTCCTCTGGCCTCACAATCAACTCTCACTACCCTAAAATGGATGTGTACTCCACCGAGCATGAAAAGGGAACAAATTTAATGGAGCAGTGGTGGGCGAGTAAAGATTAACACCAAAGTGAACATGGAACTGAGTAACCAAACTCAGCTTTAAAGGTGTACTCCCTTATGGTGGATGTGATACCAAATGCCCTAAAATGGAAATAAGGAGAAAAAGCTTAAGTCCATTCTCAGCTGCTCCATCTGTAGACATGAATGGTTCAAGAAAATATAATAGTTTTCAGGTGATTATAGACTAATGAAAGCATAATTATAATGCTCATATCTCCATCTTCATCTTACGTACTGAACCTCTAAATTACAACACAGGATGTAACACAGGAGGTGAAGAGTGAGAAAGTATAAATGTGCAGGTTACTAATGCCTCTTTGCTCCTAGAGAGACTTTATTAAAGCAGCAGGAAGCAGCAATTGAGAGAGAAAGCACCACAATTTGAAAATATTTTCCTCTGTCTCTAGTGCTTTCCTCTCGGTTTAAATCAAATTACTAAATACACTTTAGGGTGGAAAAAAAAGCATCCTCACCTGGATAGAACTACACTTGCACCGATTACAATTTTTTGGGCTGATCCCGATTTCCGATTTGCAGGGTGCTTGGACCAGAGATGTGGACTTGAGTCACATGACTTGAACTCGAGTCAGACTTGAGTCATTAATTTGATGACTTTAGACTCGACTTGACAAAATGTAAAAAGACTTGCAACTCAACCTAGACTTGAACACCAATGTTTGTGACTTCACTCAGACTTCAGCCTTACAACTTAAAAAGACTTGATACATCTCCCAAAACTTGAAGATTAAAAAGTGTGTCATTCAAAACGTGTACTAATCAATTCATTTCATACCTCCTTCACTGAGGGACTCAATCCCCCTCTGTCTCTCTCTCTCTCTCTCTGCCTCAGTGTGCCTGTGTGACCTGTCAGCAGTAAGGGTGGGAATCAAAAACCAGTTCCGACTTAGAACTGGTTCCAATTGATCAGTTCCATCGAAATTGTACACCCTTGGGATTGTCAATTTTTCTGAACGACTCTCTCATTTCCCAGTACAACGTTTTCTGGTTTTCCGTACGTCGTGCCACAGTATGCATGGACCAGGTCCGAGCGCACGGACCATGACGCCACGTAGGGAAAACTTGACAACAGGACTTACAGAGTAACTGGACCATATGCCACTGTTGTGGTTTGTCTGTCTCTCACCAGGAGTGCCACCACTGACCAGTCTGTATCAGATCCCCCTAACATGTTTTAAAATCATCATCCTTTCAGAATATTTACATTTGTTCATTAAACAGTTCAGAGAAATAGGATTGTGTTTCACTTTCTGTTTGTGTGTGTACAATGGTGTTAATGTGTGACACTGGGAATGATTTGATATGGAAAATGGTCAACAAAAAAAACTGCACTATGACCTGTCCAGCTACTTTTTCTCACTCAAAAAAAAAACAAAACACTCAGGAATCAATAGGAGAATTGATAAGGAATTGGATTGGTAAGAAGAATTGACAATGGCACTGACATTGATAAAATCCTCTCAATTCCCACCCCTAATCAGCACTTTGTTTTTGTACATTTTGTACATGTCAGTTCACTTATTTTATCAAACATGTTTTGTTAAATAAATGGCGATTTAAAAAGTGTACATGGTCTGTCATCTACATGTAATATATTATTATTGTTAAAATGACTCAAAGGACTTGAAATTCAAAGTTTAGGACTTGGGACCTAATTTGGAACTTGACAGACTTGGATTGGGACTTGACTTGAAACTTATCAGCCTTGACTCGGGACTTGGCTCAGGACTTGAGACAAAGACTTGAGACTTACTTGTGACTTGCAAAACACTGACTTGGTCCCACCTCTGGCTTGGACCGATACCGATTTTGGCCAATTCCGATCAAATTTTTTTCCCAACACGACACACAAGACATTGCAATGTAACTTCTGCATTAGAACATTTATTTTAAAAAACAGAAGAAAACTGTGCAAAAAGGTGCCAGGTTTTCTGTGTGAAAACTGGTGCATTGATTCAAACACCTGGTTTTTAGTGAGTATCGTACCAGCAGCTGAAAATTATCATATTTGAAGGAAAATTAGCATACACACCCAATTTTTATTCTGATGTGGCTCAGACCATCTGCTTTAGTAAAACATGATCATAGACCGTACATATTACATGCTGCAACCCAGTTTTACTTTTAAATAATCTAACAGAACCTTGAAAAAAGCAAGTGTTTGTACATATGTGGAGCACAGGATGAACCCCTGCACTGAATGGACCAGAACACCATTTATAAATTCCCAGTGTCTACATGCTTTGGGCTGACTCAAGGTCCTGCCTCACGAGTAGAGAGGCACGTGAGAACACGAATAAAAGTTTCACTCCCGCTCTCACAGAGTTGCGCGTACTGTGAGCGGCGTGGACTCCACGTGCACTGACCACGGACGTTTGAGGTTTCATAGTCGAGCGTACCAATTTCGCATTTAAAACAGGTCGATGTGAAGACTTCCCACCGAGCAGTCTATTGTGAGACACCGAGTCCGCGCAGTTGTAAAAACTGAGCTTTGCTCGGACGTGTCCAACGGATGACCTCTTTGGGTCCACCTTGAGAGCACGCACCCATCTGTGGCATCAAGTACACCTGACTATGTGCAGGCCTTGAGGTACGTGCAACATGGAACGAACCACCCCATGTAATCGCCCCCACTGTCACCGCGTCCGTCAGCGACATGTGCCCCCTTCATTCCTGATTGCCGCCTCATATATGACTATCTGGATACAGCCCCAGGTCTGGCTATGCAGCGCAGCAGGAATTTGACCTGCGCTCAAAATCAGTCAATTTCAGATTGACCGGACGCTCCCAGGTCATGGCCAATCAAGTGAAAATCAGCCAATTTCCAAGCATGGCCAATTAATCGGTGCAAGTATAGATAGAACTCAACAAACAGTTCAGATCCTTCTTTTGAATATTTACCGCAGTGATTAATATGTTTCAGCTGCAACAAAATCTTTAACTGAGGCAATGAATAATTTCTTAAACAACCATCAAAAACTATAGACTGGACAATATCAGGATCCATCAGACTCAGACTGTGAAAGAGTGGTTCAAGGAGCATAAGACCTCATTTTCACACATGGATTGGCCTCCACAGAGTCCAGACCTGAACCCTGATGAAAGAAAACCTCTGGGATGTACTGGAGAAGACTTGCCACAGTGGTCCAACGCTCCATTATTGATACAATCTGGGGGTGGGGGTGAGAATTAATCCGACTCTGGACATAAAAAATGTGGTGACATTTATTAACGACATTATATAAGGACTGTGTGGTATAAATGACGTCACACTGAAGATGTTCGGTAATCAAAGCTAAAGACACTGGCTGAGCAGTGTATAAAGGCAAATGTCAGTGAGCATTTATTTGTCCACATAAATATATTTAGGTCTTGAAATGAAAAATTCTACATTGGTTTGGAGTTTGGAAATGCTGCAGGCTCTTTATTAATTCGTAAACTCTGGAGATGTGTGGTAATGTGAACAGACAGAAATAGACTTTTAGAAAAGATGGAGACCCATGTATTCAGTACATGATTGGTTCTCATCAGTCATCTCCTATCCTAAGTCATAATCCTTGCCATCTAATCCATTCCTGAAGAAAACAAGACGTCACTCTTGTATACGACTGTTCATACAACATAAAGACTGAAACTCACGCAATTGTGTTGTTGTTGTCTCTGAAGCTGCTGTGCAGTTAAATTCTGCATTTTACCACAATACTATTCACAGCAAGTGAGCAACTCATAACTACTGGAGCACTTTGTGACAATGACTGCCTCCTGTGGAGTTATCAGCTCTGCTCTTGCTGTTTGTTTCAGAAGTGTTAGAACGTTTAAAGTACAGGTGTCAAACATGTCGCCTGTGGGCCAAAACCAGCCCACCAAAGGGTCCAATGTGGCCCCTGGGATGAGTTTGTAAAATGCAAAAATTACACTGCAGATATTTACAATCAAAGGTGTCAGACTCATTTTCATCCAGGTAATACATTCAGACCAATTCAATCTCAAGTACATCAGACCAATAAAATACTATCATAATAACCTATAAATAATGACAACTCCAACTTTTTAATTTTGTTTTAGTGTAAAAGAAGTAAAGTTACATGCAGATGATATTTACAAACTATCCTTTCACAAAAAATGTGAAGAATCTGAACAAATATGAACCTGCAATGTCTTTAGAAAAGTCCAGCTTTCTGCCTGTTCCTAAATATTTTGTGTATTTGTAGATTCACTGGGATCTGTAAGTTGTAATGCACATGCGTAAATGACAAACTGAGGTGTCGAAAGTGCACTTATTTTTCTGAGGACATTTAAGGTTGTTCATGTTATTCATATTTTTAAGTTAAGTTTGTAGATGTAAACAGTTTCACAATGTAATTTGACATCACATTGGGATGAATGTGGCCCCTGTACTAAAATGAGTTTGAATACCCCTGGTTTAATCCATAAAACCCCAAACATTTACCACCGACCAAAACCATCTACTGATCTAAACTGTTTAATACCTGTTGATACGCTAATCCTATCAATCCATGTAAATATTTGGTGTAAAATGCAATTTGTCATCTTTTCACGGTCATCGGATACGACCCATTTGGATGAGGCTCCGTAGTGGAAACACCATCATCTTCTACAACATTGATTCACCCGTAAAACCCAAGAAGTTGGATCCATGATGGTTTATGTTCAGTTAATGATATATTTTACAGAAAATGTAACTTTTTCTTGTGTTTTTTCTGTTTATGATATAATAACTCTCAATTTTAATCTGAGTTTTAATGAACATGTACATGATCAATAAATGAAATATAGGAAAACACATGATTGTCACTGAAAAAATGCAAAGCAAAGAGGATATTACAATAAATGATGATAAATCACTTTAGAAAGGTTAAATATGGAGAAAAAAATCATTTGGGAACAGCCACAAAAGTAGCACTGGGTCTTTATGGGTTAAAGACTATTTCTGAAACTTTGAGAACTGTGGATAGTGAGCGTCAGTGTAGATGTAGTTGCTGTGTTGCTTCAGAGCAGTAGAGTTGCCTCTGATAGAATCTAAACAGTGATCTGTTATTAAAACTGTCAATCACAAACCCCTAACTCTGTTACACCTGGGATCAGTCAGACCCTTCCATCAGAGGGTAATTTTCTACAGCAGATAAACAGAGTCCAGAGCAGGTTCAGTAGTCGTGTCTCCTCCCAGACCACTTCAAATACAATATGCTGAAAGGCAGAGGTTGCGCTAGACATTTTTAGGGTCGTAAAAATTCCGTCCTAACACATTATTATTCTTCATCATTTCAAATTTAACTTTTAATGAGACATATTTAGTAGTATTTAATGTTCAAAAACATCTTAATGATCCAGTAACTGTAGTTCCTGCTGGATGATATTCGTCATCACAGTTACTTGTCCTTCATCCTCCATCGCATCAAGTCCCTCTTTTTTCACTGTGTTTATTAATGCCATCACATTTACTGGGCTTTTTAAAATAACTAAGGAGACTCAGCTGTCTTGACATTTTGCGCCAGCAAAGTAGCATATAATTTCAGCTAAAGTCAGCTAAACAATGAGACAAGATGTGACAATGAGTGATTAATATGCATACCCGCCATCCACCGGACAGGGGGTCTACTGCAGGTGAACTAACAGTGAGTCATTTGACAGAAAAACTGGTGTTACAGAGTCCTGCACGGGTCCACTTTCAGAACCCACTCATACCCATGTACATTAGACCTGCAACCCAACCCGTGATAAAACGCATTGTCTACACAGTAACTCACTTTTAATAGGTTTATTTTTGGCTAAAACATACGCCATCAATGCTGCTCAATCACATCTGTGGCCAGATGTAAAGTTCACTTCAAAATAAAAACAAACCGGCTGTGGAGCAACCGCGGTTCCACAGTTTCATCCATGAATCTTCTTTTATTTTTTTACTTGCTTGCCCCTACCTGCCCGCATCTCATTTAATTTTACCTGTGCCCATATGCCTAAAAATTATTTTTCTTTTTACCTGTCCCTGCATGTTTTTGCAGGTTACCCGACCTGGTACAGGACTCTGCGGTGTTGTATTCAGCGTAGTTGTGAACGATGGCGCTGTAGGGTTCTATACAGGTAAGGATGCTGTTATTGACTGTTTGATGCCTTGTTAAGGGACAGACAGACCACTGTTCACAGTGTTGTGTGAAACTTTCTATGGTAGATTACCCTCAGTATTTTAATCTGTCAAAATGACGGACAGCCCTCAGAATTTTCTGTCATCTTTAAAAAAAAAATCTGTCAATGACGAAATATTTTCGGTGAATGCAACCTCTGCTGAAAGGTATATGAAATGGTGGTCCATTGAGGTACATTGAAGCTTTACTCTGTCCTTGTACAGACAGAAAAACCTGCTCAGGTGTTTGTACCTTTCAGTACTGAAAAGCAACACTTAACACTGCATGAGCTACTGAAAAGTCTCTGAGGTGTTCAGTAGAAATAGTCATAAACAAGACATTTACTTCTGAAGGGCATACCGTGACAGTTGCAATGTCTCCAAATTGTTTTTCCTTTTTTTTTTTTCATCTTTTTGTTCTTTTTTCCTCCTCTCCTCTCCTCTGTGGACAGTATCTACTAGAATGAATTTCAACATCTAGGTTTAGCCGCCGGGTCACAGTGACAGGCTTCAAAAATCTCAAGTCCTTGCCACAGAAAAACAACTTGCGCAAGGCAAGATCTTGGAGCTATCATGACAAAAGAAAGATTGAGGTTCAGAAGAAAGTTAAACAGGAAGAGTTTGTTTGCAGTGGAGTTCAAGACAGAAAGAGAAGGTGTGTTTTGTTTTTTCGTTTTTTTCACGAACAGAGGGTGCCTGAGGAGGAAAGACTCACACAGAGATGGAAGAAAGGCATCTGTACGGCGAGCAGGGCTAACAAGCCCAAGGAAAACAAGGTGGAAAATTATTCATGAATTAAACTGACACAAACTTAACTGGGACATTCAGGATTTCAAATAACTAATCCATTATGTATGGGGTTGTTGGAAAGACACCCCCCCCCCCCCCCCAAATGGTGAAAGCAGATCGACACAATACACACAAATATATAGAACAGCCTGCGGAAAACCAGCACCTGTGTTTCCTCACTCTTATGCAACAGTCTCTTTTTTCCCCACAACTGAACAAAGGGTCTACAATTACATTTTGTAGAAAGATGTCCTTCATTTTCCCAGCATCAATTTACACTCGAGGTTAAGTGAGGTACCCTGTCTGCTTTCTGCCAGACATTTGAGGGGAGACTAAAATGGACACATTGTAATGATAACTTCGACAGTCAGGCTGCCAAAAAGAGGCAAAAAAAAGCATACAGCTTTCTCTCTGAAATCTTCTCCTCATAATATATTAGGTTTTCCTTCATTTTCTACTCCTCTGATGTCGCTTATCCTGGTTAATATTTCTCTTTAGGCCAAAGAACACTTTGCATGTCTTATGCATGCTAACAAGTACAACGAAAAAGATTGTTAAGAGAGTTCTGCGCTTCTATTTTTCCCCAGGTCTGGTAGATCCTTGACACTGAAAACAGCACAACTGTCTGTGCGTCTACAAAGATTAAAGCCTCATAACTTCTAAGATAAACCTAAAAATGATCTGCTGTGTGATGTGGCAGAAAAATGATATTAATATTTTCTTATTTACCACTAGATCTAATTTGATGATTCTGCCTGTTGGAGGGGAATCCTGATGCTATGTTAAAGCTGAAAAAGAGACTTCAATGACATAACTTGAAGATGTGGAGCATTTTCATACTATCAATGTAATGTCTGATGAAGTCTATACACACTGTTTACATAGCTTTGGAATAATTTTGTTTTCAGACACATCCCTCTTTTTATTCCTATTTGTACACACGAGTAATCAGCTTTGACCAGGTACAGTGATTACATAGTCCTGGTTACATTTTATCTACCAAGAATAAATCACATTGTCACAATCATTTCATGAGAAGAGGTAAAAAAAAAAAAAAAAAAAAATCCAACTTTATGGACAACAGCATATTTAAACAAAGGAATATAAAGAAAAAAGATTAACTCTCCAAACAGAAAACCTACCCACATGTGGCACATTGTACTGTCTGATAGGATGTTAAATCTATTCAAATCAGATGAAAATGTGCAAATTTTATCATCATTACTGTTTTATCACCCCACACTACACTGATGTACAATTGGTTCTTTCTTCAATATTTTCTATTTGGAGGCAGCTGTTGATTTTTCTTCCTCGTGATATTTTTGGTGTGAAACATATTTACCTGTAAAACATCAGGAAGGTGGCAGATAGGCCTGGGCAATGTCATGATCTTGTATTGTTATCCTGTTTAAATTAGCATGTGATGTCAACAGGTCTGTAGTCATCGCACCGTTCAATAACAGCACTGTCCAAACGTTCCTGCTCCATTGCTGTTCATTATGAATTTCTAGAGCATCAGTGGGTTTTTTGTTATTTTACAGAGTGTACTGCATTATGAGCTGTTAGTATTACCACTATAAGCTAGCATGATCTATGCTTCAGTGTTGTTAATGTAAAAACACTCTGGTTCAATAATAATCTATGGCGAGACCAATTTTGCACCACAGATTACTCAACACTATAGCTAAAATAGATTGCAAGTTTACTTTACCACCTATTGTTAAAATACTGCAATAACATAATCCAATATTATACGGTTTGGTTGTAACTCGCGTACATTTTGTAACAAGTGAGAAAATTGTGATTCAGATTCTATTACTATCACAATTATATTACTACTGAGTGTAGGGATGTAACGATATGAAAATTTCATATCACAGTTATTGTGACCAAAATTATCACGGTTATCATTAGTATTGCGGTATTGTTGAAATTGTGCTCTAAATGTTCAAAAAGTACTAATACACACTGAAATAATTTAACCAAGTTGTATTCTGAACAAAAAACAACAAAAAAACCAAATAAAATAGGCCAATGTACCTTCTGTTGGCAGAAACATTCAAATATTAACCCTTAGTGGTCTGAGCCTATTTTGTCCGTTTTTCAGTACTTTTGATTTTGCCTTTATATATTATATAAAGAAATGTTTATTATGCCCATGTTTGGCATCTTTTTTTTCAGCACAACTTCATCTATCTCATCTGCCTATTATTTTTTTTCACTTTAGCCTACTATATCAACATAAAAGGACAGAAAACACACACAAAGGCAATATAAAATCCGATTTGAAAAATGTCTATAATTTATTGCATAAATAACACAAAGATGCTTAACGAACCTTTTCAAAGACTTTAAAAGTGAACACTGGTTCCAAATATTAGGTATATAAAATTAAAATTGTAATAAATTAAAACTATACTCAAATATTTGACATAAAAGCAGATCTTTACACAGGCGTTTTCTCCGGAAAACTGCGGTAATCAAACACGGTTATCATGATAATTAGAATTTCAACGGTAATACTAACCGTCTGCAATTTTACCGCGGTTTCTCATTTTACCGGTAATCATTACATCCCTAATTGAGTGCATACAGAGTTGAAGTTAAACGAAGTCAAACTCAGTCTTCCACGTTTCCACGATTCCAACTGATTTTATTTCAAAACATTTTCTAGAATGTTTAGCTGAAATAAGAATTCCATCATGGGGCTGGCTAAACTATTTCGATTTGACTCCAAATGTATTCTAGTCCGTCCTTCCATTCTGTCTGAAGCGCTCTAATGTCAGCCTATTTCTCCGTTGAAAATATAACAGGGAATCCATCGGAAGCCTGGCTTTTGCATATTTTATCTAAACGATCCTCCTTGTTCTGTCCAGGTGTTGTTTATTCATGCCCTCCTCAGTCTGCCAGTAAAATGCAAGTGCTCATTTACATGGAAATATCAAAATGCAGCGCTGAAGGGCTAGCACACATTTGCATATATATATATATATACGCACACGCACCTACACAGACCTATACAAACACCAAACCAGACAGACCCTCAAACCCACCGCCTGCAAAGGTGACAAACCATCCTGTTGTTACCATGTATCTGCAAATGAAACGAGGGAAAGGTCATCACGTCTTTTTCTGGAATGAGAAGGGAGGACTGCAATAAAATATGTATCTCACAATAAAACTTAACAAAAACACTAACTAAATTAAAAAAAAGTTTCTTGTGCTTTCTATTCCAGGCAAAAAGGCTGTAAGTTACATTACAGTAGAATTAGACATTAACCCATAAAGGCCCAGTGCTACTTTTGTGGCAATTCCAAAATATTAGTTTTTCTCTATATTTAACTTTTCTAAGTGATTGATCACCATTTATTATAATATTATCCAATGTATTTTGCATTTTTTTCAGTAAAAATCATGTATTTTCCTGTACTCAGTTTACTAATTATGTAGATATTCATTAAAACTCTGATTAAAGTTGAAAGTTATTATATTAGAAACAGAGAAAACTGAAGAAAAAGTAACTTTTTCAGCAAATCTGTTATTGACTTAACATAAAAACAAGCATCTATCTCAACTGTCATTTATCAACCTCCATGGGTTTTACTGGTGAATCAGTGTTGTAGAAGATGATGGTGTTTCCACTACGGAGCCTCATCCAAATAGGTCATATCTGATGACCATGAAAAGATGAAAAATTGCATTTACACCAAATATTTACATGTTTTGATATGACTAGTGGATGAGAAATTAGAAAACATTTTACATCAGTACAGTGGTACCTTGACTGATGAGCGCACCAACTTACGAGTTTTCTGATTTACGATCACTCAGTGGATTTTTTGCTTTGAGTTGCAAGGCAAAATCACACTGAGTATGTGCACGCCATACGACTGTACAAAGTGAAAGTGAAACTTCAGACGCTTTACTAATTGCTCTAAGTCTCCCATTGTTGTGCAGCTCATTTTCCTTTTCCCTACATTTGGAAACTTTCATTTGAGGGAGCAGGACGTTTGTTTAAAGGGGCATTGCCCACTCTTACCCCCCCCCCCCCCCAGCCAGACCGATGATAATTATCAGATTTGTACAATAATTTTACCCTCTGTACGATGTATGATCAATAATTCCAAAAATCCCTTAGTGTACGATAATTTGACCCCTTCATTACATGACTAAATTCATTAATTACCAAACATAAATAGGATACAGATCTTTTACTTAGTGCTACACTTGTTTTTATTCATCTTCTCACGTGCCACTCTAATCATGAGGCAGGACCTTGATTCAGCCCAAAGCATGTAGAAATTGGAAATTTATAAAAGGTGTTCTGGTCCATTCAGTGCAGTGGTTCACCCTGTGCTCCATATATGTATACATATGTTTACATGCTTGCTTTTTTCCAAGGTTCTGTTAGATTATTTAAAAGTAAAACTGGGTTGCAGCATGTAATATGTACGGTCTATGATCATGTGTTACTAAAGCAGATGGTCTGAGCCACATCAGAATAAAAATTGGATGTGTATGATAATTTTCACTAAAATATTACAACTTTCACCTGCTGGCACAATATGGTACTCACTAAAAACCAGGTGTTTCAATCAATGCACCTGTTTTCACACAGAAAACCTGGCACCTTTTTGCACACTTTTCTTCTGTTTTTTAAAATAAAATGTTCTAATGGGAAAGTTACATCGTTATGTCTTGTGTGTTGTGTTTGGAAAAAATGAGATCAGAATCAACCAAAATCAGTATCAGCCGTCCAAGCACCCTCGAAATCGGGATGGGCCCAAAAAATTGTAATCGGTGCAAGTCTAATTACAGGTATTATCTCCGGCTGCACAAGAAAGTCCGGTTGCTGTCCAGAGTGGAGGTGCTGAAATGCTTTGCCGTGTCTGGAAGAGGTGAAAAGAGTTTGTCCAAAACACATCAAATATGTCTACATATATGGATTGGAAGCTTGACATAAGTTACACATTGGTTCAAAGCACATTACTCACAGGTTAGAAATGCGTTTTGGATATGCTAGACATTATCTCGACATATTTCGACTTATGGGGCTGGATTACTTAATGGAATTTCAATTCATTTCAATGGGGAAAATTGATTTGATATATGAGCACACTGAGTTATGAGCTCAGTCATGAAACAAATGAAATTCGTAAATTAAGGTTCCACTGAAGATGCTTTTGGTTGCCGGTGGCTGTTTAGGTCTTTCTGGGTTAGATCACACACTTGTACAGTACATCCTGTATGTACTGCAAGTGTGTATATATATATATATATATATATATATATATATATATATATATATATATATATATATATATATATATACACACACACACACACACACACACACACACACACACACGTACTTCTAGCCATCTGGTCAACCCGTGTTATAGTTCAGCTGGATAAATTCCCCAGCTCATGTTCAGCACCTCCTCCTCTTTTGCATCTCCTTTTCAAGTTTTAATAAGATAACTTTAACCATTTTCCCAATTCACATTATTTATTTATTTTTTCTTTTATATTTAATCTCCGCCACCGGGACACCAGTTCAGTCTGTCAAGTGAGACAGTTGAGGGAGAGAGAGAGAGAGAGGCAAGGAGACAGAACAAGGGGCTCACTGATCCCTGTCCGGTGCAATCTTCTGCGCTTTAATGAAGTCCAATCTGTGAACACACTGTGGTTGCGTACCCTAAGGCGATCATCGCCTGTCTGCGACACAGAGGAACACATAATAAGCGAATAGCTCCACTGGTGGATGGATTGAGAAAGCTTGATGCCTTTGAAACACTCCAACAGTACAGACATGAAAGAGAGTCGACTTGTTTCATATTCTTTTGTGTGATCAAACACAGTACGCCTTTAAAGGTGAGCACTGTTTCTGAGCTGAACACAAACTGAGACTTGAAGTTCATGTGCTTTGTGTTGACTAAATGTCTCCTAAATGTTTATGTCTCCCACACTATTTACTGTAGCTCTAATGCATATGCATACCATCTTCTTAACTCACTAAAGGCCAACTGCATCATTATGCAGTTCTCCAATTACACTTGTTGCTCCTGGGCCTGTTCACAGACTGCAGGGTTTTTTCCTACCATTAAAAGGCTGAGCCAAATGAATGGAAAATCAATACAGAGAGCACCAAAGAGCTCAGATATAGTTTCCATCATATAATGGTTGAAATACTAATGAAGCTAATCTAAAAGATCTAACATTATTTTTTTAAATTGAAAAACATACATTTTTCTAGTGGAAGGACCCACAATCCTAGTAAAACACCGTCTGAAAACTCGGAGTAAATATAAACATAACATGCTGTGCCCTTTTAATACCCCTCAGTCAAATATAGTGTAGGATTCTGTTGAAAGTTACTGCCTTATAATTTAGATTAGATTGTCTTTGTGTAAAACTTATTACATACATATTTATATTTGAAAGTACTCAGATATAACTGCACAAGGTCATTTGACCTTGAAAAAGTAGGTCAAGGTGACCTATTTTCAATAGGCTTCTGCTCCATGCCAAGATGCATCCATAATATAAATTTGGTGCAGATATGTCAATGCATTCGTCAGATAATGTGATTATGTCATTGAATGGACAGACAGAAAGGCGACAAAACGATTACAAAACCCCTCGACCGAGGGGTAAAAATGGATGACATGACTCCACTTCCTGCTGTTTAAGAAAAGGAAAGCCAAAAAACATGGTTGTCAAAGGTCCAATGTTTCTTTTGTGACACACACTGGAGCTGAAGTCTGTGCACAGATATGATCCCTTCCAGAGTCTTTCCGGAGCCAGCTGTAAATTGCATATTTTTATACAGTTTCATAGGTGATTAAAAATGAAACTGATCTGACAGGTGATGACCTGAACAACAATTATCCTGAAGAAATCTGACTGCCATTAGGAAAAATCTACTAGACGTGCACTTTGAGTTCATTGTTTGGCCCAAATCCCACTGACTACCACTATAGAGACAGGGTGTATACACACTATAACCAGCCATTTGGAAGCAATCAAGAACAATCATCTTCATTTTTGGGGAGATGACATCATATCTAACTCTACACTAAATGGGCCCATATTGCATCTACAGTACTGCAAAAAAGTCTAAAGCCAACATGAGGTTTGTTGGTTTAGTAAAGTTCTAATGGCCACACATATACATTTCTCAGTCTCTGTATTAAGATACAATCTGGATATAAAAGGAAAAAAAAGTTTCAGGGACAAAAACAGCTTCTACAAACTAAAGTGGTAGTATTGAATGTAACCTCCCTTTGCACTTAACATGTCTTTAAACCTTTTGTTGAGAAAATATAAAATTTATTGCATGCAATCTTTTACGTCAGTGTACATATTTCATTGTGATTTCTTGTTGTACCTTAAGAAAAGTGAATGAGAAATAAATATGTCTGCTCACTTCAACCCTGCAAAACAACAAAGCTGAAGGTGGTCTGAGACTTTTACACAGTACTGTACAAATTCTTCTTTGAAGCACTTCCGCCATCAACAAAATAACGATAAGATATGCCGATTCACTGATTGGCAGGTCTTGATCGGTGTCATTTAGCTCTAACTTTGACATCAAAGTGAAATCTGTGAGTTCTGACTGGATTTCACAAATAATCTGTCCCTCTCTTTGTATTTCATTATATCACAAACACTTCTTTAAGGGTTAGTGTCTTCAAAGAGCACACTGATTAATGTCAAACAAATACAATGTTCATACAAACTGGTATAACATTGTATTTGGAACAGATAAGTCACTGAGTCATGGATGGAAAGAACAAAAAACACAGAGCACCAAATAAGTTAATGTTAAAAAAAAAAAAAAAAGAAGAATTCATGACACAATTGTTAAATATTCATATGTACTGATATAATTTACAAAGGCTAATTGCCTTGATCTTTGACAAAGTGACAGACTAATTGGAGCTTGGCCTTTTGGTGCATATAGTGAAAAGATACATTTAGTATATTACATCCAAATAAATAAGAGAGTCCTTCAACATGACATTTACTCCTATTCCCTAACTCCTATTACTCATGTGTAGCCATCAGTGTATAAAGCTACCATGACTGTAATAACCCTCTTATTATTATGAGGTCTAACATGAACAGTTCATTTCTAAAAAACTATTATTACTATTTTTTTGTTCAAAATGTCCCTGAGTCACTGCTGCCTAGTCAATATGTCAAAGTGTCCTTGGGTAAGACGCTGAACTCAAGTTAACTTACATTCCTTGGAATGGCAGGAGGTGGCTGGGTTTGTGAATGAATGAGACTCACATCATGTAGTCCTTTGTGTACCAGTAGAAATATGCAACATAAAAGCAGTTCATTTAATATGAAGACTTGGAAACGATGCATTAACCCAGAACTGCAGTCTAACCCAAACTTCTGATGAATAATGATGTACTTTACTGTACACTCCCAAGAGTAACAGCTGTGATTCTTTTTCTAGTCAAGTCAAAGCACATGTCGCACCCTAAAACAACACACAGAATGCATTATGCCTTTCAAAGTACATTGTCAATGATGGTATTACTGATCCAAGAGCCCCAGAGAAAGGAGATCAAGTAGAATTTGGGACTCAAAATGCTTTTGTCAGGGCCTTGAAGTATATAGTTTGGCTGTGCTATGCAGATCCTCCGCATTACAAAAATAAAGGTATTTTCTGTCCAAAATCAGAAATCATGTATGTTTCTCTTTAAATATAACTATTCAATTCTTTGCCATTTAAAGATGCTCCCCCAATACGGAAACGGTGACATGGCTGCTGAGCATCAGTATGATGGGATCCGTAACAACCATGTCACATCCGTCCACTGCCACATTTTGTGTTTTTGTTAAGCTGTTATTGTTTTAGATCCACAATACTAACATTTATGAATAAGAGGATAATTAGCAATAGTAATTATGAGTTTAATACTAATAAAGTACTGGTACTGACCAGATCATCATGGGTAATGTCACGTCCGCCCACCAGCAAAAGTTTTCACATACACGTGCTATTCAAAATCCAATATTTCTGAAAATATAGCTTCCACTGTCAAATAATATCAGTAGTCTGTGCACAAATGTATTAGCATTATTTCAACACAGTTCTATGCATTTCTTACAACTTTTTTTTTTTTTTTACAAAAATGGCCACTCATTTGACTCCCTACATAAATTTTAGCCGATCAACATCCTTCTTGTAGCTGAAATAATTCCAGATAACTAACGTGGCTTTTCTTTTTGGTACCAAGTCTTCGTTTTTGGTGATTTTCTCTTGTTCATTGCTCATTTGTCAATGTTGTAACCAGCGACTCACTCCATGTGCAGGGGCGCGGTCTGCTTCGGCAAACTGATGAAGAACTATTACTATTGGTGGATCACTTTGCACAGTGTGTGTCAGGTACCCAGGCTGAAATTAGATGAGAACACGTTGAGTTCATTTGCCCCCTACATTGCAGGACCTGCGATGTGACTATTGTGCACACGTACATCATGATGAGGATGCTCAAACGATATACTGCGCAGCTCTAATAACAACACTGTCAGAACTTTCCAATTCCATATTCATTTTACATGGCCTGTCTGTCAGGATAATTACAGTATTTTACGGGGCATTGAATTAACCTGTGGGTTTGCAGCATTAATGTCACTACCATAGGTCAATAGGCCAGTGAGTTTATTTCATTCTGTTTATAAAGTAATACTTTAGCCTCTGTCTGCACTGAAATGTTCATTTTCAGTCTGCACTAACTTGCAGAGTTTGGTTAACCTTTTGCTGTTGCTAAAGGAATATTGACATAAAATTACAAGTCCAGTTTCTTTAGTCTGCCACGCATTGAGTGTGATTAACAAAGATGCTTTATAGTCATGTCAGAGTGTAAAAACATTGTTGATCCATTATAAAACTACAGCAGAATAAATGAGGCTGTCACAATCTAATTAAATAATGGAAACACTGCACCTGTATGTACAAGATAACACTGAGATTACTCCATCTACACATTGTCAATATTATGAGGTTGAGTTTCTAGTCAGATAATATCAACACAAAGCCATCACACTCAGTCTAAGCCTCCATAAACAAAAAGAAAATGTGAGGAAAACTTACACTTTGGCAGTAACTTGCATGTATTTTGTAAGAGGCAAGAAAAAAGTGATTTGGATAATGGATTGCTATTCTGCCTCAAAAGATCAAAAGTGTCAGAATTACAAACTACACATTCCTTCTGCAGGGCTCTCCTCTTGGTCAAAATTATAAAGCCAAATATAAATACTGTTGAGCTATTGCTGCTGTGGAAAAGAGAACACGCTTTTCTAAGCTACCATGTGGATCCAAGAAGTAGAGCTATAAGGTTTTTTTTTTTTGACTGAATCTGATCAGCAATTGGTAATTACAGCTGTCAGTCATATATTTAATCCGTGTACATTTCAGGAAACACTCCTGATGATAAGTCTTCATCACCAGTCAAATAATGTACACCCGGAAATCAAGTCCACAGAAGTTTCACATACCACTGAATTACAATACAGCAAAAGGTTCTATGGACTTTTTGCTCAATAACACCAAAATCACACATTAATGTTCAAAACTATAGGAATGATATGCTTTAATACAGTAAATTAAGTAACAACTAGCTAACATCTACCTACCTACTAAAATCACAATGCACAAAACTGACTGCAGAATAGCAGCTGTCAATATTTGCCATTTGTTGAAGGATGAAAGTCCATATTTGCTGCTCAATGACTTGTCTGAAATTAGGAATGAATTAGCATAAATCCACTCAGGTGTGTTTGAGTAAAGCCTGAATGACTGTGTGTGCACAATAATTAGTAGAAATGCATACAACAGAAGGAGTTAGTACAGGTAAGAAGTACAGATAAAGCCTGAATCGTAAAATAAATTTGTATAATGTACATTTCATTAATTTTAAGGCAAATACTGGATTATACTTTGACCTGACGTGATTCTGGTTCATTTTAAGGTAAGGTTCAAGTACAGATAGAAATGGATAAGACTGTGATGACCAACAACAACCAATGACATTCAGCTTTCAATGTGTTTCAAATTTTTTAACATCAAGTTTTTATTGTTAGAATACTTTTTAAACATTCACTTTGCATTTTTGCAGTTGCTGTCACACCAGAGCTGCTGCACATCTGATCTTATCTTATCTTTTAGGTAAATGTAGGTGGGGAAAATGCAGGCCTAGACAGCTATACAGCATCTGTTTCATTATCTGTGAGTCTGAACATGAGACGGTTTTGTTGCCTGGAAATATACAGTGGTTGAAATGACAGAATATTTGTACAGCATTTCATTAAGTTTTGTTTTTTTTTTACATTAAATGAAAAATATGCTATGGCTGCCTGCATGCCAATAATATTTTACTTTGGTTTACCGACATGCTACTCAGTTGGGAAACATTGGCACTCATTCAGTGTCAAATACATAGTATTTATACACATACGTAACAGATGTTCGAGCGTATTGCAGGTACAGGAATTATTTTGAAGACATTCCAACTAAGGCTATTGTTGGCTTTCTTTGTAAAATGAAGCCATATGTTGGACCGTTTGACCCCTTTTATTGTCCATATTGTAGACACTTTTGTTCCCTGTCCCTGTGTGTGTGTGTATTTGCATTCAAGTCTGAACAGAAGCTAAAAGGGGAAAGATCACCTTCGCAGTTAGTACGGCACAAAAACAGTAGAGTAAAAGGCACATAGGCTCACTTCTTTTACTCAAGGTCTGAATAGTGTAAAACAGAGGGGAAAAACACACACCCACATGCACACACACCATCTGGAGAAATGCCCACAAGCATCCATCCATGCAGCATCAGTACCATGCATGGAATATTCTCCAGTGTTTATTTCAGCATCTGAAACATAGTAAATGCTTGTGTCCTCTGTTTCTGACTGAGACTTCACATTTTTACACATTAGTTGGAAACAAAAGCTCCAGGTTTGTGATATGTTCCATACAATACCACTCTTTGGTTGAACACTAACAGGCCTCTTATAACCTGACCACATGGATAAGCCCCACCACTGCCGTCTTTATGTCTTATTCACTCTGGGTTTTTGAGATGCCTACCCCCTACCGTCATCCTCTTTTGCTTCTCTCGGCTGTCGTTGCACCAGTAATGCATAAAAAATTGGATAAAACCACATGAGATACGATGTAACGCTCTCCCGCCTTCATCAACGCAGGATGAAAAGTGTTGATTCAATGATGACGAGAATGAGAAGAACACAAACGAAAGACACAAGCTTTACGACGTAATTTGAGGTTGGATGAAAAAGGGAGAGCGATGACAACAGCTGGAGAGTTGCAGCAGAAAGAGTGGTTGGCGAAAACACTTGAGAGACAGGGCTAAACACCGCAGCAGTGATGACTCCAGCTCTCTGGCATTTCTCAAGTGTCCTCCCTGCTGCCTCGGGGCCTTAAAAGCAAAGAAGTACAGAGAATGTCTTTAACAATCAGCTAGAAGAAAGATGTGAAAAAGGTTCAGACACTGCCAGGGAACACAACCATCCACACATACACTGACTTAAAAGTGCTGATACCTGGTTAAACTTAGCTGTCACAGCACTTGATAATAGGGAGCTATCTACCTCCGCATGACATCCTGTCACCTAACCAGAGAAGACTCCCCGGAACACACAAAATAACTATAAATATCTAGAATTTATAACTACATATGAACTTTATTAACTCGAGCTTCTGTTCTGCGTTGCTCACACTTTGTCCTTGTCTCCAGGTGAGAAGAAATGCTCACAATGCAATACATGAATCTGATAGCAAAGCAGCATTAGAAAAGTGACCGCATTATTGTGTGAGTTTATAAGGCCACAGCTTTGAGTTTTATAAACGCGCCATGACTGGGCAGGATTCTCCTACGGTTTTGGGTACTTGTGGGTCTAGATTTGGGTCTGAGAGGGTTTGGTAGTGGTGTCTTACATAAACTGAAGTCAGTTATTTTATTACCATATTTGTGAAGAAAGCTGAAAGTATTTATTTTTATTTTGAATGATTTTATTTCAGTTACATACACAGGCAGAACATAGATTACTTCCCACACACTTCTCACAATCAATAATACAAAAACAAATAACCTTAAGCCAAAGGAACCATACATAATATTAAAAATTCAACCATCAGCAATGAAAATGTGACTTTTGTTTTAGTTTTCAGATTTCTGCTCTACTTATTTAATTTACATTCATTTATCTTAAATGGTGATGGCCCAGGTGTGACAACGGTAATGTACTGGTATCAGATATTTTATGATCATTGGCGCTGTTGTCTTTTTTAACCCTTTATCAAGCAAGTGACTATTTTTGGTAATTTCTCTACACATTACAAGACAGTGACAGCAACAGTCCCAGTGAGGACAGTGAGTCAACAATTTCAGGTCCAGTGTGGTCTACAGGGTCTGTAATTTCTACCTCTGCTTGAGTGTACCTGCTTTGTTAGGTACCATGAAGTAATGGTACTAATGTAAGTAATGATGTTCAAAGTGATAATGTGTATGTTCATAGGTGTCTGGATCAGCACTTATGTTGTTCTAATGTTCTAAAAATGTTGCTCTAATGTTCCAAAATACATGTTCCTTTCACATTATATGTGTTTTTCTTTTATTTTTCCATATTTATTTATTTATTTATTTATTTATTTATTTTTCACTTATGGGCAAGAAACCAAATATGGTAACTCCATTGACCTTGATTTTCTACATGACAATAAAAAAAATCATAAAAGTAATAAAGTCTTGTTATGTCCTGCAATAACACACTAATGTTGAAATTAGAGTGTGGAAATTAGATCATTTTTTAAAATGTCTAACTTTGCCATTTTTAAGTCTCCTCTCTCTGCTATACTTACCACTCTTGAGCACCTACATATCTGATTGATCTAAAAACCAATCAACACACAACAGAATAATTATTTAGTACTTTCTAATCCGCCAACATTCACTGTAAAAACTAACTGGAAATATTACTGAACTGCACTTTAATTAGTTGGTACAGATAGTCAGCCTGAAGGCATTTCATTAAGTTTTGTGTTCTAGATATTCATTTGACATCAGAGTGTTCATTTTTACTACAAATGCATACAGGTTCCATCTGCTGGATATCAGTCTGCTTGATTACTAGCATCAGATAAAAGCCCTGAAACAATAAAGCACATCGGTTCACTCCTACTGCATAGTAATCATTAAATTGCAAAACATCTCTAACCATTCCAGGAACCTGTTTCATTCTCCATTTTTATTTCCTACTCAGACAAAATGATACAAACATATCATACAATCTTATACTGCGTCAAGACCTGGAAAATAACCGATTAGGTGAAACGACACTCCAAAGCCCTCTTTTTGAAACACTATTCACAGAGATGTTTATCATATGTCAGTGAATCAGTGTATGTGGGAGGGATGTGTTTTCATATGCTGACCTCTGAGAGTTTGCTGATACAACCCTCGAGGGTGAATAGCAAATGCTCTTGCTGGAGGCAAAGCCCTATACTGTATGTCCTCTAAAGTCCATTTCCAGCCTCCTCTACCCCCCTCCTGCTTCCTTCCACTGCCACTCCTGTTGACTGTAACACTAAGACAGCAGGGTTTAAGTCCTTAAGACTCAGCCTGGTTGTCCAGCAGTGGCCTGCTGACCATGATGCTGTTGCTCTTTTTGGCTCCTTTTCCAGTTAATGTGTCTGACTGTACTCCAGAGCAGTGATTCTCAACTAGTGGGATGGAACCCAAAAGTGGATTGCAAACCTGTTTTCAGTGGGTCTCAGGCCTTTGTCTTTGCAAAAAATAATGTTAAGAAGCCAATCCTGTGCTTTATCTTTTATGGAGCTGAACGCCATCCATTCACACTCCTCAACAGTAGGTGGCAGTATTGTGCTGTAATACTAGTTAACGTCATACATTTCATAGCGTAAAAGAAGATCCAAAAGTTTCTATTCATATCATGGTGAAACTCAGGTATGACGACGACTACATCAGACACCAGTTTTACTTACATTGAGGACAAAAACATCAGTGTGTTCAAAGCTTGAATAAATGACTGAATACACTTTTAATTTTGAACATTTCTGGTTTTGGTTAAAATGTACCTACTTTAGTGTTACCCGCTTTAGTGTTACTGCCCCAGCACAGCCCTCCGATCATCCATTCAGATGGTTTTGGATGTCCCCAGGTCCCAAAATAAACAGTATGGTAATCATTCCTTTGCTGTTGCCGCTCCAGAACTGTGTAAATCGCTGTCTCTTGACCTGCGAGTCCTCACTGACCTGTCAATGTTTAAGTCCAGGTTAAAGACCCGCCTGTTCAGACTGGCTTTTAACCCTCAGCACTGAGACACTCTTAGGTTTCAAATCTGTGATTTGTCTATCACTGTGTTGTGTCTTGTTTTATGCACTTTTATAGTATCCTACCTATATAATGCGCATTTCAGCCCCAACCCATTTTCCTCAGCCTTCACAGGCCCGATCGCCGCCAAACTCGCCAAATTAATAGAAACATTACCTGACTATCTAATAGGCACACTTTTATGTCCTTATTCAAATGTTGTGAGGTATGCTGGGCGATTTTAACAGGGTCCCAGCTCACCTCGGAACGGCTCCCAGCTCACCTCGGACCAAGTCCAAGCTCACCAAAGACCTTCACAGGCCCCATGCCGTTCATGACTATCTACTAGGCACAATTTTATGTCCATATTCAAATGTTGTCTGGTATGCTGGGCGATTTTAACCTCTCTCTACTTTCAATTCTTCAACCCTGCCGCCATACTCCATTTTCGGAAGTGGTTTTGCTGCCATTCATGAAATTTGCTAGAAGAAGACGATGCTAAAATGTAAAGGGTACAGTTCACTACCGCTGTATAAATTTAATCATGCTTAACAGACCAAACAAATACATGCTCTTCCCTTCACGCCTCCCATGTTGGCTCAAATTATTACCTGCACAATGTATAATTAAATGGTAGTTTACAAATGGAATGGTGGTGGCAGACAAGTTCTACTTATGCTATCGTACATGAGATTTTCATAACCTGGTTGCCAACACCTTTACCATTGTAAACAAGCCAATCTCTGCTGATATTTTAAATACTTCACCTGTATACCTTTGGTTGTTTTTATTCAGATATCACAGCCATACCCAGTGCAGATGTTCTATGTGTTTCAGTACATGAGCAAGACAGAAACAGAATCAGGTTTGTATACATGTAACTGATGTTATCAACAACAGTTACAGCACAGTGTGTGAGATGCTATGTTGCAGATCGAAATAAATCGGATTTCATATGTATTCTTTTCTTCTTGCCATACAAGCTTAAATGATTATCACAAACACTTTTAATATGCGCACACATCTGAATGACTATGGTAGATTTCTTTAAAAAAAAACATCACATATTGTAACTAACTGCAGGATTTAAAATGTTTACTGCTCCAGTGGCAACATCTCACATATGTGACTAAATACTCCACCAGACATAAGATGTTTACACTGCCACTCAAAATATCATATGTATATAAATATTTTAAATGCAAATTATGAATTATTTTGTCTCTTAAAGAGTATGACTAAGACTAAGAGAAAACGAAAAAATAGTGTGGCAAGCACTCGGCCTGATGCTAAGAGAATCCTACTATGTAATGCACGTTCTGTGTCCGTCCGTCCGTCCGTCCATTTGTCCGTCCATTTGTCCGTCCATTTGTCCGTCCATTTGTCCATTCGTCCGTCCGATCGATGTTGCAGCACAAGAGGACATTTGTACGGGTTTTCCTCAGCCTTCACAGGCCCGATCACCGCCAAACTCACCAAATGAATACAAACATTACCTGATTATCTACTATGCACAATTTTATGTCCGTATTCAAATGTTGTGAGGTATGCTGGCCGATTTTAGCCTCTCATGCTATCATACAATGACACCACGGGTCTAATGACGCTAGTTTGATTAAACTGTTATCTTATAATTTTGAACATGTTTTTAGATGTAAAGCACTTTGGTCTTCTTTGTGTCGTTATAAGGTACTATATGAATAAACTTTGATTGATTGATTGATTGATTGATTGATTGACTGACTGACTGACTGACTGACTGACTGACTGACTGATTGATTGATTGATAAAGCGAATATTTCCATATTTAGCATCACCACCTGCTGGTTAGTTTGGTTTATCACTAAACTTGTCTTCTGTGTTTTCATACTGTGATATTCTGTATTATCTCAGGTTCAAAACACACCATATTTTAGTTTAATACATTTGAGAATTTTAACTGTCATCAGGTTGGATCATGGCTTGTCATTGATGGGTGATAGTGAGTCCTGAACTACTGCTCCAGACCACTCACATGAAACTTAGATACAGCAAAAAAGCTACAAGTAACCTCTTAATGCTAAAGTCTGTCTTGTGCTGTGTTTTTTCTTTTTTTTTTTTTTTGGGTGCAGGGTAGGGATGTGACAGGAGCTGAGCACTGATGAGGGGGGACATCTTCAGCTTTCCCCTGGGCTCAGGCACATCTTTGCCTGAGGCACAGCGGTTCAGTCGAGAGGATGTACTCCAGCAGCCAAATGAAATAAATCACTGGATATTGGCTTAGGCTTTACAGACATGACCGAGGCTGAGCACAAGCGTGCCTGTCTGAAAAGGTCAGTGGTGCAAGTGCTGTGGCTTGGGGGGGTCTAACACGTTTCTGAGGTCTGCACTACTTGCCTACCAACAAATCAGAAGATCTAGGGGTCGAAAGGGAAAAGCTACATCACAGTTTACAGTGTACTGGCACTGTGTGATGAAAGTAGGTGTGTGTAAACGGGCATATGGGTGTAAATGAACAAAAAGTATATCTTATTTGGCTCAGAGCTATTGTCACCATCGTCTTCCATTTGATTCAGCGGAAATTACGTTAAAACAAATTAAACAAAAAGGTGTCTTAAAGGACTGCCTCTGAGACACTATGAGCTAAAAAGAAGAGTAGCGCTTCAGTTTAGTTCACTGTGAAGGAAGAAATCACAAATCCACAGTAAAGCTGGATCAAGTGGCTTCGCTTGAATTCTTTTTCAAATATGTTCTTTTCTCAGAGGGTCAAACTTTCCTCTAACCACATACAAGTTTGAGGATTAGAAGAAGGTTTAACATCCTGAAGGGCAAATTACCAAATCTTTATACCAGAACAGTGAGTTGCTGCAGGCTAACAAGGCAAACCGTTCTAGAAACCTGAAACTGTGAGTGTTTGATACTCCAACAGAAACTGACCGAAGAGCAACAGTAGATGGGATGGTACGGTGCATATAGTCGAATGCAACATGTGGGAGCAAATGGAAAAGAATTTCAGGAAACATAAAATAAAATGCAATATCACTGCCTCTGAGAAGCAGTTGAGAGGATTAAAAAAAAGGGCGGAGAGAAGATGAGAGAGAGGGGGGAAGGAGACAGGAATGAAAAGCTGCAAAAGGTGGAAGGAAAACAGGAAGAGAAAAACATGACCTAAGACCTTGACAGTATGTCTTTTGCATCTCAATCGTGCCACCAGATGAATATCAAAGCAGAGCTCATGATGGACAACCAAGTCGAAAAAAAGGCAGAGCTCTGAAGTAACGATGAGACAGTAGAGAAGAAAAATAATTGCAGATGCATCTTTTTTCCCCAAAGATCAAGGGATTGGTAGATGAGTAACCTTCCGGCTGCTTCACCAGATCCATGTAAATTCTTGTGATGGTGAGCTTTACTCGAGGGCTGCCTCAGAACAGGCACATGCAAATAAAGTTTTGATGTACAGCATGTTCAGTTATTTTGTTGTGTTTTTGGCAGTGAATGAGCAAAGATCAGATATGACATAAACCCAACACATTGCAGCTAAATGCTTTGCCTTTTTTCCAGGAAAGCTTATGAGAGTGTTAGAGCTGCACAACATGACGATAAAGTATCATATATATTTTATCATTTGGATGATACCAGCAGAATAAAAGCTGCAATTTAAAGACCCGGTGACACAGAGCAGAAATCTACAGAGTAAAACGTTTGAAAGGAAAGTCAATATGTTTTTCATTTCATTTTAGTATTACTTTACGCTAGTTCAAGACTGTTGAGATGAAAAGAAAAGACACAATTCAAAAGAATGAGTAACCCGTACATTTCCCTGATAACCAGACACACTCAAATAGCTGTAGGAATTTTTCAGCAAATCATGCAGTTCTAGATAACACTCTGCAATGACATAGACAGAAAATCTGAGAAAAAACAACAGAAACATGCATGAGGGACACTGAACAACAAGGTTTCATACCTAAATGAGGGGCGTCTTCTGTTCCTTGGTTTAGAATTTATCACATACTTGGGTGAAATGGTTCTAACCAGGACAAAGGCTTTGATGCGATTAAGACTAATAAGTGGATTCTAGGGGCGTTTTCACACAGCGTACTCGAGTCCGTACTTTACTTGGATACATTCACACCTTTCCTGCACGTGTGGTGGTGTGGAAGGAATTCTGTCGCTATCCTACAAACACGGAAGTCAGAAGAAGACAAACCCTTACCTATCTGTTAGCCCAGGGGTGTCAAACTCATTTTAGATCAGTTCCACATTCAGCCCATTTTGATCTCCAGTGGGCCAGACCAGTAAGATGATAACAGTGAAAAAAGTAAAATTACATTATGATCAGGTTTACATCTACATAGTTTCCTTAAAAATCTGAATAACATGAACAACTTGAATTGTCTTAAGAAAAACAAGAGTAATTTTAACAATATTCTGCCTCGTTTTATCAGTTTATCATTTACACGTGTGCATTACAATCGCACAAACCATTTAGTAACAGGCAGAATATTGGTGAAATTGCATTTACCTTTCTTAATACATTTCTGTTTGTTCATATTGGTTCAGGTTATTCACATTTTATATACATTTTCAAGTAATTCTACTTTTTTGCACCAAAAAATCAAAGAGAAAACTTGGGGTTGTGATTATTTATAGGTTATTAGGATAGTATTTTACTGGTCTGACCCACTTGAAATATAAATGGACTGGATGTGTCTGTACGTGGAACCTGAATTACAATGATCTTCACACCACTGATTGTTAATATATTCAGTGTAATTTTCGCATTTCACAAATTCATCCCGTGGGCCAGATTAGACCCTTTGGTGGGCCGGATTTGGCCCCCGGGCCGCATGTTTGACACCTGTGTGTTAGCCTGTTTGAGGCAAAGAGAAGCAGAGTGATTTTTGTTGTTCCTGATATATCACCCAGTGGTTTGGTTGATAAAGTGAGCCCATGCTATATGCTGTGCAGATCTGAGGCTTTCTCAGGAGACAACAGGACCACTGTCTATGGTCTCGTGGTGATTCACCCACTTCTGTTGTTGGTGTGGTGATTAGGTCACTTCTGGACTCAGGCATGGATCGCATTCACACGGCAACGTACCATGCTGGAGTACGAGCAGCCCGGACCCAGGACTACTTTCTCAACTGGACTCAGGTATAGTACTTGAGCACGGAACAGTTGCATTCACATGGATACAATTAAGCAGACTTGGGGGACCAGCGTACTCGGATATGGATTTGAGTACACTGTGTGAAAACGCCCAAAATCTATTGGCTCAGCCCAGAGTCTTAACTAAACATGGTGAAGCAGTATTTATCTGTTCTGCTACAATCAACTAGAACAAACCAGTTCCCCAAATGTAGATATCTTGAAATCCATGTTACTAACATTTCCTAAAATGTATATTCTATTCTTATTGCATTTTAAGGGTTTAATTCTTTCTACACATTAAGTCCTCTGCTTCATAATTCTGGACCACTGGGCTTTTTTATATCATAAATATAATCTAATCATATTATTCTCTTTTATTATTATTTTATGTACCCTGGACTCTTTTAATTACATTACAATGAGTGTATTTTATCATTTAAGCACTCCTTATAATTTCTCTCTGGACGCCTCTTATTTTTATAAAGTGCAAATGTCCTTTGTTTACACAAGGCACTCTATAAAACGTGTCTAATAATGATGATCTACATAATATAATTGGGTAGCTTTTGTTGGTTGAGTATATAATTGAACTGTAAGAAATAGGCACGATAAAAGCTTTTTATTGAAATGACAAAAATGTGCCACAGCGTGATAACTATCATTATCTAGATATGAAAAAGCTCTAAAAATGTCCTAATGCTGAGGTAGATTACTTGGGTTTCCTTTTCAGTGGCAGTTGATCGGTTAAGGCTGTTTACTCTTTGGTCTTCAGCCCAGCACTCCTCAACCAAACTATTTCATCTATCCTTCCCGTTTTTGCGGCTGGTTCCTGGTCATTTCTATTATTAATGACTGAAATTCTCATTGAAGCAAATAGACTTTCCATGGGTCTCCTTTCCAACCAAGCCCATCTAAACTTACAAATCCATGACTGAAAGTAGAATAAATATAAAAAGATGAAAATCAAGCAATGACAAGCAATAGGGGTGTAAGAAAATATCGGTTCTGCAATATATCGCAATATTTCATTTCACAATACTGTATCGATATTAAAAGTACTGTAGCGATATTTTTAAGGTATTTATTCAAATGCAGACATGGTGGGGGTTCAGTTTTGTTTTTTTGTTTTTCTTTTTTGTTTGTATTTGTAGGGAATCCTGTAAGCTCTTTATTTATATATCATATGAGTATTTTGCTCAGGTTTTTGTATACTAAAAAAGTAATATTGTGATATTGCAGGTCATGCATGTAGTTTTTTGAAATTGATAACACTGTTTTGTTAAAGAAGTGACATTTTGCTTTTTTAAATGGAATTATGTATTTTAAAACATTTCCCTGTGGTCTACATAAACTGTAAATGCTATGCTTGGGACTGAATTCTTCATTAATTAAACTCCACAAGTCTTCAATCCTGTTTCTGACTAATGACACAAGAAAGGTTGTTTTGAACGCCGGCCCTTAAATCCAAATGAGCCGCTTCACGCCCCACCCCCTCCAGGTTGTTGACCATCCTTTCTGTCCCGTTCAGCCACTTGTGTTCGTTAATACGAGTAACAACTGAACATGTTAGGTAATTGGCTCGAAGTTTGGACATATTTTCACTTTTTACTACAACCACTGCTGCTGACAAACAATTATGGCATAGTTGGAGAGCTATTTGTCAAAAGTCTTGACCTTATATGTGCAAATGCCTTGACATAACTATTTATAAAACATGACAAATTAAGCAGGAATTAAAATAGGTTGTAGAAATCCACTTTATTTTTGCTGGAATGAATATAAAGATAGTTTAGCAGCACCTGGAGGGTTCAAATTCAAACTTTTGGAACTATTAGGGTCCCCAAATACACAAATAAATGTACCAAAGACTATAAAAGTGGGTTTAGCAAAATATGACCCCTTTAATAATGGTTATTTGAAGCATCCTAAAAGTACTTTTTACTGTCTGAAAGAGGCAGATGTTAGTTCCTTTGTTGGGATTTCATAAAAATAATGTTATGATGTTGGATGGGTGACACGGTGGTGCAGTGCATAGCAAGAAGAAGGTCCTGGGTTCGATTCCAACACCAGTCGATGGGGGTGGGACCTTTCTGTGTGGAGTTTGTATGTTCTCCCTGTGTCTGCATGGGTTCTCTCCAGGTACTCCAGCTTCCTCCCACCATCCAAACACATGCACTGATAGGATAATTGGTTAATCTAAATTGCCCATAGGTGTGAAATGTGAGAGTGATTGGTTGTTTGTCTCCATATGTCAGCCCCACGATGAACTGGTGACATGTCCAGGGTGTACCCCACCTTCACCCATAAGTAGCTGGGATAGGCTCCAGCAACCCCCGTGACCCTAGTGAGGATAAAACAGGTTTAGAAAATGAATGAATGGATGGATACTGAATGATTCAGGGGCTGTACACTAGGCATTATTTTCACAACTAATAGAATATGAACATTTGAGCAGAATCTTAAACTGTAATGTCTGTAAAGCATAATGTTATTTATTTATTTTGTGTGTGTGTGTGTGTGTGTGTGTTTTCTACTAGTAAAGCCAGACGTTAAAACTTTATTTATCCAAATCCTACACTTTAAGGTTTTTCAGAGGAAAGTTTTGAGATATAGCATTAGATCCTGTTCTGATCAAATAAAATGTTTGTATTTGTGTATATTTGTGGTGTAATTACATTTTTCCAAACAAACAAAAAAATATTACCTCATTAACAGTATTGTGATATGTCACGATATATCATATCGTCATCCTAGTATTGTGATTTGTATCGTAATGCCAGATTCTAACTAACAACCACCTTAAATTAATTAATAACTGCGTGAGAAAGATGTCATTTCAGTTCATCTTTACTCAGTCGACCATCTCTTTAATAGTAAAACCAGTCTAATCATTCTCCTTTTTTTCAAAGACAGGAATGAATAAAATGAGACCAGAGGGCCAGTAAATATTCTCATAAATGAGATTTGAGTTTGCTCTCCCCTCCTTCATTCTTCTGTGTTAATTAACATTAACTTCGTCTCCCTTTTCTTGGTATTCCTATCTCACAGTCTCAGTGCCGTCTGGCCTGTGTGACACAAAAGGACACCATAAAAAGTCCAGTGTTCGCACCAGTGCACTCAAAGATCATATCGGGTACACCATAAAGAAAGGCACCAGCACCAGGCTGTCGCTCACCACAGCCCAATGCAATTATCAGTCAGCAGTGATAATAGAACTCACAGGGAGGTGTAATGGCTTTTAGATTTGCACCTCATCATCATCATCCCAGCCAGGGCTACAGGCAAGCCAACTGCATTACCATAAACAACTATATGTATATAATGTACAGGCTACAGCAACAATCTCCTGGTTTGTTTGGTTTTTTTTTTTCCTTTTTTTCACATTAGATCGATGCTATGCATATAGAATAGTTTCAGTTCACTGTGTCGCACAAGGGAACACACAAGCAAATCATATCTCTCACACTCTCTAATCCACACACAGTGTCCACAGTGATATAATCAGCCAGTCTGAATGCATAGGCATCAGTGTGGTTGGTTGATAAATGCTGAAAACATGGAAAATAAATTGTACTGTACACAAGATTCTGTGGCACACTAATCTGACCTTGGAGCAGAAAACAGAATTAACACACTCTCACAATGGGCTTATTGTTCAGCCTGTGTTCATTATTTGTTCATTTGCAACACAGTGTATTAACTGTAATATAGAAAAACAGAAGGAGAAGCAGTTTGTCCAAACATAAATTATAATCCATCTTTTCTTTGGAAGGATTACTATTTTTGTTCCTCCTGTCTTTCCTTTCAGTTTCACCGTATAATAGAAAATATGCAGACAAAAGGCATGTACACCGCAGCTAAACGATGCTTTTAAACTCATTCATAATATGCAAACAAACATCATAGATTTGTTAAATATCCATAACAAAAAAACTGTCCATTACACGTATGCTCGGTATAACCTTGTATGAAACCTCAAACACTGCTGATCATGTCAGCTCTAAGCTCTAGTGGAATGCTTTCACCTCAGATTCAACTCTGAATGAGCCCATACCAGGGCCCACTCCTGCTTTTGCTCCCCCTCAGACCGTCCAAACACACACACAGCACGACCAGTGTCTGAGACCCTCGGGGTACAGAAAGACCAGTGTCTAAGAAAACAGCTCATTAATGTGAAAAAAGCCTCGGTAGAGAGAGAACCAAAAATGTAGACATAGACAACAATACGACAACAGCTTATTAGAGGACGAAGCATCGGGATAGAGACAATTGGGAACACGAAGAGGACCTTGTTCAGTAACGTATTGGTTTGTTTCTGTAGAAATACCAGCATATAATGTTCAACTCACACAATATGATTTGTGAGCTAATACATAAAACATATACAGATCTTTAATTTTTACATTTCACCCAACTAATTGTCATGCAAATACATACAATTAATGATATTGTCTGTTCAGTTAACCTTATGCCACCAGTGTAGCACAAGTCTACTAACAGTATAATTATGCATGTTTTATTATGAACATTGAATTTGAAAACACATATTATTAGCTGTTCTTCTCTCTCCCTTTATTTATAAAAAAAAAAAAAATTACATGGCAGACACGAAAAGACTTACATGCATAAAGCCTAACACTTAAATATTGAAGCAAGATGCAAAATCAAAATAAACCATGTACCGTGTCCCAAAAAGGTCACAGGAATCAAAACATATAACTTTAATGTGCAGTACAGTGCACAAGTCCTTGGTTAATATTGGGTTTGTTGGTTTAGTAAAGTAATAATGACCACATATATGAATATCTCAGTCTCAGTGTTAAGATATAATCTGGATATATGTGAAGTATCTACAGCAGGAAAAACCAAAGTTTCAAGGAAAAAACAGCTTCTATAAACCAGTAGTAATTAGTGTGACCTCCCTTTGCACTAAACATGTCTTTAACCCTGTGAGTGAATATGACATTTATTGCATTCATTTTCTTATGTTGTATTCCAGGTTCTATTCAGGTGTTTCTTGTGCTGCTTCTTGTCATAGAGTCATGGGTTACATTAAATAGCGACTTTAACCTTTACAACCCATTTAATTCAGATTTTGTGTGTCTGTTAAGGCTGTGCACATATTTCCTGTGTTTTTCAACCCTGCAGAAACAACAAACCTGAAGGTGGCCTCAGACTTTTGCATAGTACTGTATATTCTAGTCCATTGCTATGAATCAGTCAAAGGATTTAATACAGCGCAGAAATCATTCTAAATACTTTATTTCACCCTGTCTTTTAGACTTGAATTGAGACCATTATCATAATTATTTCATGCGCTCGCAATATGGTGATTATGTAATTCAGTAATAGTTTAAAAAATGTATTGATAGAGAAGACTTACACTTGCTGGCCTCACTGCAGCTAAGAAATTAGTAGCTGTGAGGTGGAAACAGCCCGATAAGCTGTCAATGAACAATTGGATCCTCACATTTCTTGACAGTATTTAGTTCGAGTTGTCCAATGCTCATGTGATTGGTGTCAGGGAATCTATGATTGATCTATGGGTCTCTGTGGTGGTTAAACTAAAGGAGCGGATCTAGCCACCTAATTTGCTTGTAGTTTGTAGTTCTGAGGGGCCCAGGGGTGGTGGGAGGGAAGGGGGGTTTACTTAGCTGTTGTTTTTTTGTTTCTTTCTTTCTTTCTTTCTTTCTTTCTTTCTTTCTGTTTTTTACTATTGTGGTGTGTCTTATTTCTCATTCTCTTATTTTTATGTCTAGGATTATATTTTGTATTTGTTATTAATATGGACTGCCTTTTTGAAAGTTTGGAAAACAAAATAAAAATTTGATCACAAAAAATGTATTAACCCTTAGGGGTCCACGGTCACGGCCCTGTGAATGAATCACATGACATTTTCAACACATTGTAGCATCAAAATTCAGTCACGTAGGTCACTGGGAACAATTGCATTCAAAAGTGCAGACTTGAAACCCTCTCAGTTTTGATTTGATGTTGATAGAGCAAAATACAACCAGAGAAATGATGTTTTGAACCTGAAGCAAACAAATGGAAATAAAATTATGAAAATGAGGTGGGGCGGGCGTTATATTTCTTACCATATCTTCGTCATTTTTTTGTCTTTTTTCAAAATGGGAAAAAAAAAAAACTTCTAATCCACAGAATGCATTAGCATTACAGGTAAGGGTGAGGATGACCCTCACCTGAACCAGATGTGGAACCCGGGAGGACCGAGGGGTTGAGAAAAGGCCTATGTAAAGACATGCTTTTATGTCAAATGTTTGAGTATAGTTTTAATTTATTACAATTTTGATTTTATATACCTAATATTTGGAACCAATATTCACTTTTAGTCTTTGGAAAGGTTCATTAAGCATCTTTGTTATTTATGAAATAAATCATATACATTTTTCAGAACAGGATTTTTTTTTTTTTTTCTGTGTTTTTTGTCCTATTGTGTTGATATAGTAGGTTAATGTGAAAAAATAATAGGCAGATGATATCGATGAAGTTGTGCTGAAAAAAAAGATACCAGACATGGGTATAGTACACATTTTTTGTATACTATATAAAGGCAAAACCAAAAATACTCAAAAACAGGCCAAAATAGGCTCAGACCCCTAAGGGTTAATTTACAATTAATTGATGACAAGCAATAATGTATTATAAAAAAGGTGCAAATTTGATGTTTTGCTGTTTTATTGAAAATAACAGTACTGGTGTTTTAACTCTATCCAGAGCTGTAATGTTCCTGTGGAAAATCTCCAATCTTCAAACTCAGAAAATAACAGTCCCATACGATGGGTGAAGTCATCAATAAATTCAGATGAATATTTATAAAACCAGGACAAACTTCACAAGTCGATTCTTTAAAAATTTAAGACCAGTGTGGGTGATGATTTGCTTATCCGTCCCCTGTGAGAGGAGATGTACAGACGGCAAAAATCAACAAGGAACTGATCTTCAGTGAGTCTCTGGATCTTACCCAGGTTTATTTGCTTTGTTTGTCTATGCATGAATAAACTCTTCCACATCAGATGCTACTCGATGTGATCAATTTCTCTAACTCCAATAGAGACTAAAAGAGGGTATTTAATGCAAAATGTTCAGATTCTTGGATTTCTTGGCTCAATTCCTACCAAAAGCCTGAATTTTTCTGTTCCAACTGTATTTTTGATGCAACAATACTGTAAATACCGTTATTTTTATGTGATTTGTGACTATTTCACCTCTGAGAACAACACGGAACTTCTGCTGAACATGATTGTTCATCTAATCGTATCCCTTTGTTTTGTACATTTAGGATCCTCTATTTATTACAACTACTCAAATTAGTGCAAATGTACTGCAAAACAATGGAATTCCACAGAGGTGGGAAGTAACAAAGTAGAAGTACTTTGTTACTGTAATTAAGTAGATTTTTTTTAGGTATCTGTACTTTATTTTTCAGGCAACTTTTTACTTTTACTCTCTACATTTTTGCATAAATATCTGTACTTTCTACTCCTTAAATTTTCAGAAAAGGCTGGTTACTTTTTCAAACTAAACAGATGTGACAGTACTTAAAATATGCCACTTCAGAGGGAAAGTCAGTGTGGAGGAGAGAAGGAGCACAGGCTGTGACCAGGGTCAGTACCAGAGTCCTGCACGGGTCGACTTTTTCCAAACTTTTCCGCCCATACCCACAAAGCTGAGTACAGCGACCCGACCCATGATTAAATGCATTGTCTACACAGTAAGTCACTTTTAAGGGCTTTACTTTTGGCTAAAATGCACGCCATCAATAAATCTCTAATATGTGCTGCTCAGTGACGTTTGTGGACGGATGAAAACAGAGGTGAAGCTCACTTCCGAATAAAACAAATCAGCTGTGGATCAACCACGGTGAAATTAGATGATCATCATCATTAAATGTCCTGCAAATTATTTTCAGCCATGAATCTTCTTTTAATTTTTCACCTCCTTGCCCTCTACTCACCAGCATTTCATTTAATTTTAGCCGTGACTGTGAAAATTCTTGGAATTTTTGCAGGTTACCTCTCAGGTACCCGACCCAGTGCAGGACTGTGGTCAGTACCATTCACTGTGGAATTAGAAAACAGAAACTTTTATGATTTTGCCTGGTTAAAAAAGTATTGTTTCATTCATGGCAAAAAATGCAGTTTTAGTTTTTACTTTTGTATTTTATTACAATTGAGAACTTGTACTTTTTTACTTTTACTTAAGTAAAGGAGTTAAATCAATACGTCTACATTTACAAGAGGATTTTTTACACAAGTAACTGTACAGAATGTTAGTACCTTTGACACCTCTGGAATTCCACTAAAAAGGAGCAACTGTATTTCTGCAACAAGTGTGAAAAATAGAGCAGGGAAAAGAAGAAAACCAGGGAGAAAGAGACCAGTAAAAAGACCAAAAAGACTGTGACCATGAACAATAAAGGGCATGTTCAAGTAAAAATGCAGTATGATTGCTGCCAGCTGTGAATTATTGGTGGAAATGTTGTAAAGAATGAGAAGGACACTTAAGGATGTAGAAATGTGAAGGAGAATTAAAGACGTTTGTGGAAAGAATGGTGGTGATGGTGATGGAAATGAGACAGATGGGAGAAAGGAGGCATGTGATAAAAGAAATGAGCGGCGGACATAAAGATGATTTATAATATTATATTTTAAAAATGGTGCTTAGGTTAAGTTCACAGTAAGAGAGTTTTCATTTTTTCTACATTTACACAAAGCAACCACATAACTTTCATGTGACCCGTTCCAGAAGAAAACAAGAAATTCCTGTGGATTACCAGCTTTTAATTCAACATAGATAATAAATAATGGCTGTTAGTGTCCTTGTATCTGTTAGTAGCTGTTGTGCAGTTAAATTGCAGTTTTTAGTGTGAAACTACTGACTGAGCGAGCTGATATTCAAGAAGTTTGAGAAAATTTCCATGTCTAGACAAAGTCCCTGGGATATAATCTGAACACCCCTTACTAAGAAATGTTATTTGTTGTCTGTTTTATTGTTATTGACAAATAAAAACCACATTCTACTTTCTTGCTCCTATTTCTCCTATATCACATTACTACTCTTACACATAACACCTACCCATCCACACCTACACGTCTGGGCTGAAGTGTTAATCTTGTTATTGTTTGTGACATTTCCATGGTAGTTGTAGTTATCTTAGTCATATTGCACAGGACAACCAAATTCCTGTGTCCAGTAGCATTATTATTATCAGCTTCCCTGGTCATGTGATTTGCGTTTCAGGCATGTTACAATATACAGAGGTACAGTGAAGAACAGGGGTGACATGCTGCTTTAAGGTTAGTTTCAACACAGCCGTAGGTGTAACGAAATTTTCGTATGTAATTCTAGAGAGTTAATTCCACTCATGCACTTGCACTTTATGAAAAAAAAATAACTGAAGGGCAACATGGAAAATGAACTAATGGATTCAGCTAACGTCGACAAAACAGCTCCAAGCACAACACAGATTCCAACACAAACTTCAAAAAGAATGCGAGCATGTGCAAATTAAATATTGCACCTTTACTGTAACGTAAAATGTGTTTTTAATCACTGAATGCAAACTCCTTCTGGATTTTTCTTTCATACATTTTGGTCTGAGTCTGCAGCTTAGCAAATACATGCAACCCGACTTTTATCGGCCCTTGCCACATCTCCTCCGACACCGGTGGACTCTGCATGATTAGTAGTCCTGAGGGTTAGAATACACTCTCTCAGACTGTAATACACTCTGAGAGAGCATATTCCAAGTGTTAAGCATGGCTGAACATCAGCATTACTTGGCAAAAAATTAGAAGACTCTACAACCAAAACACAAGCTGAAACAGATTCATTCTTTGTAATATAAATTATGTCATCTGACCCTGGAGAACCAATTTGTAGCCAGATAATGAGCACAAGCAGGGTGTCTCTTTGTCCCCATCATTTGGGAAGCAAAAAAAAAGAAAATATCCAACATCTTGCATATTCATTTAAGGGCTTGGTGTTTCACATCGCTGACACAAAGTGTTAGAGCATGCAGGAGCTGCAGCTGTGTGGTTGGTGAATATTCACAGACTAAACCCCTTGTCGTATCTCAGCTGGATTCTAATTACAGGATGGTGCACTGAAGCTGGTCCTGTGTGGTGAATGATGCAAGGCTCAGGACTTGAAAACCAGCTAAGGTACACACAATTCAGAAGGGAGCCAAACACTTTAGCTACAACAGCAGGAGCGTCAAACATGAGGCCCACAGGCCAAAACTGGCCCACTGAAGGTAACGATCCACGGGATAAATTTGCAAAGTGCAAAAATTACACTGAAGACAGTCAAGGGTGTTGAACTCATTTTAGTTTAGGTTCCACATACACACCAATAAGATCTCAAGTAAAATAATAACATAATAACCTATAAATAATCCAATTTTTTCTTTGTGCAAAAAACCTAACATTAAATAATGAAAATATTTACATTTACAGATTATCCTTTAAGGCAAGGCCAGGCAAGTTTATTTGTATAGTACATTTCAGCAACAAGGCAATTCAAGGTGCTTCACACAGGACATTGAAATAAAAAGAAACACATTTAAAACATTATAAAAGAAACATGTAAAAGGTGATTAAAAACAGCAAGTAAGAAAACAACATATAAAATAAAAAAAATAAAAAATCCACACAGATATTGAAGAGTGGCAGTGCAGAGTTTCAAAAGAATATAAAATTTAAAAAGTCAAAAGCCTTTTAGTCAAAGGCAGCAGTGAACAGGTGAGTCTTTAACCTTGACTTAAAAGAACTCAGACTCTCAGCAGACCTGATATTTTCTGGTAGTTTGTTCCAGATATACGGAGCATAGAAACTGACCGCTGATTCTCTATGTTTAGTTCTGACTTTTGGAACACAGAGCAGACCTGCACCAGATGACCTGAGTGGTCTGGATGGTTCATACTGGACTTGAAGGTCTCTGATGTATTGTGGGCCTAAACCATTCAGTGCTTTACATGCTAGCAAGAGAATTTTAAAGTCTATTCTCTGAGAGACAGGGAGCCAGTGTAGAGACCTCAGAACTGGACTGATGTGGTCCACTCTCTTGGTCTTAGTGAGGACTCGAGCAGCAGCATTCTGGATCAGTTGCAGTCGTCGGATAGATTTTTTAGGCAGACCAGAGAAGATACTGTTACAGTAGTCAACTCGACTAAAGATAAATGCATGGACAAGTTTTAACAATAAAATGGGAATAACCTGAACAAATATGAACAACCTGAAACGTCTAAAGAAAAGAAAATTAAAGAAAACGAAAAAGAAATAAAAGAAAATTAAGTGCAATTTTAACTATTTTCTGCCTGTTACCAATTGTTTTGTGCCTTAGAAGATCTGACCCATAATACTTATGTATAAATGATAAGTTGAGGCATAATACTGTTTAAATTACACATTTTTTTTAAGGAATTTAATTTTTTACAGGTTATTTAGATCTTTTTTGTTTGGATAATTTGTAAATGTAAATATTTTCATCCTTTAATGTTACTTTTTTTACACCAAAACAAAGAGAAACATTTTAAGTTGTCATTATTTATAGGTTATTATGTTGTTATTTTACTGGTCCGGCCCACTTGAGATTAAATTGGGCTGAATGAATGAAAATGAGTTTGACATCCCTTAGCTATGGCATTAATATATTTTAACACGTACATTTAAGCAGCTCATAGTGAATAACTGTGTATTTGTTTTATAAAAGATTTAGAAGCAATCATTAGAGCTGTTACCATTCCTTTAAGTAGATGGCATTGATCATACTGTCATGTCTCTATGGTCTTTCTAAATATAGACACACACAGACACACTCTAACGTTTCTCTAATGTGTCCGCCGCTTTGCTGACCTATTGGGAAACCTATTTCCCAATGCTAAGTGAGAGACAATAACATGTAAAGTACACCAAGACGCCTATAATTAGGATGAATGGTTGCACTCTTGAGCACTACAAACTTCATTACCTACTCAAACCAAACGTGATTAACAACATACAGTAGTAGAGGAGGATTCATTGACATGAAACAACACTTCTTTTTCGCGAGCCCAATTTGCTAGTCATATATCTAATCAGCGGCTGCCAGAGTTCAATATACAGAAAAGAGAAACATGACATTGGCTTATTTCCAGATCTACTGTTAATTAGTCACCCGCTAAATGCAGCATTCCTTTGCAACAACCTTGTTTTGCTTTTACTGGATGAGTTGTTTAATTGCCTCTTATGGTGTTTTTGCAGAGAAGAAGGGACTCATATTTCCCCCAAGAGTACTGGGTGAAGTGCTATCGATGCGCTTGCTGGATGTGAGAGTGCTGGATCACATTTTCACTACCTGGAGCTCAATAGTTCCAGCAGACACTGAGATATTAATGACACCCATGTGTACCATGCTGTCTAACACATGGCTTCCGAGAGACACAAGTCAAGGCCTGTGGTTTCTGTTGTTCCAACTTAGCAATAATGCAAAGAGGACTTTTCCAGTCCCTGTCACAGTCTGTAGTTAACAGATCTTTAAATCTTTTTTCTCTTGGCTATTGCAGCAGTAATATCAAGTGAAGTACAGTATAGCTCTTCAGACATAGTGTTCTTTGTTCTAAAGGCACATATGGTGCACATAGCCAAAATATTAAGGCAGAAAACCATTTGCTTTTACTAATTAAGTGTTGGAGCACAAATAAGAAAAAAACAATTCAATAGAGTGTGCACATAATCTCAGCCAAAGAGGGACTATTCAATCACTTCTGCTTCCACTCTCTGACACATCCATTCATCCATTGCCCATTTAGTTTGTGGTGTCCCACCGACACCCTCAAAGCATTAGTGCATTTGCAAACACAGTGCACTTAAAATGTCATACATAGTGGCTCTTTTTAAAAGTATGAAAAATATTCAGAGTAATAAGGCAAAAATGTTCTGTACCCCTCAACAACATAAATAAAGATTTAAGAAAAATTGCTATATTTGACAATTTTTCAATTCATATGTTTAGCTCCTCTGGACCCAGATTAACAAAAATACAGTACAGAACTGTGCAAAACTCTACCATTAGGTTGTACTTTCACCATGTCATAATGACCAAATGTGCATTTCTGGAACTGCAATTGGAATAAACAGGAAAAAAAAATAACCTGTTAAAAAAAAAAAAAACAGTTTATACATACCAAAATTCCTTTGCACTTAATATGTTTTGATCTGTTTTGACAAAATGAGATTTAATTAAATCATTTTCACCAAGTTTGATTCAACACATGTCATTATTATTAGCATTATTATAAAACATGCTGATTACAACCCTGTAAAACCAAAAAAGCTTAATGGCCTTAGACTTTTGCACAGTACTGTACATTAACAATTGCCATATTGTCCACATTTTATTCCTGTGTCTTCCACCAGTGAAATAATGGTGAATTGGATCCACTTGGCCCAGTATTAAAGTACTAATCAGATATGACACAATATTGTCAGCAACTGCAGAAGTCTATTAATTGCCAATTGTAGATGCGTGAAATACACAATTCAGATGCAAATTGTAAACAAGCAAACGCGTGACTGACAGACTTCCCCACTGTCGAAACATTATGTATGAAAGTCAAGTTATTTTACATTTTCATCTTGTTGTGTCCCTTTAGTTAATTTTCATTTCATCACTTAAGATATTTTTGTCATCCTGCATCTTTTACATCATTTTCCTCTTGTACCTTTTATGTAATTTTTATCTTGTTGCATTTTTTACATAGTGATCATCTTTTTCCATCATACATTTTAGGTCTTTTAAGGCATGTCCTCTACATTTCACATGGCTTTGGTGAGGTCAACATTCAGAAACTCTTCTTTTTTAATTACAAAAATTGAATTCACATATATTATTATGTATTTTAGTCCGACAATTACCAACTAAACAAAAACATTTCTGTGACCTACTTCACCTCCTGACCATGGGTTTGGGAAAAGCAGCTTCAAAGATAACCATCACTCGCTTACTCTAATTAAGACCCAAAACAAACTAAAACCAGTGAAATGTGTCAGAGCAAAACATATATGAAAATCACTGAGATTATAATGTTTTTACCATTATCTATTAGATTTATAGACACATATGGTGCAGGGGACAGAATTGCATTTTGATTTTATTTGAAAACCAAAAAACTCTTATAAGTCATAAATATCTGGACCTTTACCCTCTTTTGATGCACTGCTTTGTGCACTTCTTCAGTCTCCTTTTTCATCTTCCTGACTTCTCATCCTCTGTCTTTTCACTTCTGCTTCTTGGCTATTTACAACGGAACATTTGCTTATTCTCTGTTTTACCCCCTGTAAACCGTCAGACATGTGTCATCTCTTCTGAAAAGAACTATCATGCCTCTCTGGTATTGTTGATCTCTTTTCATAATACTTTCTTTTCAAAATCAGATCAAAGTTGACCTGAAACACGCAGATGGTACTCATCAAGCAAAATGAGATTGTCTGCACCCCTGAGGCTCTAGCTACAACCAACTTATAAAACCCTCCATCATAGTTTATGTGACCACAAGGAAAAGTAACTATTGTGTAAAGTCACAATCGGTTAAATGTGCCCCCCCCCTTCCTACACACACACTGACTGAAAAACCACCACCCCCAAGTCTAATGGACAGTGCCCTACCCTACCTCAGTTCAATAGTCACAACCCATGCACCTTGGCTCTGTATGCCACACTGCCTGTATATACCCTTTTTGGTTGAACATATTTCTCAACTTTTGTATATTTCAGTAGTTTTTGTAGTACTTTAGAAGTATATGTATATTTTTTTTTACATTTTTTCTTGTTGCTATTGTACATTGCCTACATTTTTCAGTATTTTGTGTGATATATTTCCCCCTTTTTTGCGCTAATTAAATACAATTAAATACAATATGAAATACATCCTAGACTTGTTAGTTCCCTATGAAGCATCTAGACCCATGAGGTCATCAGGGACAGGTTTACTGTGTGTTCCAAAAAATCAGAACCAAACAAAGTGAAGCAGCATTCAGTTCTTCTGCTCCTCACCTGCGGAACAAACTGCTCAAAGTGTCAGCTCATTTAAATCAGGCCTGAAAACATTATTGTTTACTGCAGCTTTCACTTAAAATCTTAAACAATGTCTTTTAAATGAACTTTAAAATCACATTTTATTGCTGATGATTTTAATGTGTATATTAATTTTAATGTGTTTATATTTTAATTTTCTCTCATCTTAAAGTTATTTTTATGCCTCTCCTGTGATGCTTTTATGTTTTATGTACGGCACTTTGAATTGTCCTGTACATGAAATGTGCTATACAAATAAACTTGTCTTGTCTGGCCTAATTGTTTTTGCTGCTGAACAGAACAGAGCTGCTAAATGAATTTTAATTGTTCCTGTAACAGTGACAATAAAGATCTATTCTATTCTATTCTAAAGTCTTCAAATATAACACAAACATACAACGGTTTGTGCAATTTTGGCAGATGTAAATCAAATGAAAATTATGTTTTAAAAATCTGTGGAGAACATGACAACCTTCAAAAATCAGAAAAAAATCTAATACTCTAAATTTAAAAAATTTAAAAAATTAAAAAAAAAAAAAAAAAAAAACAGCATTTGGTGCCTGTGGAAATATTCATGAGTAAGATATACATAATGTTTAAATTTCCTTCACGCATTTTCTCAGAGAAACAGAGGTGATTATACAATACAGAATACTGACAAAATCATCTGGATATAAAGACTCACTAGAGTATTTGAGTACAAATGTGTAGCCGCTAGCACCTACCCAAATATTTATAATATTCTGGTCTGAAGACGTGTCTCGCCCACGATGAAACATCTAGCAGGTTTTATAAGATTGCATATTCATGGTGTTCTGAAAATGGGCTTCATAGTTAAGGGATTTACCTGAACAAGCCTACGAGTTTCAAAGAGCCACGAGCAGTTTGGCTCTAAATTGGCTCATTTGGGATTAGAAACCCAGCTCTACATAGTGAATCCTTTCTATACCTACCAAAACAAATTTAAACAAATGACTGCATGTGAACCAAAAACTTCAACAGGTATGTGTCTGGATGATGTAGCACAAACCCAAAAACTCTTTTTTTTTTGTCATCAGGGTGAAACATCCACTTCTTTTATAGTAGAGAATATCTGAAGTGGAGGGCAATTATTTTCTGCAGCTCCGTCACTTTGAAAATCTAACATAGGTAGGACGTTTAAAAATGTAAAAAATTATATTTGAGCCATTACTGGAGGCGAAAAATGTGCAGTACAATGGTCTGAGTGTGATGCCATCCAGTCATCACTGATGACATCCTTAAAAGAAGTGATAAAACCTTTTCATCATCTTACCCCTCATATAAATTCTTCCTCTTCTTTCTCGTCTTCATCAGTTTTAAAAAGATGTGCAATTCATTTTGGAGAGTGGTTTTGTGGTAAGGAAAGGAACAAAATATCAAAGGGTGTGAAAACATCATAAAATTTAAGAAGATGTATGAGGATGATGATGATGATGATGATATATATAGATACATATATTTATAAGGTTGAACTAGGGATGTAACGATATGAAAATTTCATATTATATTATTGTTTTATATTATATTTCATATCATATTATTGTGACCAAAATTATTACGGTTATCATTATTATCGCGGTACTGTTGAAATTGTGCTCAAAATGTTCAAGAAGTACTTATACACACACTGAAATACTTTAACCAAGTTGTATTAAAAAATAAATAAATAATAAAATAATAGGCACAATGCATTTTCTGTTGTCAGAAACTTTCAAATATTAACCCTTAGTGGTCTGAGCCTATTTTGTCCGTTTTTCAGTACTTTTGATTTTGCCTTTATACACTATATAAACAAATGTTTACTATACCCATGTTTGGTATCTTTTTTTTTCAGCACAACTTCATCTATATCATCTGCCTATTATTTTTTCACTTTAACCTACTATATCAACACAAAAGGACAAAAAATACACTAAAAATATAAAATCCAATTTGAAAAATGTATATAATTTATTGCATAAATAACACAAAGATGTTTAACAAACCTTTTCAAAGACTTTAAAAGTGAATACTGGTTCCAAATATTAGGTATGGAAAATTAAAATTGTAATAAGTTAAAACTATACTCAAATATTTGACATAAAAGCATAGCTTTTCATAGGGTTTTTTCCCCTAGAAGTGTGGTAATCAAACACGGTTCTCATCATAATTAGAATTTAAACAATAATACTAATCGTCTGTAACTTTACCACGGTTTATCATTATACCGGTAATCGTTACATCCCTAGGTTGAACATAGCAATCTTATGTTCCAGAGATATAGTAACAATGAACGGTGGTAAAATAGTAATAGTTACTGATAGTATGTCATCATTTGTTCTCTTTTTTCAGTAATTTTACAAATGATCTATTCTTTTTTATGGACTGTATACATTAGCTGATTAGCCAAGTCATGTAAATTTGGAGGACAACATAATTTCGGCTTCTTCCTATTCCATTTTGGACATGAAGTGTTGTTAAAGAGTCACAATGTAATAGTTGTACATTGTGTGACTTTTTTTTCTTTTTTGGTTTACTTATTGCCTTCAGTATTTCGGAGTGTTCCGTTTCAATATGTAATTCTTTTTGCCTTTTATTCACCTTTATATTTTATTCCTACTTCTGTACAAAATAAAGCTTGTCATAGTCATCATCATTACCTCCCTTTGCACTTACAGGGTTACCCATATGTTACCACTGGCCAATGTGAAATACTCTCACTGAAAGGTATTCATTTTTCTCTACTTAGATTTTCCAGTTGAGACGTTAAGAAGCCGACCTTCCAAGTGCTCGCCCACTTCACACTTTCAAATCACCCACCCTCTGGTTAATGCCTTCTGACCAACAGGAAGCCAGCTGGGTGAATTATACAGTGATCTTCAGCGGTGTTGGTAATGTGACGAAGCTTCTGTTTCTCTCAGTTAATGATAGCCACGAAGATGCATTGTTGGGTTGTTGTGAATAATACTTCCACCTAACATGTGTCAACGTGTATTTGGTCAGTCATTCATTTATTCAGTCGCGCTGATGTTTCCTAATGGGTTGTATTAGTGCAGCAACAAGAATTTAAAGGGCTCTTATGGAGGTGGAGACATGATGGACAGATGCTAATGGCATTCACAAAAGGAGTTCAAGAGGCTCCTTAATGTTGCATTAGGTTGTTTTACTTTTAACCAGAGAAATATGATGCTGTATTCACATATCCTTGTGGTCAGCCTATGCAATATTGATGAGAGAACAATAGGGCTTGGTAATATCAAGAGTAATGGCAGGAAATGGAGCATATTGCTACTGACAAGCAAGGGCATGCTGATAACAAAATGGACTCACCAGGCGCTGCCATGTTTGCCACCGTTACTCTCTACCTCACAGCTTACCACCTCATTACCCAAAGAGTTCATTAAGACCTGTTGAACTGCTCAAAAACAATGTCTTTTTGATATTGCATATTTTAAAATGTGACACTAATGAGCAAGCCGATCCACTTGAACCAAAAAGGCAAGCGGTAATTGTAATGCAGGTCAAGACTGTGACAGTGCATAGTAATAGCTGTTTATTGGAGCTCTCTTTGACTCTACTGCTAAATGCGTGAGATCTAGCCTCTTCTGGAAAATCTGAGGCACACTTCAGGTTAGAATGCACTGACCTGTGGAGCTTCTTCTGAGAGCTTTTGTAATCACACATATGAGTGCACACATACACGCTAAGATCTACTCAGGCATTCATGCTTGGGAGGAGTGATACGACATAAATATTAAACAATCCTTTAGTCAGTATGACAACTCTCATTATAGAGTACAATTCCTTTCCACCTTTTCTTGGACTGTTATAATGGCCAGACTACTAGGTGTAATATGATTTAATGTCATGCAATGCAGTCAAACTTTTAAACACATGAGTGCAGCTCATTCTCATAATACATTATTCTACCAGATGATTTATAGCTGAAATGTTCTAATAACTGCAGGACTTACTTAACTGAACAAGAGGAAATTTGAGTTGTGACATTATCACAATTTGCAGCAATAATATTTAGGAAAAGTCCTACTACATGTCGGCTACAGTAGAGTTCTTCAGGTACCTACCATAAACAAACCCCAGTTTAACTGCATGATTTATGGGATTATTTTTGTCTAGTTATACATATTACAAAAAGAACACTGAGATTTTGCATGCTGTTCAATACTGTCGGCATACTAAGGTTAACTTGCTTAATTATCCCTATAGGGAATTTTGGTCTCTGCGCTTTACCCATTTTAATATACACAGCACCAAGCATTAGCAATAACAATTAGCATTAATGCATTAGGTGCACTGAGCTGTCACAGGACCAACTCCAGATCTTTATCATCACTGTGGTCAGAGGCACCAACAGGGGAATTAACTTATATGTACCTGTTTTCACTAGTGGACATACAGTACAAAATAGAGCCCGACCGATATGGGATTTTTGGGGTCGATGCTGATACCGATATTGGGGGCTAAAAAAAGCCGATATCCAATATATCGGCCAATATCCGATATTGGCCGATAACCGATATATTGGCCAATATATGAAATAAGAACACTGATCTACACAGGATATAATCTTATATTAGATAATTGTGGACAGGTGGATAAACAGTTGCATAAATCTTTGTTTATCTCACAAATATAATTTACACAACTTTCAAATGCAAACTATGCAATCACAAAAATAATCAGAGCAAAAAATATTACTTACCACACAATTATGTTTCACTCACAAATTTTGATGTGTCTGCCTCATGGCACTACAACTTCCCATGTGGACTAAAGACTAAACTAAGCATGTGCAGAGTGAATTAGGCGAGTCCTAAGTTGATCCTGATTGGAGCAATTGCAAGAGTTACAACTGACCCATGTTACCTGTGTTACTGCAGAATGAAACTGTGAGGTAGACAGGAAGTGCACGGACATGGGTGTGTGTGGGGGGGTGAATACTTCATAAGACGAGGGGGGAGGGGTCTGTCATTTTCGGAGCGGGGTGGGGGGGTGGGGGGCGCGGTAACGTTCCGTGATTTTCGTCGGGGGGGGGGGGGGGGGGGAGGGGGGATAAGCAGTCCATCCTTCCCAGAGCGGGGGGAGGGACAAGTGGTTCATACTTTGACGCTGATTGTTAAACCAATACAACATACAGAAGTAGCTGTCAGTGAAAGCAGAGTTTAACAGTTGATCTTGCACACACGCCAGGATGTTCAAACCAACAATTACACACGGAGAATCAGACCCACATGCTGGGAAGAGGCAGTGCCCGTCCTTCTCCTTCCACCAGCATTCAGTCAGATGAACATAATCTGCAGGAGGATGTCATGCACAACAGTGTTAAGTGAAAACTCTTCAGTTCCTTGACACATGAAGTGCAAACTCTACACCCCAGACGAGACAAGACTCAACCAGAAAATGAAGGCTGTGCATTTTCTAACTCAAGGAAAAGACGCGTTAGACCTTGACATGACAAAAATGCAAACCTGAACCTGAGTCACTATAGGAATATGTCATTAGTTCCTTCTCTCAGGTGTGACTCAGGGCAGTTTTTATGAATAAGGGTCCCCGTCTATGGGAGGAGAAATACCCATTAAAATGGACAAAAATCACTATTGCATTTATGTTTTGAAAATGCATGGCTTTTTGGTAAGTTTCAGGCACAAACCAATTTCAAGAGGGTTAGAAAATGATTATGATTGGAGTTAAAATGAAAACTCTGTGTTTGTTCATGTAACCATGATGAATGTCTTCATCTGCCACTAGAGTCTTCTGACTTATGCTCATGTTTTCATCAAGAGGACAGGCTTACCAATACAGGATTACCTAGAAGATATTTTTTAAGTATTTATGCTTTGGAAAACATGCTTTTTTGTCTGGCTGTGCACAGTGCCTTGAACTAGAAAACTGAGGCTTTTGTGTCACTATGTTGAAACTAATGTTAGTCGACACGCTGGTTTTAAAAACCTCAGGCTGTAAAAATATCTTGAAACTGTTTCTTTTGGTTGTAAGGAGAAAGGAAAGCAAATTCAAAGTTTTATACTAATTACTGTTTAGTGTGTGGATTTTTATCCCATTTATTGTTTTCAAAATATTTTTTTAATCAGTCAAACCAGTTCAATTAATCCCTGGAAAATTACTCAGCAATGAATGACAACAATTAACAGAAAAAAAAGATAATTAGGGCATTTTTCATTAAAAATAAACACATAATTCCTATATAAGCAAAAATTGTTCAGACACATTGTTAACATGCTTTACAGGATGGCTAATTATAATGGCTAACTTAATTCTTTATAAGCATGTGACAGAAAACATTTCATTTTAGAGCTGAAGCTGCAGATCAGTCCACTCAGTAAATAAAAGCCCAGTATCGTGTCTATGGAGTGTATTTGCACAATGGTGGGCATTTTTTGATGGTGATGCTCTGAAAACAACATCCTTGCCCACAATGCAGAAACCACTAGCTACATCTGTACAACAAGCATCATTTGTCCAGGCTTTGAAAGAGATTAAGAGGCACTATGTCAGGACCTTGAGGTGCACCGCTAACAGCAATTTTGAAGTGCAACAAATAATAAACCAGCTTTGGCTTAAGTGTGTTAGGCTGTAATAAAATGGTTAAAAGCAGAGTAATACATTGAAGTGAATGAAAAACAAGGTAATTACAGTGAGAGAAGTATCCATGGGGCCAAGATGAAACAAGAGAAAACTAGACCATTTGAGTAGGTGATGTGAATTTTTCACAAAACATCATGAAAAAAGCAACAACCAACTTATGACTGAGTCAAGAGAAACAGAAACGACAGATGAGTGAGTCACTTGTCAGATCCACACCGTTGCCTACATAAGGTATGTGGTTGTTGTAACTCCACTACTATGTTCTCCTCCGATAAACAACAGCCCTAGTGCGTATGTGCCTACGTTTCCTGAGTAAGCAGGAGTTCAGTGGCAGAGTGAGGGTGCAGCGGCAGTATTTTAGCTAGGTCCACTCTGCTGCCACCTCCAATCTCCTGATTTGTAACCTAAACCTGGCACATCTATTGCAACTGTCAGTCTGGCATTAGCACAAAATTACTTTCCAATATTAAAAGAGAAATGCTGCAGTGGCCACAGTTCCAGCATCACATAAACACAGTTATTTTTCATAAATGACAAATGTACCCAAATTAGAAATATTAGCGCATGAGTAAAGGGCAATGGGCGTATAAATATAAAGAATTGCATCACACACACACTCACACACACTTTTCAGCCCTAACTGCAACAGTAAATACATTACAACCTAAAAAACTTGTTTGATGATGACTACACAGCCCTAAAGAGATTGAAAGAACATGAACTTTTTAGAAGATTTAACCGACGAAGTTGCAGGTCAGCATCTTACTTTATAGAAGAAGCCCTTGAATCTGGATATTTCATTTGGAGCTTTAAGTGAGTGTGACCTGTTTGCACACACACATACATACACACACCAATATACACATTTAATACTGAATACAGCCATAAATTAGACAGACCGAATGAATATGCTTCTTGTACCTTTCTGCAGTGTGCACACACAGAACTAGGCCGGGGTGAACTGTGCACTCAGCAATCTATAAGTGATTTCTGATGCTTTTAAATTCCTTCACCAGCTCCGCTGCTGGTTAAAAAAAATCCATCACAGGGGAATAAGGAGAAAAATACTGAACGCTGGTGAAACTTGACATGAAAAGATAATGAGGAGAGTCAGGGTAAGTGATGTTTAAATGTATGTACGTATCATTTTTGCATCAATGATACATTGTTATTAAAACATCAGGTTTCAGAGTATTGATGGGAAAAATTCACTAATAAGGAACCGGAGTAAAGAAGAGGAGTGTTGAAATGTGTCTGTCCTCTGTTGTGATTATGAACCTTGACATATTATTTTCAACATTCAGCTGACTGTGTTTAATTATACTTTAAAGGGTTTTATTTTTAGCACTGATGGATGGGGCACATACAGACTAGCCCTTTTCAATACAAAAGAAATCCTTTAGAGCTTCAGTAGTGGAAACCAGGTGAAAAAACACACCCTTAATGCATCTATCTCCTCTCTGGCCTAAGCATAAGAATATGATGATGCTATTTCCATGTTGCTGTTGAAAAGTAAAGAAAAAGGGGATGAAAGCAGGATGTCTACCATGGAATCTGTACAGTAGGCTGGGCAGTTATCCATCACCCATTTTTTATCCCTGAAAAAAAGCCACAGTTTTCTGCCATTGCCCAGGTTTTCCAAAAAGAAGAATATCCCTTTTCCACCAAAATGGAGGCAAATCAAACCCAAACCAAATGGGGAAAAAAAGAACATTTTCTAAACCAAAGTGTAAACAATCAAGGTCTGGCCATCTTCTACAAGCTAAAATGACAAGATGGAGACAACAAAAACAATGTATGCTGTATGTCTGAGAAACTGGTATAAAAAAGAATGTGTAATAATTACTGACTAATCCCAGCACTTGGCCATGATAAAACCATCTACTGTGTTTATGTACTAGCTAGTAGCATAAAAAAGGGTAAGCAGACTGGTTTGAATGAAAGAACAAATAACAAACACACAGTTGTCAAGAAATGAAGCTGGGTGCACTGGTGTTATGGCCCATTGTGTGTTATGCACCGCCATCTGTTAATGACACATCCTTGATTACAATAGTTGCACTCAAAATCAGTGGAACCATTTTCAAGGTTTCAATGCCGAGCAGAGCTGGTTCAAGAAAAAGAACTAATTTTAGACAAGACTGCAATGTCGGCCACTTCACCAAATCACTGATGGCTGATTAGCTTAAGCTTTGACCGTCTCTTCCCCTGTGAGCCAATTGTATCAGGTTTCCAAGGTCAGCGAATGTTCTAATGTTTACAACAGTTGGGGTTTCAGCAAAGTGAATTTCTCGGTGATACGAGAGATTAGGGACACGTTTGGTGAGTTTGGGGATTTTTAACTTTGGTTTTGACACTATAAAGACAAAACAAAACATAAAAATGTCAATGGTCAATGATTCAGCTACATGACAGACTGTAGAAATGCCATAAATAGGTCTTGCCTTGTCACTTATTTCACAAAATTATCATTCGGTTCATGTTAGATTGTACCAGGTGGCATTGTGAGGAGATAGAGAGTCTCCCCTTTACCCCATGAAGATGAAAACAGCCACCACTGACCAAAACCATCTACTAATCTAAAATATTTAATACCTGTTGATTCACTAATCCTATCAAAACATGTAAATAATTGGTCTAAAATGCAGTTTGTCATCTTTTCATGGTCATCAGATGTGACCCATTTGGACGTTCAGAGGCTCCATAGTGAACGTGGAAACAGTCATCTTCTACAACATTGAGTCACCAGTAAAATCAAAGGAGTTTGATCAATGACAGTTAATGGAGACACTGGGTTTATGTTCAGTTAATGATAGAGTTTCCAGAAAAAGTCACGTTTTCTTCAGTTTTCTCTGTTTTTAGATATAACCTTCAATACAATAACCCTCAACTTCAAATTGAGCTTCTTATGATTATCTACATGATCGGTGAATTAAATATAGTAAAATACCTGATTTTCACTGAAAAAAGTAAAATACAGAAGATAATATTAGAATAAGTGGTGATTAATCGCTTAAGAAAGGTTAAAAGACAAAAATAGAGGAAAAATACATTTGGGAACTGACACAAAGTAGCACTTCTTTATGAGTTAATATCAACATGGTGAAAGGTTATTATGGATTTTTTCCCCCAGTGACGCCTAAAAAAATTTTGCTTACTGAAACTTTAAGAATTTATTTTGAAATACAGCCTAAAAATAGCACGTAACTCGTCTTATTTGTGAGGACTTCTGATTGTTGTCTTTTCGTAAAACTTGAACTTGTCACTTGTCAGGGAAAAAAAGTCACCAATATTCCAAGTGCTGCAATTTCATAAGGTTTCAACTCTAAAATACTGACAACCTGAGCTGTACACTGTGGCTGAGTCGTTGCCTTCTGGCCCTGTTGAGTGATAAGATGATAAAGAGGACGCGCGGAGGCTGTTTGAGCATTGAGTGACAAGTTTTCCACCATGAAGAGATGCAACACATCTTTTATTAATTGAGTTGACAACTGTTGACTGACTGACTCACTCTGTCACTCGTGAACTGGGGCGGCTAAGAAGTGTAGGTGCCGCAAAAAACATCAAAACCCAATCCTCGCTCTACTTCTGAACCAAGAAATCATAGATGTATTCAACAAACACTATCAAAACAATGCGAGATAAGGACATATCATTATGAGGACACTGTTGTTACGCTTAACTGTGGCTGCTCAATTACCTTCCTCTCCATCATTTCTCTTTTAACTTTGTTAGTTTCTTCTAAATGAGGCTTTTGCTGCGCTCAATCTTGGCTATGCTATCATAACACTATATGAGACACTTGAAGAGACAGTTAATTAACTCCTGTTTACCAAAGAAACAATATTCCAGTTTGTCTTTATAAACATATTTCTATAGCAGGGGCAGTAGTACTAGTAGCAGTAGTCCTCCAAGCCATTAATTACAGGTTTTCATTGTCAGTATCGAAACAAACACCTCTATAGCACGCTATAGAAACCCTGGTGCTATGGCAACTGTCTAATTGCAGGATTACATTATGATTAAAAAGAACAAGTATGCAGCAGATGCAGAACAGCTCCAGGCTCAGTATAGTATATCTACGTAAAACCATCAACCACCAACTCATCTATTTGTGAAAAATACAACATTGAGTTGAAAACTATTATACGTGAAGAAAATGGTTTGTTTTTCTCATTGCAAACAAAAACTCAACCAACAGATTATTCCTTAAATCAAACACAAAAACGCATATTTAGAAGGAAGTTGACAGCACATTTTTTCAGGTGGTGGATGCACCCAAGAGACGATTGGGAGAAAAGAAAAAAAAACAATCAAGACAATCGCTGGTAAGATGAAAACACATCATTCCATGGGGACCTTGTGGAGTTCCGTCGGCTTTTTTCACTCTTTTTTTTCCTTTGAGAAGACAAGATACAGATGCTGTCATCTTCTGCTTCAGCATCTCGGGATAAGATAAAGGGATCTCTATTTGACCCTTCCGTCGCTCACCTCAAGTTACGAAAAAGATACATCACGCAATAATAGAAAACAGCCTATACTCTTACTTACAGTCATCAATCATCTGCTGTAATTATGAGAATCAACTCGAAATGTCAAAACCATTAATCACGTTTTCCAGAAATTTTTCTTTAATGAATTCAAAGGTGCTAATTAACTGGATGACAAAAGATGTACCAACTGTGCTGTATCGAGGCAATTCCAACAGGTTTCCCATAAAAAAAAAATTAATTAATTAAAAAAAAATTGCAAACCTGATGGAAAAAACAAGAGGGGGGAAAAAGCCGGCACCACTAATATGACTCTGGATGGTAATTAGTTTACTAATGCAGCTGTGCGCCACCTGCCAGAGCTCTGTGAGTGATCACCGAGTCTTTTCTACAGAATCTGAACTGTACATACGCTGTTTGTGCATCAGAGTGGAGCGAAGTGAGAGCTCTACGCACATTGTGCATGCAGGCAGGACCTTAGCACCCAGAGCTCCAAATACCCTGCTTCTCATTCAGCTGGTGCAGCGCTAGTCTCACTGGTCCCCCTCTGTGTCTATCAATCCCCACCTTTTTCTTCACTTCGTTCTGTTCCCACTGGCACCCCACCACCACTAACCCTAAGCCAAACAGTGAATCCCCCGCTGGCGCACACGCTGACGTTCTTATTTCAGGACAGTTTCCTGCTCCCTCCCCCCTACCCCCCACCACCTCTGCTTTATCTTTCTCTCTCTCACTCCAAAGCCCTGTGCAGCCATCCATTGCTTCTGATCTCAACCAAAGTGTTTATAATTGATTCTTTGAGGGATGCATTCCCTACCTCGTCTTTCTTTCTCTCACTCTCTCGCACTGTAAAATCCCCCACCCAATTCATCATTTAAAAAAATATTTTTGTAAGGGTGGAACAGGGTCAAACTGAGTAAATGAATTCTCAAATCTCTTCTAGCTTGAAGACTGCCCTCATCCGTGTTTCTACCCTCCTTTCACCTTTTGTCCACCCTGTAGCTAAACGTCAAGCTCTCATCTTATCAAAACCACACTTCTTTAATTCTATAATTAAAAATGCACCAAAAAGGTCAGGTGAAAGGAGCTGTGTGGCAATCTCAAAAGCCCTTTGACAGGAAATGTATGCCCTGGAAACTCTTTTTTTATTGCTGGAAAATTGATAATAAACTACATTACGAGGATGGATGCAGACTGATGTGTTCTGTAAAGTTTGGAAGGATGGCATTTTGACTAGAGTAAAAGACAGGGGTTGAACAAAAGCTCATTAAATGCCCATTAATAATAATTGCTTCGGGCGTTTTATGATGGTAGTTTGGAAGGTTAACCACATCTACCATCATAGAGCTTGTCTGTGTTTTCAACTCCTAAAACCATCTGATGTGATGAAGACTGGAGGATGGTTTGGAAGAAGTGTACCAGCATTTAACTTTCTTCATGGATGCAGTGAAAGTGATCAGTGACACTGAGAGCCACTGGCCCGTGTAACACATTAAAGAGAAGGCTTTTTTCATTAGAGATGCATCCATTACTCAGCAACAACCGAACTGATCCATGTCTTTCAGTTCTACAGTAATAGCAAATTGATTGATCTATCCTCAGGAGGGAGAGGGGTGGGAACTGTCCAGCCAAAAAGACAGCAGAATCATCAGCTTAGAGCCGATGCATGAGACCAGAATGTCAATGAATCAAGGTGAACTATGTCGGAAACAGTTGATAATGAGCGAGAGATTAAAGCATGTTTAGATCTGCTAGATTACAAAGGGGAAGGAACTCCAAAGACTCTCAGGCTCAACAGCTGCACTTCAAAGTTTTTTTTATTAAACTTATAACACTATATAAGATCACACTGGTAATTACACTGTGAAATCAAATACCTTAAATGTACCTGACAGTATCCCCATGCTAATCTTAACAAAGACGACACAGACATATGGAATGTGAATGCAGTTTTAAGAAAACAAGCAGTACACCTAAAACCTTGATTTAGTTGATTGAAAGATCTCAGCCCATCATTTGCATTGATTCAAATGGGGTTTGTGAAATGCAATCCATGGACAGAGGGGTCCCAGAAAGGTTCTCCCTATTGATCACATCTCATTAGCGACACTTCTCTCAACCACCAAGGGTAGACTTGGAGGGTCAATGGACCGGTGAAACTGAGCCAATAGTTCAATAGAATTATCATGGTAATTACGCAAGCGTCTGGGTTACACAGAGACGGGGGGAGTGACTAAATAGGGTGACAGGAATTACTTAAGGATTGGACTAATATATTCGATATGTCACATCTCAATTCAATCCTGTTCTATTTCAGCAGCTTCGGGTTGTATGTTAAACGTCTGCTGTGAGAACATGTGTCTACCAGGTGATTGTGACTGTTGGAGCTGCAGGTAAAGTGGAGTGTCTATAGGACGGGCCAGCACAGTTTAAGGAACAAAACACACTGATGCATTTAATGTCATTACAGAAGGCTGCATCTCACTGAAGAGCATCATTGAGCCTCTTTACATGACCATAAAAATCCGATAACTGGGAGTAATCAGATAATTGTAATAATCAAATCTGATGTGTTTACATGCACTTCAGAAATGCAATAATGGAAAACTCTGGTCTAGACACTCCAGTCCATTATGGGATTTCTTCGAAGTACATATCTACATAGTGATTGTGTACTCAAACTTCCTGTTACTGTTTTCCGCTTATATTTAATAATTTAATAATCTCCATTTTCTACCATTTTAATTGTTTTTATGCATGTGCAGATGTAAAAGAACAAAATAAATCTGATTAACCTGTATAAACGCAGGAACACATCAGAGTATCAGGGAGAAATCCAGGTGTGTTAATCTGATTTCTCATAATCAGATTACTGTTGTTATCTAATAAAACATATCAGATTATTCTGTTTACATGATCCAGAAATCGGATAATGATCAGAGTATTTATGTGAATGCAAACAGGCTCAGTATTAGGCTTTGAAATTTTGCGTGCTGGGCTCCATGTTATAGAACCTATGGCAATATCCTCAGTACCATCTATATTTGCCTTTTTAGGCCATAGTTAGTATGTTAACAGTCACATAGTATTTCAGTATTCACTAATTAGTTTTTTCCTAATAAACTGTTTACATGACTAATGAAAAAGAATCTTCCACTGGTCTCCTTGTTTACAAGAAGCCACATATTGTCATACCCGCAGCCAGACGTTAGTCTGGTCTCGTCTGTCTTTTATGTTTTGTTTGTCGTTTCCTGTCTTATTTTGTTAAGTTTCCCCTCATGTGTCTTGTCTGTCGTCTTTACTTCCTGTTCTCTGTTCTCCCTGACCTCTTACCTGATTACCTGTCTCCGCCCTGATTTGCTCCACCTGTGTCTAGTTGTCTTCCCTCCCTTTTGTGTATTTAAACCCTGTCCTTTCCCCTTGTCAGTCGCCAGTTTGTAACTCTCGTAGTTCTTACCAGCGTCTTGACCTCGTTTGTTCATTTTGTCTGCCTGTTGTGACCTTTTTTGGATTCCTCGGTTTTTTGCCTACTGCCTGCTCCCTGTCGGTTTTTGTCTGCCTCTTTGGATTTCCTGGTTTCGATCTTCTCGCCCTGACTTTCTGGTACGTGAGTATTTGTCTAGCCCTTATGTCCTGTTGCCTGAGTGATAGCCTGCCTGTGCATGACCTGTTTCCGTCCCTGACCTCCCTTTGCTTTTCCCCAGTCGGGGAAAATACCCCAAACGCCGCTCGGGGAGACGGGCTGCCGCCCTCAAACCGGAGGACGAATCAGAGGAGGATATCTCCCACCTTTATCCTCAAGATTCTGTCATTATTATTATTCTTCCACCTGTGTGTGAATAATAAATCCATTGAACCTTATTTTTGTGTCCGAGTTACTGCATTTGGATTCAGTGTTTGTACTAGCCACATTACACATATACCCCAATTACAAATGTTTTTTTTTTTTTTCAGTGTTTGCCACTGGTGGCAGATGTTCCACTGTGTGAACTCTGCCTCCGTCTTCCAGCCCTTAAAGCACCTGCTTGAAAAGGTCAGCTTTTTGAAATTTGCTTATGTCCAACACACTGTTGATATTTATCTTTCATAATAATTAACAAAAAGGTGTGTTTCTTTACAAGACCAGAGATGTAGACTTTTCTGTGGAGTATCATTGGCTGGAATAAAGGCAAAGATCATCTAATTTAGCTGAATTTTAAGAGGAATTACATTTATGAATTTTATTTTTAGAATTTGCTGTATACATGTCCAAAGAATCCTCATAAAACCACAATATTATCAGCATGGAATTTGATGATAATATTCCAGTTTTATGAGGATTGTCTGTCTGTCTTAATCTGAAAATACCCAGTTCCAAAAAAAAGTCTAAAAACAATAAACTGTTATATGTTGTCAAATACAGAATGATGTCACATGTGGGACTAACAATAGAAAAATAGTGTGCATGTAAACACATTCACTGTCTGCTATGAAAAAGGTGTATGGGGGAGGGGGTTCAAGAACCATGACTCAATGTAATGCCTTGTGATACTGATACTAAGCTCTTTTTCTTTTTTCTTTTTTATCTCAAAACAATCTCTAAACACCCAGCTCTACCAAGTACTAAGTGAGTTAAATATGAAGAAACATGTTATGCCCTATCTAAAAACGCATACTATGAAGACGTCCACAACTCAACTGGCACAAATCCTGGAAAGTTTCCACACAAATCACTGACAAGAACGCCTTTGTAATTAACCTTGACTTTCAATCATGGTACAACACATTCAGGCCAGAGCTCCAACAGGCAATTTGTGTTGAACTTGACAAGTTTGGAAGTGACAGATTTTTCCAAATGGGCTCTTGGATTCCAGTCACAGCCACATTTTTAATCCAAGACCAATATAATGCACCTCTGCAAGACCCAGTCACATTGCTGCCGATCGACGACATGAAAACCTGTATGGTCGGCGGTCTCATTAATGGGGGAAGGCATGCGTCAGAAACTATGAACGGTCATAACAGAGTGCATTGAACTCACCATCTTAGAACAGCTTGACTTACATGGTGAAGTCCTAGGACAAGGTGATAATCAAACCGATGTCCAAGAGATGAGGGCAAATCGGAATGTTGCGAGCGAATAGTGAAAACCTTGGAATCCAAAGCAAGACAGGCAGGGTTAGTCTTAAAGTCTGATGAATGCTGGGCTAGTGATGTCCTCTATGAGTACAGGAAGAAGTTGTATCTTCACGGTGCACCCATGACCAACTTCTTAAAGATATTCTCCCATATCTCAGACAGCACTGAAGAGGTTCATATATCCCAACGCTTATTCCCAACTGTCCTGCCTGTCTTCAACCTGCATCTCAGCTGTTCCAGCCGATTATACACCTTGGGGGGCACTTGTTGCCAGCATCGTGGTCTATATAATCGAAATCAGGATCTTGTTCCCTCACAATCTCCACGAGGACCATGAACTGGTGGTTACAATGGCCCTAGTTAGTCCAATCATAGGCAGCCTCCCATCACCAGCAAACCTCCCCTCAGTCATGTATCATGGAGTATTAGATCCCCTAACTTTCCAACTTACACTGCTAAAAACTGCCATTAGACTTGGCGTAAACCGAGTCTACATCCATTAAATGCCAAAACTGGATGTCCTCCCAACCCCAAATCCACTGGCACTATGTGTGGACCCAACATGTCTGAACATCACACCCATCCAATGCCCAGAGAGAGTACTACAAAGATGGACTGAAGAGTCCCTGTCAGAACAAGTGGGATCATCATTGATCCTAAGAATCATGCAAGCCGGAGTTTCAGAGAAGGAAGAACTCTTTGCCAATGTTCTCCGGCTGATGAGCTACCTCTTTGGGCTCAGTAATGCAGCTTACAGCATGTCACTGCTAGATAGATTTCAGATATCGAGCACAATAATTGGAATTAGCCAAACAATTAACATGGGGAACATCATGGAAGAAAGTGCCTTCCTCCACCACCAAATCATCATTAGTTTTACCTCTCAAAATCGCTCATGCATATGTACCCTAGACTATTTGGATGGTTGTAACATTGATCAAGCCAACTTGTTGTGGAAGGATACCTGGGGCATGGAACTGAAAGGTGTTACGGCATCCTTTGTTCTGGAACAATTTGAGCTCTGCGAAGATGCTTGACCTGAGGATGTCAAAAATTCGATCTTGTTTGTGGTTGACGAAGTGCTGAGACCAGAAGATTTGGTCAACAGAGGGCAACATCCTCTTTACATTGTGTCGTACACCTTTGTTAAAGTTCAATGAGCAGCCATCACAGGACTACCAGCAGGGAAACTAGGGGATATGGCTGAAAATTTAGTAGCTGTCTATAACTGGATAAAGCTCAGGGGAAGCGAAAAAGAGAGAAAGCTGTACATCCTCTTGGATAGATTGCTTGCTGAGAAAGGAGTGGAATTGCCGGAAGTGCCCATTGTTTCTGGCGAAACACTAACACCCTGTCTGCCCACAACAGGAGATGACAGAGCAGGACTTGCAGGATAACTCAACATCATCAGCACCCATTTGGGATTCACAACAGATTTCATGCTTAATTTTGCTAAAAGTCAAGAGGACTTCACCCTCCACTTCCAGGGAGCTTTTCTGCATAGAATGAATACTCTTGCTCCCAAGCTACATGAAATCCGTTGGAACAAAAAAGCTGGTACTTAATGTTAGCGCACTCCTCCATGAGAAAAATTTAGGAAGAAAAATTCACTCTAACGCGTGAGCCCACGTATGATGGGCGCTTTGAGCGACTCAGAAAGAATGGTGATGGAGAGTGGTGGAGAGCCAGACATCACACAATCATCAAGAGGCCATTTGACTGTCTGGTGGGCTGTCTCCACTTGTACCTTGGACTTCTGCAAATGACTACAGGGTGACCAAGAATGGCCTATTACATCTACCAGGAATGACATAGAAGGCTGATGGTATCCAAGCGTGGTCCGGGCACAAAGTACCAGGCCATGTCTGACTTAACCACATTTTGTCCTCGGACACATGGTCACATTGATTACTCTAGTGTACTGCATATTACCTAATGGGCACCAAATGTGTTGTACTGTATCAACCAGTGTGTGTTATCTACTCAATTTGCTGTGTTATTTGTTTCCATCTCAATGTATCATTTGTTGTGCATTGTTACATTTCCCCCAAAACAAAATCCAACAAAACATGGACTGGGGTCACAAGTTAGGAAACAAACAAACAAAACTAAGCACAGAAACCAAGGAAAAGGGGGTAAAATAAAAGTAAGGCCCTTTTAAAGGGGTTCTAAAAGGAGACTGAGAATGAAATTCTCAGTCTCAAAAAGGATGAAATGTGGCCAGCTGAAAAACTAAGTGGGGAAATGCCAACCAACTAACGAGGATGTTGTTACCTGGACAGCTCACAGCCAACTGAGCTCCTGAGCTCTAGCTCCTTTTAAAGCAGGGGTCACCAACCCTGGTCCTCATGATCTACTATCCTACATGTAGATGTATCCCTCTTCCTGCACACCTGACGGTGGTTATCAGGCTTCTGCAGAGGTTGATGATAGGCTTATCATTTGAATCAGGTGTGTTTGAAGAGGGATACATGTAAAACATGCAGGATAGAAGATCTTGAGGACCAGGGTTGGTGACTCCTGTTTTAGAGCCTACCTGACTAATTACAGCCAGGTGTGAAAACCATGGCAGGTGAACCTGATAATCCTAAATGACCTGAGGCCAAGCTCCTAACCCAGAAGGAAAAAAAAATAATTGTGGGGTAATCTGTGCCTGTAACATGCATGTTTTCTGCAAACCTGGACTAAGTTGACTGCTTGTTATGAAACTGTTGGGTACTGTCTATAAATAAAGTTGAAAAGGTCACTGGTCTAGTTGTTTATGAGCTACAAGCTCTTTTTTTCAATTTAATGCAAGTAAAATGTTAAAATGTAAACTAAAATATGTTTAGTACTCAGCAAAAAATTCTAAGAATTCCTTCTAATCTAGAAAGCTGCTCACATTATACAACACACTAAGAAAATAAGGGTTTTTCACACCAATATAACAGTCAGCAGCACATGAGACAAATTGGAAAAATTTGTTTAATACCACATTTTGGGTCATTTAGGGTCACATAAAGTTACAGTAATGTTATCTTTTGTTTTTTTTTTGTTTTTTTTTAATTCCACACAAAAATGTGATGACAATTTCAAGACACTGTGCTTACCTCATCAGTGGACATATCTTGACTGGATGACCCTGTCAACTCAGAGACTCCCTCACATGTGCACATTCATCTGTAAGGCCGCTATACAAACTAAGAAATTATTTAACATCCTTACTCGGGTCTGGAGCTCTTCATCATCACACCAAGTCACAGGAGAAGCTGGTTATAAAAATTCCTTATAATAACATTGAAGTACGGAGGACTGGTGTCTGGTATTTTGCACTTGAAAGTGTATTAACTCATTTTTGCTAATTGTGTATGATTACGTGTCAGTGTAGGTGTGTGAGTGTTGCCTTGTTCGACTGGATAGTTTTATAATGAGTATGTAAATATTAGGCCTGTAACGGTGCACGTACCGAACCGAACCGTTTCGGTACACACCTGTTCGGTTCGGCACACAGCTGTACCGAAACGGCACAGTATGTTGACAAAAAGAAAAAGGAACGAAAGATGTCGTTTAATGCGGAACTTTAAATCCGCGCAAGTTTCACACGGACATATTAAAGGACACGCACATTGACCCAAAATACCAAATAGCAGCTGATATAAGGTAAAAAAAACAAAACAAAACAAAAAAAACAAATATGATGTGAACCTGGAAGGAAGAGACTGAAGACCCTCCACCATCAGTACAGTCCAGTTTGGATCACTTCAGGTCCCGGTGAAAGACAACAACGAGGAAAGAGACGGAGATAAGACGGACGTTGTTTGGCCCCTAGGAACTACGGTAGTTCTAAAACACACTAGCTCTCTCTCTCTCTCTCTCTCTCTCTCTCTCTCTCTCTCTCTCTCTCTCTCATGCACACTGTATAACAGAGGAATAAAACTCGGAGTTGGCCACTGACAGTATATAAAAATAAAGTTTCACTTTCGTTTCACGCCAGCGTTAGTTACGTTAGTTATGGACCGGACCGCACCCCCCCACCCCCCGGCTCCGACCAAAAAAAACAAAACAAAAAAACAACAAACAAACCATCCCCCAGACAAATCGTACGTTCCATGCGCGCGCACACTCAAACACACACACACACACAAGTACACACAGTGTCCTAAACAATTTATTCTCTGTCCTAAAATAAATAATTTGGTTCAGTTTGTTGTCAATGTTGCTCTTCAGTTTGTTTAAACAGAATACCAGTTTACCCTCCTGTTGATGTTGAACTTCATGCAGAATTTTTTTGCTGATATTTTTCTGCAGATTGTGAACTGACAGAACTGTGATTAGATTTTTCTTGTTTGTTCAAAACTACCTGTCAGAGAAAAGTGCAATACTAATGTTTAAAATACATTTAGTCATATTAATAATTTATTTTATTTTCTATTTGATTTATAGCAGCAGAATTATATTATTCCTGTTTTTCTATATTCTATTGTGTCCAAAAATTGGGGGAAAAATGTTAAAAAATTCATAAATGTATTAAAGACATTTTGAGGGGTTTTCTTTCTTCCCGTACCGAACCGAAAAAAACCGAACCGTGGCTTTGAAAACCGAAAACGTACCGAACCGAAAATTTTGTGTACCGTTACAGGCCTAGTAAATATAAATGTTGCTCTCAGGTGTCTCTTGCAAATGAGATCTTGATCTCAATGGGACATCCTGAAGAAATTAAGAAATCAACAACTCTGTTTCACTCTTTCTTGCTGGTAGGTGGGCATTGTGTAAAAATCTGTGAAACACTGACATCCTAACAGTCAACTATTCTGTTTTTAGTCAGATAAACTCAAACCCTTCCAAGCTGCATGACCCTGACCATACCTTCACCTGAACCACAGGGAAACCATGATCTGGAGCGAAGTAGTTGAAACATTATTGTTTAAATTTAAAGGTAATCCCGATCTTCTCTGGCCCATTACAACCTACATAGTTCACACTGCTGTAATTTTCTAGATAGAACCTGGCATTTTGTATTTCACAAAAATATAAAAATGGAAAAGTGATACCTGTGGAGCTGCAATTTTTATTGTGCTGGGAAAACAATTGACCAGGTGGAAAAGGGAGATACAGTTGGTCTCTATAGTCTCTGAGAGGTTAAATGAGCACAAACCTGTGTGTCTGCTGATAGTTCTTTTATTGCTCCTACTGTTTTGGCAGCTGTTTTGTGTCTTTGTGTTCTCTCTGCAGCACTTGACCATTATGTTCTGTTTGGTCCCGTGGACTTGTTACCTGGGCTTCAGTCTTTGTCTATCTGTCCCCCTCCACTCACTCTCTCTCTCTCCTTCGTCTTTGTTCTAATGTTCACTCTCATATGCCCTGTCTCTTTCTCTCCATGAGAGTCTCCAGAGTCTCAGTTTTGAGTCTGGCAAAGTTTTAAGTCTGTCAGAGTTTTCCCCGGTGACTGGAGACAGACGTGGGTGTGTTGAAGTGTTTAAAAAGGAATAACTTGGAGGTTGTTGCATCAATCACATATCAGCATTATCTACAGAGGGTTCCTCAGAGATGCAGCTGGATAACACCGTGTACTTAATAAATCTTATCTTAAACAGTTTTTGTACATTTACGATTCCCCTTCTTGACAATGTATGCGTCTCTTTAATTAAACACAAGGTCATAAAAAAATCTTATTATCTTTGTCTTTAAATTACACGTAGTTTTTAGTGTTTTTCTCATTATCTTCTGCAGGTATGGTTCAGAAGCTGGAGGCCGACTATTAATATTAATTGGGGGTAATTTTTCTTTCCTGCTGTCCTTTAATATCAGCTGAGCTTCAGTCCATCTATCTGCATCCCTAATTATGAAGTGTTTCCATGGAGACAAAAAGAGGTAAGGACACAATGAGAGGGTCAGAGGCAGCGAGTTCTAATCAGAAACTTTTTCAGAGTTAAATAAAGAAAACTGGTTAATAGGCACAGTGTCCCTTAGGGTGTTGGGAGTTGTGACCATTATTTGATAATAAAGGCACAACAATGGCCTCTGACAAGAACATGCTGTGTCTGTGATCGGATACTGGTGGATTCCAAACCTGAATGCCAACCTGAACACAATGTCAGATCAATATAACTTTTGAATTATCCCAGTCCATTCATTCACTAGATTAGATAACATTACTTTGGGGATTCTCACCATCCCACTTGCATTAAGCCTCACCATCACTGTGGTCTGACTGTTTTATTTTCTGTCTTTATCAGACCGCTGATAAAACGATGCGATGCAACCAGACTCCCTGATGCCATGTGTAGTGGAGACCATTTGTTTCTGGCTATCTTCCGCAGCTGAGGAGCAGCTAGCAAGGCACACTGCCGATACTACGGGGTAAACAAGAAGTAGCTGCCAACAGTGTTAATCACACTTTTACTGCTTCCATACTCAGAGGTTTGGAAGCTGAGCGCTGGTGGGAGGGTTCATTTGACTTTTTTTTTCCCAAAGCACTGAAGATTCTTTCCACACCATTAGTGCTCTCTGCTGAGCTGTTCCACACAAGTCCACTACTGTACTAATACAGTTGATCCCGTGAAGTACCATCTGCCATAAGCACAAGTAACAACAGTAAATGTGGACACATCAGCACATTAGAGGAGCCACACCATGTGGACTGAGTTGTAGTTCACTGCTGTACTACATGGTTTAATGGCCTCTGGAGGGGGAGGGCGTGCTCAGTGCATGAGATGTTCTACCTCTGAGAAACACTGAAGGACACTGGATTTACTTTGATGCCACCTCTTAGACATATTCCTTCTCTACCTAAAGATGTCAGTGTTGAGTTTTTTAATCAAATTGTCACACTGACTAGAAAGAGCAATTTACATGTCATCTGAAGCAGACATTGTATAAACTAAAGCATGCAGTGAAAAATGTGAAAAACCATCCAATCACATCAGAAATCTGATTACACACAAATCTGATTACACACAAGCCTAAGATGCAGTATTTTTTGATACAGTAAGTCGCAGCCGACCTTTGGTATTTTTACTTTTCACAGGGTTGTAATGAGTATACAGTACAATTGTATCCCTCAGGTCTAGTACTGAGATTCAAGAACAAGATGCAGAAAGTATGTGTACAGTACCAACAAACAAAAACATCAGAAGTATAGACATAAAGGCAACTATAGGAAAAAGACAGTATTTTGTGCGACCTCCGTTTGAACTCATATTTCTCTTGGTTCAACAGTTTTTACTTCAGTCATGTTGTGTATTGTACAAACGCATGCTTCAGAGCTTCCATCTTTAGACTTCATCTGTCTTATTTTTCTCTGTCCAGATGATCCCAATATTCACATTTTTTCTGGCGTTTTTGTTCTTACTGATGGAAACATATTTCCTGTGAATTCCAGTTGTGTCTTGTTAAGCGCAGTAAGAAACGCACATGTAAGGTCATTATAACCTTATAAACATAATGAAGGCCTAAGGCTACTGCACTGTATTGTACATGTTTTTTTTTTTTTCTACAACCCTATTAGGGGAACTAATAGGGTTATTAGGCTAATAATTTCAATCTGCTATTTCAACTCTGTGTCAGTGATGAGATACAAGATATAAGATATGTAATCAAAAATGACAAATGAAGACGCAAAGCTGATTTACACTGCATGGCCTGTTTTTTAACTAGTTCTGATCACCTTCTAATTTATAAATATGTCATGCTTGATTATTACAAAAGAATCTTGTTCCCCACACCTTGGGAATCCCTGATCCAATAAAGTAAAATGAGTTTTTAAAAAGGGTTTGTATACATTTTGGATTCATTTACAACAGTCATCTACAGTAAAGGGCACAGAGAGCATTGCTTGTTTTTACTTTATCTAACAAGCCCACATAATGGATGTAGATAAGAATATCTTTCTCAGTAAGAGAAGAAAAAAAAACACATTAATTCCTTCTCTTCTTGTGTGTTGCCTACAGAATAAGGTCAAGAGTGCAGTTGCTCTACGAAGCTGCTGTATCTGATGAAGCTGTATACTTGTACAGCAGACATCGAGGTCACACAGGTTACAAGTAATAACTGGACTCAACAGATGACAACAACACCCCCAGACAGTCTCCCCGAGCAACACATTTTTTTTTTTTTTTTTTTTTTTTAAATAAAGCAAGTGTTGTGGCGCTGACCCAGGGAAAAAAGGAAAAACCTGACTGTGGCTTTTGTAAGAGCATTACTCTGCCGTTCACAGACTGAAACAAACCCACTAAGCCCAATGTGCTGGACGTGGAAAAAGACCTATTTATACTTAGTGTACAGATGTCACCATGCTGAGATGTGCGCTCAGTGGCCTTTAACCTTCAGTATATGTCACTCACAATTTACACAAAGATACTCAGTCGTATCTTCAGGGGAAAAGACGGAATCCAGAGTGATGAAGGCCCAGAGGTTAGTTGGAGGTTGAAATCCATTTATACCATTCATTCTTGGAAAGACTGCCATTTCAATGCCCGAAAGCAAACTTATCTAATGATTGTTCAACAGAGGTCATATAATGGATGTGAGAATAAACTGTATCAACTCTGACCTTGTATTACATACTGTATATTTTTAGCCAACTCACGTCTTGGCACTGGCATGCCTCAGCTGGCCCTAATGGCCACAGCCAACGCCTGACACGCCTGACTCACCACTTTGAAGTTCTCAGCGCTGCACTCCATTCCCCGGTAGAAGCAGGACAGCAGCATGTCCTTTATGTCATGGCCTGTTCTGTCGTAGAATTCACGCATGTTGAAGGGGCGGGGCTTGTAGTTGTCAAAGTCGGCTCTCTCCTTCAGGATCTGCAGCACATTTTCTTCCACCAGGTGTGGGTCCCGGATCTCGTACCTGAATAGAAAGGTTCTGGACTTAGTGGATGTAGGGTAGGTAGACAAGTGAGCATATTCACAAATGTGCTGAAAATCTCACGTTTCTTAACTCTGTACTTGAGTAACGGTGATGTGACTATGCAATTACTTGATCTCTCATATCTAATTTTGATATCACCCACTTTAACCCTTTCATGCATGAATTATGAGAACCATAATCAAGATTTTTTTTTTCCTGAGTGTTTTTATTCCTCTTTAGGCATGAAAAAAAACCAAAAAAAAAACAATGCAATTGAATTTTTTTATGAACCTATTTTTCATGGAGTTACAAAAACGTCCACTCAGCTGGACACCATGCGTTTAATTTTAGAAGCAAAGAAACATGCATTTATTGATATATACTGTGTGTGAACTATGAAATAAAACATTTTTTTACAGCTGCTAATCTGATATTTTCTCACATTTTAATATACTCTAACACTAGTTATTACTCACTTCATGGAGATGATTTGCAAAAAAAGCAAAAAAAAATTTTTTTTTTAATTTTTATTTATTTATTTTGTTCATGGTTGTGCATTTCATCAGTAACATTCAATAATCATCAAGTAAACAAACATGTACACACCCATGCTCGAAAAGGAGCAGGATGAAGAAAATCTTATATTTCCTGCCCCCTTCTAAATAATAATAACCTTAATGGTTAGCCATACACAACTAGCTATAAAATCATACTGTATAAAGTCAGACAAACCAACTAAATACATGCGTAATACATACATAAATACATACAATAACAATTAGGAGGTTTTTTTTACGTTCAAACATGTTAGAGCAGATCAGGTTTATCTAGAACAGCAAAGTTACAGTATTGGTATGAACTGCAGTGTATGGGATGATGCATAAGCGTCCACTGTGTTGGCTGATATGGAACTAAAACAATGAAACACATGAATATACAAGAGAACACCTTTGAACAACTGTCCACTGTAGTGACCACTATGCATGAAAGGGTTAAATTTAAAGCATTTATGTATGAACAGTTGCAAATGAATATGTGTGCAGAGATAAAACAGTTTTGAATACATAACAGTCTTCTTTTTTCTTCTTTAAAAACCACTTAAAATAAGTTTAAAAAAAGAAGCAATCCTCCTAAACCACAGGCGTCAAACATAAGGCCCACAGGCCAACACCAGCCCACCAAAGGGTCTACTCTGGCCCATGGGATGAATTTGTGAAATGCAAAAACTGCACTGATGATATTATCAGTCAAGGATGTTAAAATCATATTAGTTCAAGTTCCACATTCAGACCAATATGTGGATCAGATCAGTAACATACTAATAATATAATAACCTATAAATAATGACAACCAAAAATTATCGTCTTTGTTTTAGTGTAAAAAAAAAAAAAAAAAAAAAAAAAAGTTAAATTACATGAAAATAATTAGATCTACAAACTGTCCTTTTAAAAATAATGTGAACAAATATGACCTGAAATGTCTTAAGAGAAGTAAATGTAGTTTTACCAATAATATTCTGCCTGTTAGTAAATGTTTTGTGTATTTGTAGGTCCACTCTGATCTGTAAGTTGTACTGCACATGTGTAAATAATAAACTGAGACATAATGTTCTTAAAATTACACTTATTTTTCTAGATGTAATTTTACCTTTTTCACTGTTTTTTACTGGCCTGGTCCATTTGAGATCATATTGGATTGTATGTGGCCCCTGAACTAAATTTGACAGCCCTGTCCTATACAGTCCCTAGAACCATCTACCCAGGTTCCTTCTTAATTCCTTCTTATGATCTGCATTTAAAGAGTCAAAAATGAACATACAAATAAAGTGCGCTGAGAAGGAGTAACCACCCATATTCAGACTCCAAGTGTACTAATGGTTAGGGATGTAACGATATGAAAATTTCATATCACGGTTATTGTGACCAAAATAATCACAGTTATCATTATTATCGCGGTATTGTAGAAATTGTGCTCAAAATGTTCAAAAAGTAATGATACACACACTGAAATAATTTAACCAAGTTGTATTTTGAAAAAAAAAACAACAACAAAAAAAGAAATAAAATAATTGGCACAATGTACTTTCTGTTGGCCGAAAAAATCAAGTATTAACCCTTAGTGGTCTGAGCCTATTTTGGCTGTTTTTCAGTACTTTTTTTCAGCACAACTTCATCTATATCATCTGCCTATTATTTTTTCACTTTAACCTACTATATCAACACAAATGGCCAGAAAACACAAAAAAATATATAAAATCCAATTTGAAAAATGTATATAATTTATGCATAAATTACACAAAGATGTTTAATGAACCTTTACAAAGACTGTAAAGGTGAATACTGGTTCCAAAAATTAGCTATATAAAATCAAAATTGTAATAAATTAAAACTAAACTCAAATATTTGACATAAAAGCATATCTTTACATAGGCGTTTTCTTCAGAAAAGTGTGGTAATCAAACACGGTTATCATGATAATTAGAATTTAAACAGTAATACTAACCGTTGGCAATTTTACCGCAGTTTATCGTTATACCTGTAACTGTTACGTCCCTACTAATGGTATACGTGTACACCAGCTCTGCAAGACCTGGAGTAAGCCACATCTAATATTATTCACATGTTTGTAACTGGCAGCTGAGCTGGGATATATCAGCCACCATGGGTGGTGCTGAGCGGGAGAAAATAGCTCATTATTTAAAGAATGGAATCTTTTACAACACAAAATGATTTTAATCATTCCGTCAAATAGATGGAAATGACTGTGATGGCAAAGCACTTCTACACTGAGCAGATTACAGCGATTCTAATTCTCTTATTCAGAATGAGGATCCTGTGTTCTCTGGAAAAGTGTATATCAACTATCTATTCTTCAAATCAAAGCACAAACACTTCAAATAGCACCTGCTACAACTTGCACAACATAATCAGGTGTATCACATAGAGGTGCAAACACACAGAGCAGCTCTCTCTTTTTTCTCACACAAACAATATAAAACATGTTGGTTCTAATTTATTTTTAATGTGTTGATATACGTACACTACCTGAAACTCAGTTCATGCTGTCCTCATAGAAAAACACTATGCCAGTCCAGCACCTGCTCAGACTCATTCACTGATACAAATTAACCTCAATTAACTAGAGTGACCCCGCCTGGCTAAAAGACGGCCCATTGACGACCCCTGCTGAGCAACGGGCCATCAGTGGCACAAGCATCCAAATTATGGAGTGCTAAGATTAACCACTACTGACAGACACTTATGAGAATAATTTGTTAGGACATGCAGAGTCTGACTCTTACAGAGAAGATTTCATAATGATTTATTAAATTAACTGGGCTACGACGTACTCATTCCCTCTGTGTCTTTTCAATCAGAGTAAATCACAGGAGTAAGATATCATTTTTTGATGAGATTTCTTAAATTAATGTGTAACATGAGAGCAACAGCTACCTTAAAATTGCCTCCATATTCTGAGCGATTGTAATAATCTTGGATTGTTCGATTTACATTTGCAAGCATGAATGCATATGTCCCAAGGCTCAAACATCCAGAATTAGAACTAGAAACCATAGGAGACAGAAGAACACAAAGGCATTTCCTTCCCCTCTTACAATAAATCTGTGAATGACTTTGTAGATGCTGACAGCTGAGTTATTTCTCATAGATATGGGCACTATTTCAAACCATAATTGGTGCTAAATCTTAATGGATTTTTTTTTTTTTACTTCACAAGGTCAAGCTTTGTCAGTACTAGTGAACAAGATTTAGTCCCTTGATGATGGCAATAATGTAAGTTGATCCATGAATAAAAAATGAATTATTGCGTTACTTCTTTTGTGGGCAATGTTTTAACATTCTACTGGTGAGGTACTTTCAATTCATGTCCCAACCCAATTTGAGGGGGAAAAAAATTAATATGTTCCACTGCAGCTACAGTGTTGTTTACAGGCAACAATGAGAATGAAAGAACATATTCACCGTGTGAGACAGTGTGCTGTAATTTGAAATGATTTGACTTGAGTCTGTTTATCTCTACTGTGCTCATAACACTGCAGCGAAATGGGAATCTGTCAAACCTCATGTTCAATGGAGTTAACGGTAGTGTGACAGCAAAGAATGGGATCTACAGCAAGAACTCAACTACCAAACACCACTGTCATCACATTCAGCAACACTGGAGACTAGGTCTAAAGTGTGTACTTCACTCATGAGTACTACAGTTTGGATTTTACAGACTGCAATAAACTATAGTATCAGTTTTTACATAATGTTAAAATTATTTCATCATAAAAATCACTAGAATGTGCATTAAATAGGTTAGAGTTAATTACCTGATAGTAAGCAGTGGAATGTAAACACACACGCTTAAATATGTATCTATTTTAGATGATTTATTGCTCCACAAAGAGAAATTCAAGCTCTGTCCCTGACCCACCTCATACACCAGCAGCACTGTTTTCAATTGTTCATACATTCAGTATATACTGTATATATATGTATACACCAATTAGCCATAACATTATGACCACTGACAGGCAAAATGGTGTTAATTTTGATTAGCTCATTACACCAGGACCTGTCAGTGGATAGAAACAGCAAAATGGGCAGAAGAAAAGGGTCTGAGGAACTTTGATGAGGGAGAAATGATAATGGCCAAATCACTGGATCAAAGTATTTCCAGATCTTGTTGTTCATTCCCAGTGGAAAGTGGTTAGTACCTACCAAAAGTATCTAAAGAACAACCAGATCTCAACCAATTGCGCATCTATGGTAGCAGAACATTCTCACCACCTTTCTAATATTGTGTAGGTCCCCCTTTTTCCACAAAACCAGCTCTGACCCGAGACCTAGACTCCACCAGAATCTGAAGGTGTGCTGTGGGATCTGGACCAAGACAATAGCAGCAGATCCCGAAGTCCTGGAAGTAGGGAGGAGGACCACCATGGATCTGATTTATTTGTCCAACACCTCCCACAGACGCTCAATTCGTCTGAGATTGGGATGTCCTCCCTTAGTCCGTTTTTGGTCAGTACTAACCACTGCACACCAGGAACACCCAACAAGACCTGCAGTTGTGGAGATGCTCTGACCCAGTCATCACTGTGACAATATGGACCTGATCAAAATGACTCAGTTCCTTACACTGCTCATTTTGCTGCTTCCAACACATCAGCTTTGAGGACTAAATGTTCACTTGATGCCAAATACATCCAACCCCGTGAAAGGTCCCATTGTAATGAAATAATAAGTATTATTACAATAAAATACAAAGAGTACTAATAAATTATGATGAAGATGATGCCGCTGCTAGGGATGGATAAAGATTATTGCATATCCATATAATTCTTAACCTCCTGAGACCTAGCAATGCATTTTTGGCTTCTGTAGTGGATAAGAGTTTTACAGCTTAATTTATATATATTAAAAAAAAAAAAAACACTGTCCACTGCAAAGGACATTCCATTGAAAAAATATGTGGAAAAAACTGTTGCATTATGTTGTTTCCAATCAAGACAATTAACTTTTTCTTTCCTGGGTCTCAGGATGTCAAACTGTATTCTAAATAGCAGACTGGTTAATGCTGTCTTCTTGTTTAATACATCTTGGTGGTAGGGATGACCAGACATAGTGGGAAAACCTCCAATGGCTCTGTGTGGCAGTCATTAAGTGGACACATGAGAACATGTCTTATTCAACATGATCCAGGACTGGGCTCTCGGTCCGATCACATTTGAATTCATGTTTGGTCACATTTTAGGTTGATGTAAAAGTAGTGTGCAGCTGTTTTTTTTAGTGAGAAAGAGTTGTTTTCTGAACTGCAGTTTGTGTAAAGCTGAGGATGAACCTTTGAACGTCACAGGCAACAAAGTTTGCTCTTGTTTAGCTCTTTAGCTCTTGTCAGTCACTGTGGTCCCACTATGTGTTTGCAGCCTACTGTGGGAATCCAGCTGAATTCAGCATAAAGCTGTTCTGGGTAACTGATTTTTTTTGGTTTCTGTTGTCATACTCAAAAGATATACAGACTGCATGCTACCAATCCAACCACTTCTAACCCATGATAATCAACCATCTGACAAAATCACCCCTTTGCCAAATATCTAAATAACCTTGAGTATTTCCTTGCAATTATAAAATGGTATAATAGTACTTTTCCTTGAAATTCACATTCCTAGAAAATAACTAACATTATACACAGTAATTAAAATGTGCCTTACTGTACACAGCCTCAATATTTAAGAGGAACACATTAATATTTCAATAATTATAATCCAGCGCTGCCTATTGTTCTGAAATGGGTCATTGTGCTCTTTTAATTTCAGTGGTTTAAGTATATTTTGATGCGAACACTGTGGTACTTTAACTTAAAGGAGTTGTATGTAGGATTGTGGCCAAAACTGGTACTGCAATCACATGGGTGGTATCCCTTCCCCTTCCCCCCAGACTAGGGGTTGCCAAATCCAGCATGAGCGTCTACTACAAGGAGCTGCCATGGCAAGCAACGAGTCCTACAGCGATATTTATACTAGGCCCAGTCTCTTCACCCAGCCCATGGTCTCTTCACAGGAGAAGACATCGCAGCCCAGCCTGGAAGAAAACACTGCAGCTCGGGTGACGAGCACCACCGAGTAAGAGCCACTGAGAGCCAGGGGAGACCACAGGAGAGCCGGAGTCGGTCTTCAAATTCCTCTCCGCTTCCAGCCGTCTCCATGTTTCAAAAGCATCTCCTATACTAATCCTTGTTTTATTTCTCACTTTGTTACGACATATTTGGGAATAATAAGAGGCCTTTTAGGTTTAGTAACATCAGACATTTATGATCAGAAATGTTCCAAGTTGCAGCTTAGTGGAAACTGGCAACCTGGATGCTGAAATGCTACTGACTTGATGACTGGGAGACAGGTGATTGGTGGAGCATCAAACCAAAACACAAAATGACAACATAAACATTATTTAGGGGCTGACACTTAGCTTTTCAAATGGGAATATTTTGGCTGAACTACTACTGTCAGTGATATCAGTGTTTGAAATGAACATGATTCCTTAATGTTTGGTGACATTCAGGGCCATTTTATGATTACTTGGAACACAGTAATTCTTACATACAGCACCTTTAAGGAAAGTTTGAAATTAGCCCTGCACAATAATGGGAAAATCTGCAATGTGTGATAACATGTTTAATGTTGCATATATCAGCTAAAATTTGTTTAAAGGTCTTATTTATGTCTTTGTGCATAAGAAATCAATATGTGAATCCCCAAAGGAACTTCATGTTGGTAAATGCAAGTTATGTAAATTTACAGGATTTCAGTTCTGTTGCAACATGTTGATGGTCATATGAACTATGTTCTCAGGTCAAAAATGTCCAATTTCATCACAATTAATGCTATATTTTCATGTCACAAATGGCCAAGTTATATTTTAACCGAATTTACCTGAAAAACAAATATTCTATTGTCTTAGATTCCCCAGTTTTTCTTACAAGATGATATACTACATATCACATGTTTTATTTTTACAGGTTGCAATATGGAGTATGGTGCTGATCCATCCTGCTTATGTTACATGAATACATACATTAAGAATGTCACACGTCACTTTTTAAATCAACAGTTTTCTAATAATAAGCATTTTTATAAAAAAATAACAGTTCTATATTGTTATTTACTCTTTAGTATGATGATAAACTATACAATAAATAATTATGATACTAGTTTTTGCACAGGGATCATTTCTGGAAACGGTGACATGGCTGCCGAGCATCAGTATGATGGGATCCGTAACAACCATGTCACATCCGTCCACTGCCACATTTTGTGTTTTTGTTAAGCTGTTATTGTTTTAGTTCCAAAATACTAACATTTATGAATAAGAGAATAATTAGCAATAGTAAGTATGTAAGTTTATTACTAATAAAGTACTGGTACTGACCAGATCATCATGGGTAATGTCAAGTCCGTCCACTGTCACGTCCGTCCACCAGTTATTTATGCTCTTTCTAATGCTATTTTAAGAATTCTAATTCATTTTCTTCTATTCTGTGTTATTATTTTATATTCTATGCTATATTCTGTTCTATACTAAATTTATTAATTTCAATCCCCCCTGAAAATATAGCTTCCATGGTCATATAATATAGGTAGTCTGTGCACAAATGTATTAGCATTATTTCAACACAGTTCTATGCATTTCTTACAATTTTTTTTTTTTTACCAAAATGGCCACTCATTTGATCCCCTAAGTAAACTTTAGCCGATATATACTAAGTATGTACAGTAAGTATATGATTATTTATATGACAATAAATAGGACACTGTGTATTATGTCCTATTGTTTAATGGATATTTATGGTATCTGACTAAACTGTTTCTATCTTATAATTTAATCATGCTTTTAGATGTAAAGCACTTTGGTCTTCTTCATGTTGTTGTAAAGTGCTATATAAATAAACTTTGATTGATTGATTGAAATAAACACCTAGTCACCACCAAATGGATATTAGTAGATTTGAAGTAGATGATGCTGAGCTAGAGCTCAGACATACGGTGCTAATACATGGCCAATATATCCAGGACTAGATGAGTCTGAATGCAGTGCACGTAGCCTAAATAAAATCAGCCGTCTTATTTATTGCAATTTAGGTAGTCTTTATTTATGTGTCCATTGAACATGTTCATACAGAGAAAAAGATGAAAATACTATTTTGTATGCATGACTTCCACCTGTAGTGATTATTTTTACATTCACATATTGTTACTTGCTCTTAAGGAAAGGATCTGAGCACTTCCTCCTTACTGCTGATCACTGAAATAACAACTAGTGTAAGGTTTGCAAAAAGGTAGCTAATGTGGCCAACCAGAAATAGCAGGCCACCTTACACAGGCCATCTACTAAGAGGAAAAGGAAAGTTTTATCTTTGATCAAATCAAAGCTCGACACTGCTCAACGCTCTGATGCACAGTGGGACTACATCACTACATTGTCATGCTTTATTCTAATAAGAAGACACAGTCTGTTGTGGTATATGCTGAGCTTAATTGAATTGTATCCTGAGCTTCTGTCTTATAAGCAACACAAAGCTGCCAGGAGAGCACTTAAGACGGCATGCTCAGATCCCCGAGTCAGGAGGCTTTAGTTGAAGCGCATACAATCACAATAATATGGGCAGATTTTTAATATTGCCCTGCCACTGCTCCCTAAAGCAATCACAGCAAACTCAGTGCGCGCGGGCGGGGGAGACTAAATTGGATTATGAGCCACAAGCACTTTAATTTTCTTTGCGGGGTCTCTAACGAATGAAGGAGCATCTGTATCACTTTGCCACCTCATGAGAGAAGTGAGTAAATACAGAGAGGCTTCTGATTTTGAGAGTTAACGTTGGCTATGGTCAGATCTGTACTGGGTCTTCACACCCTCTGCCCAAAGAAAGACCAAAAGAGTGAAATATTCCTCATAGTTTCTAAAGCTCCATCAAATTAACTTTGTATTAAAACCTCAACCTATGCAGCACAACAATGAACAGACCTGGATGTTATCTCAGGTAATTATCCAATTAGTGCTAATAGAAGTCATGCAGTAAAGAAGATGAGATTGTTTGTGCAGTGTCCTTGAAAATGGATAACCGCACTGATTCCTTCCTCATTACAAAGTTTTGATAATAGCTTTTTAATAACAATGCACCTGTGGCACAGTTATTATGCCATTTCGGACAGCTCCTGCAAATGGACAAGATCAATTAAAAGAAAATGGGTATTACAGCAATAGATATAAACCAAGAAGACAATGAAAAAGAGGGAGGCGGTGGGGGAGGCAACTTGGGATTCACTCAAACAAACCTGAGGTCATCTCGCAAGCAGTTTTTCCACCACACAAATCCATATTGAGACGTGTGATCTTGCTGAGATGTAAAACATGTTCAGTGCTAGCACTTTGTGGTGTTAAGAGCATGTTTGCAAACTCAGGAAACATGTGACAGCTTAAAACCTGGATAAGCACAAGTCTCGCTCCTGTGACTTTCACGAGCTGAGCCACCACTTTTTGGCAGAGCACACCACATTACCAGCACCTATTCCAAAATGACCTTTCTTCTGTTAATTGTCATATAATTGCCTCTACGACGCAATGAAAATAAAATTGAGCAATTCAGTCTTAATGTTCCGCACTGCTAAGTGTGACTCCAACCTGCAAAAACACAATGAGAACCTGACTAATTTAGCCAGTTAAGGTGAAATTACTAGTAGTTCAGAGATGGCCTGCTGTGTTTTTCACATACTGGTACAGACAAAGCATTCACAGGTACATAACTTGTCGTCGCTTCCTACCAAAACCCACACCATGCTCAGGCGTATCACTGAAAGGTTTCCAATCCAATCAATGTTTAATTTAAAAGAAGTGTCTCAAGCGTGCCCTTAGTGTTTTTTATCTACATGTTAACCTCAAATTGTTCCCACTTACTTCGTTTTCCCTCCTTAGTCCTGTCACACAGGACTTTTAGCAGATTCAGTAGGACTGTCACAAAGTTGAATGAGGTAACAAAGTTGGCCTCGTTGTTTGAAGTTCTGAGTGACACAAACTGATCTGAGTTTTGAGCAAAGAAAGATGTGGATGTCTTCCCCCACAACCAAACCAAACATAAGGGGCAAGAAGCAGTGAGGGAGATGAGAGAGTGTTAATCAGCGAGACAACTCTGTAGCTTAACAAACAGCACTAATTACACAGGGATAAAGACGTGTTCATCACACAGCTTACGAGACACAAGTTAATTGCTTCTGCTTGTAGCCCCTTCCCTGATCTAAACTCAGCTCAAAGTCACTTATTGGCGCAAGTGTCACTGCTTTTATTTTTCTGTTCCCTGCATCTTGTTTGTTCAGTGTCTTTGCGTCTAACTTCTTAAATCTGCCTGACCCTGCACTAATAAAATGCTGGAGGAAATCTATACCATACAAGGCACTAGAACTGCAGCCCGAAGCAACGGAATCTATCGCTTTCCTGTAAGGCTATCACCTGTAATATGGATGCATATAGAGAGAGGTCACAGAGCAATGATTTCCAGTATAAAAACAGGGAATTGGATTTGTGTCATTCCAGCATGTTCTACGGAGGTATTCTCCGACTGTGTCCTAGCTGCATTTCTTTGTGGATCAATATGCTAAAAATACACTGAGTAGCGTGTTCAAATGTCACATGAATACGTCTGTGTGTAGTACATCTTTTAGCTTTGCAGAGTTGCAGACATTTAGTGTGGGCTCTGGGGTTCCACCCACAGGAAAATTGTGTCAGAGTCAAACACTTGACTTCCTGCATTCTGGTTAGTTTCTATGCCTCAATTAGTGCCATTATTTGAGTAAATGTTGCTATTTATGTAAAACACTGATTCTCAAACTTTATTAGTTCATGACAACAGTCTGAATGCATAATGGATGTTGTAAGAGCACTTGAAATTTAAAGCCAAGACATCTAGATCTCTCCTTGATGGCTTGCTGCAGTATACATCCCAACCCCCAATGATATTCAGTGAGACTTGAATCAAAAACAAAAAATCAAAGTACATATAAAATAACTCTTTTTCAAGGGTGATTTGGGACTTTTTAGGTAGATTTAATCAAATGACTCTGTGTTCTAATCATCATCTTTCTAATCAGTTTGTTTTTTAATAAGTTAGTTGATGTTACAACTGCATTGTGTGCCAGTTCCCAAATTATTATTTTTTCTCTAACCTTTCTAAAATGATTTATCACCATTATCCTTTGTATTTTGCTAATTTTCAGTGAAAATCAAGTATTTTCTTATATTTAATTTACTGATCATGTACATGTTCATAAAAGCTCAGATTAAAGTTTAGGGTTATTAGATCAAAACCAGAGAAAATTGAAGAAAAACTGACTTTTCAGCAAAGATATCAATACCTGAACATAAAACAAGTGTCTCCATCCACTGTCATTTACCAAACTCCATGGGTTTAACTGGTGAATCAATGATGTAGAAGATTATGGTGTTTCCACATTCACTACAGAGCCTCTGATCGTCCAAATGGATCATATCTGATGACCATGATGAGATGATAAACTGCATTTTACACCAATAATTTATATGTATTGATATAATTAGTGGATCAGCAGGTATTAAACAGTTTAGATCAGTAGATGATTTTGGTCGACAGTGGATGTTTTGGTATTTATGGGTTAAAGTTGGATGAGATGCACAAAAACCAATCATGAAGCAATACAGCAGCTAGACAATGGGTGAATGTTAAAGTATCTGTAGTGCACAAACTCTGGCTCTAAATTTCATCGTGCAGGTAACATGGAGACTCAACATCCAAAAGATATATTTTGTGTCATTGTGAGAGTCAAGCTCATAAAAATGCACCAGGAACTGCCCAAACATCTGCTTTCATGGACTATTAGTAAAAAGGCAGAAAACCAGGAAATTCAAAGCTATATAAGAAATGTACTTCATTAAAAAACTGCAACGTAATGTTTCTCACTTTCTCACCATCTCCTAATTACCTTGTATTTGTAATGAACTCGTAGCGAGGATGTGTCTGAAATAAACTGAACTGTTTGAGTCACCGGCCAAGTGGTTTGGTAAATGAAAAAGAATCCATCCATTAGTTATACTTTTTACTGTCCAGAAGAGTACGAAAACTGGATATTTTCTTAATATTTAATTAGTGTATTTTTGGGGAGGTCAGAATAAAAAAATCTCACATTTTTTGATGTTTTAATGGGGGCCTGCATATTTTCTGAAATGTGCACTTATTGGCTGCAGTAAGCTCTGAATTGGAGAGCATATTTTTCTGCTAAAGTTCTACAAAACAATTCTCTATATTTTATTGTTAATGTTGGTTTGAATAAGTCAGCACAGGAAGGAGAAAGGGAAACTATTGAGTCAAAATTCATAAGAGGGAATCACAGCAGAAATCAACAAGTGTAAAGGAATGAGTGCAGTGATTTCAACTTCTCCATATTTTGTCAATAGGCCTCTACTTATCTCATATTGAGATATTCTTCTATTACATGAACTGTAAACTCATGAGGTGAAAAATGGAACCAACATTTTATGAGCCGCTTAGAAAGCGTTCATCCATTATGTTATCTGAGGGATTGGTCTGTAACAGAATGTGTTTTCTCTCACTCTCTCTCTCATTTTATCACTGTATCAACATTAGAGCTGCAACAACCCATTTTACATTTCACTGATTTTTCAAACAAAAATCATGCAAGAATTAATGAGACATCTTTAGGATTTGGACTGTTGGGCTGTGAGAAAAGCTCTCTGAATGTCACTTTGAGTTCTACTCACTTTCTGTTACCTTTTATAGACTAACAATGAACTGATTAGTGAGCAAATTACTCATCATTTCAATCAAGAATGGAAAATAATTGTCGGTTGTTGGTCTAATCAGCTTATGTCAAAGCAGTAATGTTAGAAGGACATATGCTTTTGCACAGAATAGCTTGTGTGTAGTGTGGATTTCAACTGACATGATCTGTAATGTCACTATACTATTAAATAACCTCGCTGATTCAATGCTAATGCTGAGCCTTTTCCCCACTTTCAAGGAAAAAAAAAATCTTTTCCTCCAAACCTATTTTTTTCTCTCAGTTTCCTCAGGGCGATGTCAGTCTATATTCACTGGAAACCTTAAAAGGGTTTGCGTGCTTTGTCCATGTTGTCTGCACATCTCCCAGTGGTTAAACAGTAGCAACCAATGAGGCAGGTGTTAAAACACTGCTTTTCACTCCTCTGTGACATTTAAGACAATTCTGGAATCAAAATAGAAGCAAGTCTGGATGCTGTTTTTCACTAGATGATTCTACATCTATGTTTACGTCCACCTGCACCATATGACTGAAAATATAATGACTTAAAGTATTAAACTGTTTACATTTACAGATTTTTATGGATGAAAATAGTAAGTTTTGTGACTTTATTTCCATAATGTGATGATAAAATACAGCGGCACTTACTCATATTCTAAATCGTCGGCTTCCTGTTAAAACCTCCTATGTGACTTTTGGCAAATTTTACAGGAGAAACAAAAAGCTGTTTATTAAACAGGAAACTGTGAAATATGACAAAAAAATATCTGTTCCTTTAATGTTGGTGCTTATGATGGAATGTAAACAACTTTCACAGGAGACTGAAATTTCAAGTTATAATAGGGGAGATAGCAGGTTTTTATTCCCAACCAAAAATGTCACTTAACAGGTTTTATTAGGAAGCTGACGAAATGTAAACCTTATGTTTACATCTTATGTTATATTATAGAGTGGTCACTATCAGATTGTAGTCCACAGATGGGATTCCCTGAGGCAGAACCCTTACCACCCAAGCAAACTGCCTCTGTATAGAAGTCTGCATGCAAGACCTACTTGATATCTGCATGGTAAGACAAACACACTGTAACAAGTAACTGTTGAATGTAGGATATCAGGACATGAGATGGGAAATAAAGCAGAAATTTCTACTTTGTGCACTTTGTGGTTCACAGTTAAACCCACTGTGATCAACCTTAACACGTGAAAATAGAGGGTACAGGTAACACATTGCATACACACCTGCCATTGAGCAAGGCAAGGAGCTCCCCAGCGTGGTACAGGTCGTTGCGTGTCACCCGGCTGAAGCGGAAGGAGTTGAGATTGCAGAAGGTGACCGAGGGGAACACCATCATCGGAGCCGCCACCTCATCCAGTTTGGTGACATGTGGGTACTGAAAGTAGAACTGCACCCGGTCCACGCACACCATCACCAGTACGCCCACGGAGCTCAAGAAAAACAAAATCCACAAGGTGCGCTTGATACACATCCGCTCATACGTGAACATGTGGGAGATGCCGTGCAGCGTGGATCTGCTGGCGAAAACTTCAATAGGAGCCGGACGTTTGTACTCCATGTCCTCCGAGTCTGCTTTGATATCCATTATTTCCCCGAGATGAGTTCAGATGAGCGGGTAGGCAAGAGAGGGGCTGCAAACTGAGCAAAACTGGCTTTATGTGAAGTGTATATACCTCAATAATGAGAAGAAGGATAGTGTCCAAGTTCACGCCCTTCTACGCATGTATTTCTCATGCAGTCTGTAGAAGATGTTGCGTCACTGACAGCTGGCAAAAAAAAAAAAAAAAAAAAAAAAAAAAGCACAATCACATTCAGAGCATTTTAGCCCCGAAATGCATTGAGTTTAGTGGAGGAAAAAAAATCTCAGAGGAAAGTATATATGGGAAAAGCATGCGTTGTACCTCAGCTGGGGTCACAGTTCCATAATAAATAGCCCGGTGTGGCGCGCGCATGGATAGATGCCAACGCCGTCCTTTCTCCACGCACACTTCTGTAATATTACCGAGTTGGGATGAGGATGCTTCCACGTTCACAAACACAAAAAACAAAAGAAGCTGTCAGATAAGCAAAACCACGGTTAAAACACCTCGCACTGAAATCCGGTTTTATACAATCAGAGCGGTCTCGTGCTTCTGTGGATGAATCAGACTGACTACATAGCTCTCCGCGCGCTTCATATGTAATCCCAACATGTGCAGAATATCAAACAGCCACCGACTCTGTTTTTTTGTTTTTTTTTTTGGGTGTCTGTTAGCGTTTTAAAAGCAGTGTGAGAGTCCAGGCTTTTCCAGCTGCATCACACACAGGAGCTGGCTCTGTCATCGCCGCCTCGGTGCGCCTCTGCCTGCCGTCTCGCATCCATTCCCTCCTCCGTTCTGCCTCCACAACAACAATGCGGGCTAATTACTCCGCTTTTTCTTTGGATTCTGACTTATCCCTTAAACAAGAGTGTTTAAATCAACCCGGGAGAAGGAAGGACGTTCACTCTTCTGTAATCTCTGCTTTAGAAATACAAGGGGAAAAACCTCAGTGGCGGTCGCGGTTTGTCCGGATCAATTAAATTCGCCCCAAACAGGGAAGAGCACGGATAGGTCGGCATGTGTTTTACACCGGGTGACGGAGTCCAACGTAGTCACACTTCAGCACGGGTAGTAGTTTAAACCACAAGTGACTTGGTTTAGCCTATTTCGTACAAACTATATTCATAACGTTCTTGAGTCAAGTCAAAAATAATGAATAATCTGTGCATTAATTAGCCTACCTGTTTGTTTTACCTTGAGCTAGCTTAATGTCATGCAAACTAGGTAGTATCAAGATTTACTTTTTAATTAAGAAAGTTGTTGTGGTCATTTCAAAGACAAAGTGGTATCTCAGCAGGTATAGATATTAATAAGTAGATATTTTACCTGGCTATTGAAGATAATATTTTCATTTAACGCCACTGAACAAGTTAATATCATAGTTGTTTTTAGCTAATATGGTGGCCCACAGGGGCCAAAAACAAGTCAACAAACCCCGCCCCTCGCACGTAATTCGCCCATTACATGTAAATGGAAAGATTTTAAATAATCATGAAAAAAAAAAAATTGAACTTTGACCTACTTTTCCCATTCCCTCTTCCGTTCTGCCTCCACAACAACAATGCGGGCTAATTACTCCGCTTTTTCTTTGGATTCTGACTTATCCCTTAAACAAGAGTGTTCAAATCAACCCGGGAGAAGGAAGGACGTTCACTCTTCTGTAATCTCTGCTTTAGAAATACAAGGGAAAACACCTCAGTGGCGGTCGCGGTTTGTCCGGATCAATTAAATTCGCCCCAAACAGGGAAGAGCACGGATAGGTCGGCATGTGTTTTACACCGGGTGACGGAGTCCAACGTAGTCACACTTCAGCACGGGTAGTAGTTTAAACCACAAGTGACTTGGTTTAGCCTATTTCGTACAAACTATATTCATAACGTTCTTGAGTCAAGTCAAAAATAATGAATAATCTGTGCATTAATTAGCCTACCTGTTTGTTTTACCTTGAGCTAGCTTAATGTCATGCAAACTAGGTAGTATCAAGATTTACTTTTTAATTAAGAAAGTTGTTGTGGTCATTTCAAAGACAAAGTGGTATCTCAGCAGGTATAGATATTAATAAGTAGATATTTTACCTGGCTATTGAAGATAATATTTTCATTTAACGCCACTGAACAAGTTAATATCATAGTTGTTTTTAGCTAATATGGTGGCCCACAGGGGCCAAAAAGAAGTCAACAAACCCCGCCCCTCGCACGTAATTCGCCCATTACATGTAAATGGGAAGATTTTAAATAATCATAAAAAAAAAAAAAATTGAACTTTGACCTACTTTTCCCATTCCCTCTTCCGTTCTGCCTCCACAACAACAATGCGGGCTAATTACTCCGCTTATTCTTTGGATTCTGACTTATCCCTTAAACAAGAGTGTTCAAATCAACCCGGGAGAAGGAAGGACGTTCACTCTTCTGTAATCTCTGCTTTAGAAATACAAGGGAAATCACCTCAGTGGCGGTCGCGGTTTGTCCGGATCAATTAAATTCGCCCCAAACGGGGAAGAGCACGGATAGGTCGGCATGTGTTTTACACCGGGTGACGGAGTCCAACGTAGTCACACTTCAGCACGGGTAGTAGTTTACCCCAGAAGTGACTTGGTTTAGCCTATTTGGTACAAAATACATTCATAACGTTCTTGAGTCAAGTCAAAAATAATGAATAATCTGTGCATTAATTAGCCTACCTGTTTGTCTTACCTTGAGCTATCTTAATGTCATGCAAACTAGGTAGTATCAAGATTTACTTTTTAATTAAGAAAGTTGCTGTGGTCATTTCAAAGACAAAGTGGTATCTCAGCAGGTATCGATATTAATAAGTAGATATTTTACCTGGCTATTGAAGATAATATTTTCATTTAACGCCACTGAACAAGTTAATATCATAGTTGTTTTTAGCTAATATGGTGGCCCACAGGGGCCAAAAACAAGTCAACAAACCCCGCCCCTCGCACGTAATTCGCCCATTACATGTAAATGGAAAGATTTTAAATAATCATGAAAAAAAAAAAATTGAACTTTGACCTACTTTTCCCATTCCCTCTTCCGTTCTGCCTCCACAACAACAATGCGGGCTAATTACTCCGCTTTTTCTTTGGATTCTGACTTATCCCTTAAACAAGAGTGTTCAAATCAACCCGGGAGAAGGAAGGACGTTCACTCTTCTGTAATCTCTGCTTTAGAAATACAAGGGAAAACACCTCAGTGGCGGTCGCGGTTTGTCCGGATCAATTAAATTCGCCCCAAACAGGGAAGAGCACGGATAGGTCGGCATGTGTTTTACACCGGGTGACGGAGTCCAACGTAGTCACACTTCAGCACGGGTAGTAGTTTAAACCACAAGTGACTTGGTTTAGCCTATTTCGTACAAACTATATTCATAACGTTCTTGAGTCAAGTCAAAAATAATGAATAATCTGTGCATTAATTAGCCTACCTGTTTGTTTTACCTTGAGCTAGCTTAATGTCATGCAAACTAGGTAGTATCAAGATTTACTTTTTAATTAAGAAAGTTGTTGTGGTCATTTCAAAGACAAAGTGGTATCTCAGCAGGTATAGATATTAATAAGTAGATATTTTACCTGGCTATTGAAGATAATACTTTCATTTAACGCCACTGAACAAGTTAATATCATAGTTGTTTTTAGCTAATATGGTGGCCCACAGGGGCCAAAAAGAAGTCAACAAACCCCGCCCCTCGCACGTAATTCGCCCATTACATGTAAATGGGAAGATTTTAAATAATCATAAAAAAAAAAAAAATTGAACTTTGACCTACTTTTCCCATTCCCTCTTCCGTTCTGCCTCCACAACAACAATGCGGGCTAATTACTCCGCTTATTCTTTGGATTCTGACTTATCCCTTAAACAAGAGTGTTCAAATCAACCCGGGAGAAGGAAGGACGTTCACTCTTCTGTAATCTCTGCTTTAGAAATACAAGGGAAATCACCTCAGTGGCGGTCGCGGTTTGTCCGGATCAATTAAATTCGCCCCAAACAGGGAAGAGCACGGATAGGTCGGCATGTGTTTTACACCGGGTGACGGAGTCCAACGTAGTCACACTTCAGCACGGGTAGTAGTTTACCCCAGAAGTGACTTGGTTTAGCCTATTTGGTACAAAATACATTCATAACGTTCTTGAGTCAAGTCAAAAATAATGAATAATCTGTGCATTAATTAGCCTACCTGTTTGTCTTACCTTGAGCTATCTTAATGTCATGCAAACTAGGTAGTATCAAGATTTACTTTTTAATTAAGAAAGTTGCTGTGGTCATTTCAAAGACAAAGTGGTATCTCAGCAGGTATCGATATTAATAAGTAGATATTTTACCTGGCTATTGAAGATAATATTTTCATTTAACGCCACTGAACAAGTTAATACCATAGTTGTTTTTAGCTAATATGGTGGCCCACAGGGGCCAAAAATAAGTCAACAAACCCCATCCCTCACACGTAATTCGCCCATTACATGTAAATGGGAAGATTTTAAATAATCATAAAAAAAATGGAACTTTGACCTACTTTTCTCATTCCCTCTTCCGTTCTGCCTCCACAACAACAATGCGGGCTAATTACTCCGCTTTTTCTTTGGATTCTGACTTATCCCTTAAACAAGAGTGTTCAAATCAACCTGGGAGAAGGAAGGACGTTCACTCTTCTGTAATCTCTGCTTTAGAAATACAAGGGAAATCACCTCAGTGGCGGTCGCGGTTTGTCCGGATCAATTAAATTCGCCCCAAACAGGGAAGAGCACGGATAGGTCGGCATGTGTTTTACACCGGGTGACGGAGTCCAACGTAGTCAAACTTCAGCACGGGTAGTAGTTTACCCCAGAAGTGACTTGGTTTAGGCTATTTCGCACAAAATACATTCATAACAAAGGAAAATAATGAATAATCTGTGCATCAATTAGTCTACCTGTTTGTCTTACCTTGAGCTATCTTAATGTCATGCAAACTAGGGAGTATCAAGATTTACTTTTTAATTAAGAAAGTTGCTGTGGTCATTTCAAAGACAAAGTGGTATCTCAGCAGGTATAGATATTAATAAGTAGATATTTTACCTGGCTATTGAAGATAATATTTTCATTTAACGTAACTGAACAAGTTAATACCATAGTTGTTTTAGCTAATATGGTGGCCCACAGGGGCCATAAACAAGTCAACAAACCCCGCCCCTCACACGTAATTGGCCCATTACAAGTAAATGGGAAGATTTTAAATAATCATAAAAAAAAATTGAACTTTGACCTACTTTTCCCATTCCCTCCTCCGTTCCGCCTCCACAACAACAATGCGGGCTAATTACTCCGCTTTTTCTTTGGATTCTGACTTATCCCTTAAACAAGAGTGTTCAAATCAACCCGGGAGAAGAAAGGACGTTCACTCTTTTGTAATCTCTGCTTTAGAAATACAAGGGAAATCACCTCAGTGGCGGTCGCGGTTTGTCCGGATCAATTAAATTCGCCCCAAACAGGGAAGAGCACGGATAGGTCGGCATGTGTTTTACACCGGGTGACGGAGTCCAACATAGTCACACTTCAGCACGGGTAGTAGTTTACTCCAGAAGTGACTTGGTTTAGCCTATTTCGTACAAAATACATTCATAACGTTCTTGAGTCAAGTCAAAAATAATGAATAATCTGTGCATTAATTAGCCTACCTGTTTGTCTTACCTTGAGCTAGCTTAATGTCATGCAAACTAGGTAGTAACAAGATTTACTTTTTAATTAAGAAAGTTGCTGTGGTCATTTCAAAGACAACGTGGTATCTCAGCAGGTATCGATATTTTTAAGTAGATATTTTACCTGGCTATTAAAGATAATATTTTCATTTAACACCACTGAACAAATTAATACCATAGTTGTTTTTAGCTAATATGGTGGCCCACAGGGGCCAAAAATAAGTCAACAAACCCCGCCTCTCGCACGTAATTCGCCCATTACATGTAAATGGGAAGATTTTAAATAATCATTAAAAAAATGGAACTTTGACCTACTTTTCCCATTCCCTCCTCCGTTCCGCCTCCACAACAACAATGCAGGCTAATTACTCCGCTTTTTCTTTGGATTCTGACTTATCCCTTAAACAAGAGTGTTTAAATCAACCCGGGAGAAGGAAGGACGTTCACTCTTCTGTATATCTGCTTTAGAAATACAAGGGAAATCACCTCAGTGGCGGTCGCGGTTTGTCCGGATCAATTAAATTCGCCCCAAACAGGGAAGAGCACGGATAGGTCGGCATGTGTTTTACACCGGGTGACAGAGTCCAACGTAGTCACACTTCAGCACGGGTAGTAGTTTACCCCACAAGTGACTTGGTTTAGCCTATTTCGTACAAACTACATTCATAACGAATGAAAATAAGGAATAATCTGTGCATTAATTAGCCTACCTGTTTGTCTTACCTTGAGCTAGCTTATTGTCATGCAAATTAGCTTGTATCAAGATTTGCTTTTAATTAAGAAAGTTGTTGTGGTCATTTTAACGACAAAGTGGTATCTAAGCAGGTACAGATATTAATAAGTAGATATTTTACCTGTCTATTGAAGATAATATTTTCATTTAACGCCACTGAACAAGTTAATACCATAGTTGTTTTAGCTAATATGGTGGCCCACAGGGGCCAAAAACAAGTCAACAAACCCCGCCCCTCGCACATATTTTGCCCATTACAAGTAAATGGGAAGATTTTAAATAATCATAAATAAAATGGAACTTTGACCTACTTTTCCCATTCCCTCCTCCGTTCTGCCTCCACAACAACAATGCAGGCTAATTACTCCGCTTTTTCTTTGGATTCTGACTTATCCCTTAAACAAGAGTGTTCAAATCAACCTGGGAGAAGGAAGGACGTTCACTCTTCTGTAATCTCTGCTTTAGAAATACAAGGGAAATCACCTCAGTGGCAGTCGCGGTTTGTCCGGATCAATTAAATTCGCCCCAAACAGGGAAGAGCACGGATAGGTCGGCATGTGTTTTACACCGGTTGACGGAGTCCAACGTAGTCACACTTCAGCACGGGTAGTAGTTTACTCCAGAAGTAACTTGGTTTAGGCTATTTCGTACAAATCCAGAACAAACGAAAATAATGAATAATCTGTGCATTAATTAGCCTACCTGTTTGTCTTACCTTGAGCTAGCTTAATGTCATGCAAACTAGGTAGTATCAAGATTTACTTTTAATTGAGAAAGTTGCTGTGTCATTTTAAAGACAAAGTGGTATCTCAGCAGGTACAGGTAATAATAAGTAGATATTTTACCTGGCTATTGAAGATAATATTTTCATTTAACGTAACTGAACAAGTTAATACCATAGTTTTTTTAGCTAATATGGTGGCCCACAGGGGCCAAAAACAAGTCAACAAACCCCGCCCCTCGCACGTAATTGGCCCATTACAAGTAAATGGAAAGATTTTAATAATCATAAAAAAATTGAACTTTGACCTACTTTTCCCATTCCCTCCTCCGTTCCGCCTCCACAACAACAATGCGGGCTAATTACTCCGCTTTTTCTTTGGATTCTGACTTATCCCTTAAACAAGAGTGTTCAAATTAACCCGGGAGAAGGAAGGACGTTCACTCTTCTGTAATCTCTGCTTTAGAAATACAAGGGAAATCACCTCAGTGGCGGTAAGCGGTTTGTCCGGATCAATTAAATTCGCCCCAAACAGGGAAGAGCACGGATAGGTCGGCATGTGTTTTACACCGGGTGACGGAGTCCAACGTAGTCACACTTCAGCACGGGTAGTAGTTTACCCCACAAGTGACTTGGTTTAGCCTATTTCGTACAAATCCATAACAAATGAAAATAATGAATAATCTGTGCATTAATTAGCCTACCTGTTTGTCTTACCTTGAGCTAGCTTAATGTCATGCAAACTAGGGAGTATCAAGATTTACTTTTTAATTAAGAAAGTTGCTGTGGTCATTTCAAAGACAAAGTGGTATCTCAGCAGGTATAGATATTGTAGCCTGATGACGGTGGAGTGAGTGAACAGACTCAAAAACAGAATTATAAATTATATTATCTTCCTCTCCGTGTCAAACCAAATTCCTGAACAACCATGCTGATTGGTTGTTTAGCAGGTCAATGCCCGGACATCCTTTGCAAATGACATTTACGAAGACAGATGATCGTAAGGAATGAGCCTAATGGACTTAAAAAAATACTTCCTCAGCTATTGTCATCTGTTCTTCATCAAGAGCCATTTCCTCGGCCATAGTAAATTGAGGACTCATAAACTGGTGTTTACAACTAGTCGACTTTGTCCTCTCAACATCTGTTTTTATCATGTTGCTTATCCCGAGGTGAAGATGAACCCAGAAACGAACAAAGGACTGAATGATAAAATCCCTATATGTGCCATGTTAATAATGTATTACATTATGTGTTAATGTTGATTAACTTAGCACGTTAACTCTTTTATGCATGTAATACTTAAGCCATTTGCCTGACCTGTGGTTTCACATGTGTGTATCCTGATCATGTTCACGGTGAATTATGTGAAAGTAAGAGTATCACTGCTTATAGCATGTCTGAATAATCATGCTATTATTTTACTGATGCTTAAGTGAGGTTACAGGTGATGTATAAAGTTTAAGGGATCTTATTTGAGGATCTTATTTGAGGATGCAAAGTTTTCTTACAAGGCTAAGCCACAGTCCTCTCCCCCTCTGTCTTCCCAAGAGGGAAGAGAAACGTGATATTTTTGAATATTCACGAGGAGGCGTTTTCCCGCCGAAAACAGACAAAGAAGGCAACGCCCCAAGGCATCGATGACTCATCTATATTCATGAGGAAGGCGTTCCGGGTTGGTTTTTGGACAAACTATAAAAGTAAAGGAAACCAACTTTTGCAGAGCTTTTTCCACCCTCGCTGCTCTCACCTACGCAAAGAGCTTTCTCCACCTCTTCTGAGCTCTCACCTAAGAGCAAAGAGCTTTCTCCAAGGAGTCTTGACCATCTCCTTGGCTCTCAGAGCTGTTCTATCCTCCAAGCTCTCCAAAGAGCTTTATCATCTTCGCTGTTCTCCACTTCTCCTGGTGAGCTTTCCAGAACCAGCCGCCAGAGCCAGCTGTGAACCTCCTCCAGCCAGCAGAACTTCAGAACTTCAGAGCTTCAGAACTTCAGAACTTCAGACCTTCAGGCCTCCAGCGCAAGCACGTCGCTTCACAGCCTGTTCCTGCTTCGAACTACGTCAGAAGACTTCATCCATCCGCCGTCAAGGCCGTGCCAGTTGCTGCATCCGCACCGCAACAACTTGTAAGAAAACTTGCTCCTGATTTATCTGAGTTGGTGTTATTCCAAGTTAAGTAGGTTTACCTCAACGTAACCTCACTAACATTATAATCTCTTGAATATAGCTATCTGCCAACTTAATTTACATATTCTCCTGTCCATAATCTCCAGCTCCTTTTGTTGTATTTGTCTCTTGTCTTTATGTTATTTGTGTGTCTTAGTTTAGTTAATAAATTATTTATATGTATATAAATTCTGCTGTGTCAGTTGTGCTTTGTGTACTGTTATTCACACATGGGTTCATCTGTGCAGTCAACGAACTATCACCTTTGCAAGATTTCCAAATTATTGTTTTGGGGTTGATTTAGGTTTAAGCTTAGTTATAAATCTATAATTAAATTAATCAATGAATCAACACTCAATTAATCAATAAATTGGTATCCTATTCTTGCTACAATATTAATAAGTAGATATTTTACCTGGCTATTGAAGATAATATTTTCATTTAACGTAACTGAACAAGTTAATACCGTAGTTGTTTTAGCTAATATGGTGGCCCACAGGGGCCAAAAACAACCAAATACTAAAAACAAGTACTGCTAGGCTCAACAAACCCCGCTCCTCGCACATATTTTGCCCATTACAAGTAAATGGGAAGATTTGAAATAATCATAAAAAAAATTGAATTTTGACCTACTTTTCCCATTCCCTCCTCTGTTCCGCCTCCACAACAACAATGCAGGCTAATTACTCCGCTTTTTCTTTGGATTCTGGCTTATCCCTTAAACAAGAGTTTTCGAATCAACCCGGGAGAAGGAAGGACATTCACTCTTCTCGTTTCAGCAATATATCGCGATATTTCATTTCACAATACTGTATCGATATTGAAAAGTTTTAGGTATTTATTCAAATGCAGATATTGTGGAGGTTCATTTTTGTTTTTTTGTTTATATCTTATTTGTTATTATTAACACTCTTTTATTAAATAATGTTAGTTCCTTTGTTGAGATTGGAAAGAAATAAGTTTCTGATGTTAGTTCTGAACTAACAGAATATGAACATTTGAACAGGATCTTAAACTGTAATGTCTGTAAAACATCATTTAAGGTTTAACACAGGAAAAATTTGTGATATAGCATTAGATCCTGTTGTGATCAAATAAAAATGTGTTTAGTATTTGTACATATTTCTGGTGTAATTCAATTCTTCAACGAAATAATCATTTAAAAAAAAGAAACTAACTAAAAAATTGGCCTTTTAAACAGTATCGTTATAAATCGTGATATATCGTATCATGATCCTAGTGCTGTGATTTGTATCGTATCGCCAGATTCTTGCTGATACACACCCCTACTGAACTAGTTAATACCGCAAACAGTTTTAGCTAATATGGTGGCCCACAGGTGCCAAAAACAACCAAATACTAAAAACAAGTGGTGCCAGGCACAACAAACCCCACCCCTCACATGGATTTCGCCCATTATAAGTAAATGGGAAGATTGTAAATAATCAGAAAAAAAACTGAACTTTGACCTAAAAAATGTAATGATATCTGTTCTTGGTCACTGACAAAGTATAAACCCAATTTGGTATGAATTGTACCAATAGTTTTACTGCTAAAGTGTTAACAAACAAAGAAACAAACAAACTGAACCAAAAACGATACTGCCTCCCCTTTGGGGGGCAGGGTAATAAAAACTTGCTCACCAAACATAAAACACTTTTGTAGAGCACAACTTGGTGAGACTACTAAAAATTAATTAAAGTATAGATATGTTCATAATAATAATAATAATAATAATAATAATAATAATAATAATAATAACAAGTGGTGCCAGGCACAACAAACCCCACCCTTCACACTATTGTAGTTTATTTTGGCATCGATCCAGCTGATGTCATCATGTTTATTTTGTGATGTCAGCATATCGATTGCCTCTATATGTGCCAAGTTTGAAGGAAGTTGAAAGAAAATGTATGTTTTTATAGACATGGGAAATTTCACTCATTATAAGTACATGGAGGGGGAAAAAAAGATTTTAAAAATTCATTTAAAAAAAAAAAATGGAACTTTGACTTACTTTTCTCAAAATGTAATGACATCTGTTCTGTTTCACTGGCAATCAATAAATCAAATTTGGTATGAATTCAACTAATAGTTTTGCTGTTAAAGTGTTGTCGTCTATCAAAAAATGATGATGAGTGGATGTTGAAGAAAAAACTCTGATGCCCTCTTGATTACGTAAAAAGATTTTATTACAAAAAGACCAGCATCAGAACAGGTACCATGGAACACCTGGTGGACACTTCAGCCAATTAATGTCCCCCGATATATCGTGATATTGTGTCACTCTCTTATTAGGTTTGTTGTTTTCATGAAATGTCCTTCTAAAGGGGTACATTCAAGTTCACCTCAAGTTTATGATTCTTCCCAATGTAAGTAAACCCTATACCATAGAACCCTTTAGTTCACAATATCCCAAATGTCATAGTACTCACTCAGGTCATTGGCCCAGATTACCTAAGGAATTTTAGATCACAGTCAGCCAAACAGAAATGAACAAGATTTACAGGCAAATATGCTAGTACCAAGTAAAAGAACATAAAAGAAAAATAGGTGCAATCACCACCCAATTCTAATAAAAGTTAAATTAAATAAAAGTGACAACAGTGCATCATTAAAAATGTGAAAGCAGTTATCCATTACAGTGATAAAAGCAACAAAAGGAGGGAAGAACCTACAAAATTAATAAGGGCCATGGAGAGAGCAAGCAATAAGGTAGGAGCAGGGTTGCCAACTCACTGAAAAAAAAAAAAAAAAAAGGGACACCTCGTTGGCAGGGTCGGTCGACCCAACTGCTGTCACCTTTCCCAGGGTAGTGGATTTATTTTGTCTTTTTTGTGTGTTTGAAAAAGTGTGCCTTTTAAGCTCAATATAGGATGTACTTTTGTGTCTAAATACAGGATGATTCCTTTTTTTAAGGGACGGTTGACAACCCTAGGTAGGAATAACTAACATAAATGATATCGTAAATATGATTAGTACATAAAATGAAAGGAATGCAAACTGCTGTAATAAAATAAAAACAAAACTAGTACTAAAATTGGTAAAATCACATAAAAGGAAGGCCATAGAAATGCATTTTAAGAAGTGATTTAAAAGAGGTTACTGAGTCTATACGTCTTACTTGTATTACATACTGATTAATTGTTATATTTTCTTAACCCTAAAAGACCTAAACAGCCGCTGACAACCAAGTGCATCTACTGATCTAAAATGTTTAATAACTTTTCAACTACTCAATCCAATCAATACACCAAAATAATTCAGGCTAAATGCAGTTTCGCAGCAGCATCAGATACAACCCATTTGGACTTTGAGAGGTTCTGTAGTGATCATGGAAACGCTGTCATCATCTGCAACATTGATTGACCAATAAAACCAAGTAGTTTAACAAATAATAATGCTCAGAGAGACTTGTTTTTACATTTCGCTTTTATAAACATCTACATGATCAGTGAATTAAATATAGGAAAATAATGGATTTTGTACTAATTAATGCAAAATGCAGATGTTAATGTTATAAGCAAGGGTGACAATCACATACAAAAGGTTAAATGTAGAGAAAAAATTCATTTGAAAGTCACCACAAAAATAGCTCTGTGAAGATGGAGTAAAAGGACAGACTCAAACACATGGCACTGAAGGGAAGAAGGTGATTTATTAATATAAAAATTAAACAAAACATGAATAGCAAAAGAAACTTGAGAGTGGAAACAGAGTCTGCAGCATAACAGGAATAGATGTATGATGGCTTCAGGGTCCAAGACAGTCTATGGATGGTTGTAGTAGTCTGTGATGAGCAGAATGTTTCAGCACCACCCTGAAGCGGAGGAGCCCCTTACATGGGGCTGCAATTGAGATCTGCTCCAGGTGTATGGCTGGCAGGTGATAGTCATTAATCAGTTTGAGGGAGGGGTCTGCAGCAAAACAGAATTGTACCATGAGAAGTTCTAGGTTATTAAGGGTTAACTTAGTATATATTCATATTGCCTAAGTAAAGTTTGTCATAAATACTTTTTCCCTGCCATCTTGAACCAGTCTCATTCATCATGGAGCGTTAACTATGGCTAACTGAGTTTAAATGTTCCTTCATTTCAGTTAAATTTCCATAGTTTTTAGTATTCCATTTGTACAACATGTTTCACATTAAATGACTTTGCTCACTTGCATTTGTACTTGGTATGTTGGCATGTTTAATGCATTGGTTTTTAGTCCTTGAAAAATCCTGAGGCAAGATATTCCAGCACACAAGTAAAGGCTGCCTGGTAGCTCATCACTACACAACAGTGTCTGGAGATAAAATGAACTGTGGCATTACACTGATATGCACAGATCCAAAAGGAGCAGGAGCATTCTTTAGAAGGAGTGTGTTGTTGTCAAGGGTGATATTTTTTACCCTTAGAGAATATCAGTGGTCTTGAGCTAACCGGACAGGTATTTGTATAGAAGAGTAAGGTGGTACAAGGTGAACAGGTGATATTCTAGTTCTTAGTTAAAAAGAAAACATAACAAAATTTAAAGAAACATTTGATTAAAACAGCATGAAACCTTACATTACAGCTGCACCAGCCAGAAATCATAAGATTCAGAAATACTTCTGCAGCTCTCTCTTCTCTGTCCAAACACTAAATACCCTAATACAGGGGTATTCAAATCCAGTCCTCAAGGGCCGGTATCCTGCATGTTTTAGATATTTCCCTCTTCTAGCACACCTGGTTCAATTAATGATCAGCTCATCACCAAGCTCTGCAGAATACTGATAATGATGTAATGGCTTCCAGGTGTAGTGGAAGAGGGAACTATCTAAAACATGTAGGATACCAGCCCTTGAGGACTGGATTTGAATACCCCTGCCCTCTCTCTAAATTACATGCCACCTGGAAAAGTCAAAACATCATGAGAGCTGCCATGTTCCTTCTGATAAGCCATTAGGGGTGTGTATTGGCAAAAATCTGGTGATATGATACAAATCACAATACTAGAATCGCGATACGATATATCACGATATATCATGATACTGTTAAAAAGGCAATTTTTTTGTTTGTTTCTTTTTATTTAAATGATTATTTCCTTGAAGAATTGAATTACAGCAGAAATATGCACAAATAATAAACACATTTTTATTTGATCAGAACAGGATCTGATACTATATCACAAAATGTTCCAGTGTTAAAACTTAAATTATGTTTTACAGACATTATAGTTTAAGATCCTGTTCAAATGTTCATATTCTATTAGTTCAAAACTAACATCATAACATTATTTTTATGTAATTCCAACAAAGGTACTAACATTATTTAATAGAAGAGCATTGAATAATAATAAATAAAATATAAACAAAAAACAAAAATGAACCTCCACAATATCTGCATTTGAATAAAGATCTAAAAACATCAATACAGTACTTTTTTAATATCGATACAGTATTGTGAAATGAAATATCGCGATATATTTTTAACCCCAACTGGTCAAGGCAGACGGCCATCCTTCAGGGATCTGGGTCTGCTCCAGGTTTCTGCTGTTAAAGGGAAGTTTTTCCTCACCACTGTCACCAGTCACAAGTGTTTGCTCCTGGAGGATTCTTTTGGGTTTCTGTAAATTGGCTTAGAGTCTGGTTCTGACCAACTCTATATGTAAAGTGTCATGAGATAACTTTTCTTATGATTTGGCGCTATATAAAAATAAATTTTGATTTGATATTGCAGAGCTGATATTTTCTTACACCTCTATAAGCCATGGAGCAGAGCAGTAGAGTCACATCTGATAGAATCTTATGATCTGTAATGAAAGCTGTCAGTCATGTATTTAACCCTCTTACATCTCTGAAAACACCTATGATCAACCAAAATCCTCTCTGGGTTAGATTTTCTACTGCTTGAAATGGAGTCAAAAGGTACATAAATGGTACATAAATTTAAGACTACTTGAGTTACATGCTGAAATGTAATCATAGGAGTTTAATCCAAAGGTTATTGCGCACTTAAGATTTAAATAGGATCATTCATTCATTCATTCATTCTCTAAACCCGCTTTATCCTCACAAGGGTCACGGGGGTCACTTGGAGCCTATCTCAGCTACTTATGGGCGAAGGCTGGGTACACCCTATACGAGTCACCAATTCATCACAGGGCTGACATATAGAGACAAATAATCACTCTCACATTCACACCTATGGACAATTTAGATTAACCAATTAACCTATCAGTAAAGTAAAGTAAAGTAAAGTAAAGTAAATTTTATTTATAGAGCACTTTTCACAGACAGAGTCACAAAGTGCTTGCATCAGTGCATGTCGTTGGATGGTGGGGGGAAGCCAGAGTACCGCAGAGAACCCACATAGACACAGGGAGAACATGCAAACTCCCCACAGAAAGGTCCCACCCCCATCGACTGGTGTTGGAATCGAACCCAGGACCTTCTTGCTGTGAGAACCACCGTGTCACCAACAAGATAAGGTAGATATAAATAATTGCTCATTTGATATGATTTTTAAAATAATGGAGCAAACACAGTAAGAAGGTTCACTGAGAAGGCTAGCAGGATAACCTGTAATGTGTTTTGCACCCATACAGTACCTGTGAACCAAAAATGCATGCACACATATGTACATGCACAGTGACACACAGTTGTACACAAATCCCAGAACAAATCAATCCTCTCCCCTGACCGATTCTCTGTAGCTGACTGAATAGAACATCCAAATATGTCAGAGTGAGTAAGTGAGCCAAACACAGGCAATAAGGCAGATGTGTCGCAAGACTGCCAGTGCCAAATCTGTCATAGAAACCGTATTGCCAAGAGGCGAAGGGATCTCACCCATGAAATTGTTCATAATGCGTACATAATTGCCATTTGCCATAGTATTGACTGTGACAATGTGGCAGTCATTTATAAAGCCTGCATCTTATATTGATCAGCGGTGCTGGGAAGATGAGCCATGGTCTGTTCTTATGAGGTGATGTGAATTCTGGGTAGGCAATGTGCAGCGGTGACACATATGGGTTTGATATTACAGTAGATATTAAATAACTGAGGTACACTGTGATAGTAGGTGTCAGGATGCATGCTTACCTAAATGTAACTTTTGACTGCTAATGCCAGAGTGATACTGGAAAAGCTTACAGAGAGGATAGTTTTACCCATTTTTCTGAACATACAGTAACAGCATAATGTTTCTCTGAGGTTTGTGGATGAATAGACCCTTCTGATAAAGTTGCTTTTCAGTGCAGTTTTCTTCTCTATAGCCTGTTCTACAAAGAAAACTTGCAAGTACAGAAGTTAAAAGAAGTCAGATTTATTGGCAGCACTTCTGATGCTCCATGAAAGGAGGAGTCCTTCATTATACAGGAACATTTTTTTTTTAAAAAGATGCTTTAAAATGTGCATTCACAATCTGTCTCCATCCAGCGGTTTTGTTACAGATATCAGTGTTGTGCTTAACAATGGAAAACCTTACATTGCTTTACAGATATATGAAAGGAGATCTGCTACATAAATCAAAATCTGTTGTCAGTGAGTATGTAATATGTCAGGTGAATGTTGCAATGAGGACTGGGAACCACATTTATGCTATTAGAGAAGTTATGATCTAAGTCACTGTGATGCAACATCTGGGAATAGTGTGTTTGTGTCAACTTTTGTGCAGATTCTAGACAAAAAAATTAATTGCAGTCTAATATGTGTCAAGATATTTCACTCAAATTGAAAAATCCATGCTGATGACACTACAGGTGAAGGAATATCATCAGAGTTAGATGGTACACTAAAGTTAGGTACTTTCCATAGCCATGCTGCTAATATGGTTAAAAACAAGAAGAACTTCCCAGTCACTGTGCATCCATTTCAGTCTTTGGTTTTTGTTATGGTAATTCATGTTTTCCTCCCAGTTCTCCGATGACATCAACACCCAGTGCGGAGTTGGCATTTGGGCTCATTTCCGCTTGAAGTGCATAGATGAAGTCTCTCACACAGAGGAGGAACAAACCGTGGCACACTGCGCTCAGTCTTCTTGCTAAACCATTAGGGGACACATCTGCGAGAGCTACAATTTGAGAATACAGTTTCATTTAAATATAACTGCAAAATTCACAAGGCAGAAAATTCACATAATATAAAAGGCAAAATTCACAGCTCATTATGTCTAGCCATTGTTTAAAACCAAAGTGTAAATAAAAACATCTTTTTTTGTAAAATAGTGATTACTGTGATAAATTAGAGACAATATTGCTTAAGAAGCACACTTTATATTCAGTCCTTGAGGACTGAGAAATGAGAGTTTTTTCTTTGTTCTGTACAAAGAATGATGTCACATGCAGCTGAGTCAGACCGAAAGCTGCATCAGACTCAGGACCACATAAAATTTCTACCATGTGACACAATCTAATTAAATTTTCTTTTCATCAAACATCTCTGAACTCCATTACACCTCCTGACATTCACGTGGGACTGGAGTTAGTGTGCCCACACCTCGTTTGTGGCTCATTCTGACACCTACACGTGTCCAAAGAAATGATGATCACATTGCATTACTTTCTTATCACACTTTTTTGCTACAGTAAGGGATGAATAATTCAGACGGAATTTCACACTGAAACACTGATCACATTACTGTACTCACAGTATTATATATAATACAGTATGGTAGGGCACTGCTTTATGTCATTTCAGTACCATAACAATCCTCCTCTCCTCTCCTCTCCTCTCCTCTCCTCTCCTCTCCTCTCCTCTCCTCTCCTCTCCTCTCCTCTCCTCTCCTCTCCTCTCCTCTCCTCTCCTCTCCTCTCCTCTCCTCTCCTCTCCTCTCCTCTCCTCTCCTCTCCTCTCCTCTCCTCTCCTCTCCTCCATGCAGATTGGCTTTTACTTTAGCCAAGCCTACGTGGTATGCCAACTAACTCAGAGGGAGCTGGCAGGGAATATGAATACACTCAGGGGTCCCATTGACAAGTCTCTTTAGTTATCATTGGGCAAGCAGCACACACAGGGAGCAAGAGCCTCTTGACCCTGATGATTTGAGTCCTTTTCCTGCCCATACCTTCAACCTGCTTCCAAGCAACTGTTGTGTTGGCACCAGTCCAGGAGGTGACATCATCTAAAGGTGACAGACAAGGTCTTCTCAGACAGATGGTCATTAGATCTAATAATGAGTATCTGCAGGTTTCAACCCAGACAAATGCATAGTGCTCGTGTGTGCAATGATCATTATCAGTCAAGGACACCTTTATTGACAGCGGGAGAATCCATCAACAGAAATTCCCAATACCGCCACTTTCGCCCGAGCCCTTTGTAACATGTTTCAGCAGAGTGATGTTATACTTAGGCTTGTGAAGTGTTGTAAGGATAATGCTTCTCTACTTCGCTGGCCCTCTAACCTGTCATATGGTAATTCCAAGTGTTTCAAGAGCAAGTCATGCCAGGCAAATGCTCTGCAGAAAGGTTACAACCCTCTGTGCATCTATTTTTCATACACTCATTTGCAAGGTCAGGCTCCTGAGGGAGCTGCTTGCATAATTTTCTCACACTTAGAATGAAAAGTTATAGGCAGAAAAAATCCATTGTTCCCTTCATCCTCCAATCTGACATGTCTTTTTTACAACTGTATAGTTGTTTTGCTTTGGTCTGAATCAGATGATGACTTTGTAAAGTCTTTTCCCCTCAGTTTATGTTCCTTTCACACAGATAAAATCAAAGCAAATCAAATCAAAGAGAACTTTCTCTGCCTTTACTGGTCAGATGTTCTCTGTGGTTGGAGCAAGAAAGTAAAGGTTCTGTGTTCTAGATTACTGATGTCAAAGAAACACTGCCATGCAATTTAAGGTTGAACTATTGTATGCAACTACACTTTGCTTGCTCTGCTGCATCCCACAATGCAGAGAACTGCCTGGTTTAACCCTTTCATGCATAGTGGTCACTACAGTGGACAGTTCTTCTACAGCTGTTCTCTTGTATATTCATGGATTTTGTTGTTTTAGTTCCATATCAGCCAACACAGTGGACACTTACGCATCATCCCATACACTGACATTCATACCAGCACTGTAACTTTGCTGTTCTAGATGAATGTGATCTACATTAACATGTCTGAGTGTAAAAAAAAATAGGTAATTGTGATTAGACTGTAATTATCAGGTTTTTGTTTTTTTTTTAAGTTTTTTTTTTTTTTTTTTTTTTTGCATATCATCTCCATGAAGTGAGTAATAACTAGTGTTAGAGTATGTTAAAATGTGAGAAAACATCAGATTAGCAGTATTGAAAATGTTTTTATTTCATAGTTCTCACACAGTATATCAATGAATTCATGTTTTTTTGCTTCTAAAATTAAATGCATGATGTCCAGCTGAGTGGACATTTTTGTAACGCCATAAAAAATAAGTTAATAAAAAAAAATTAATCGCTTTTTTTCATGTCTAAAGAGGAATAAAAACACGCAGGAAAAAAAAAATCTTGATTATGGTTCTCATAATTCATGCATGAAAGGGTTAAGCCAACAAAAGGCTGCCCCCCCTCCACCACCACCCCCTAAAAGGGCTTTTACGTGCTCTAAGTGGTAAAACTGGACAATGCTCCTCTTTTGAGTCTTATCTGAATGGACTCTTGTTTGTTTTCAAGGTTGTTGAATGAATGAGTCATTTGGACAGATGTCAACTCACTAACCTCCCACGAGTGTGGATCAGCACCAAGATCCTTTACAGAAAGTGGTCTTGATCCGGTCCCGAATCACCTAACAGACCCAACTACCAGGTGTACTCTGCAAACTTATACCAAATCACCAGGTGTACTTTGCATTCTGAGTGTGACAGAGTGCACAAACAGCTTGCATAGTAGTGTTCTTGCAGTTTGTGGTGAACATGAGGAAGAAGCCATCTGTCATTTTTGTTCAGTTATTTTATCAATGTATGTGTTCAAGTTTTTTGAGTGGATTTTGAGCATTTTATAAAGATGGAGAATTGGGAAAGCAATCCAGTAACAGCAGGGTTTCTCAACCTTTTTGAACCAAGCCCCACTAACGGCATCATGAGCCTACTGGCACCCTCCCCCATGCCCCAAAATATGTGTAGGACTGGGGGGAAGGGGTGGGGGTGGGGGGGTATACATAATTCTACAAGTAACATGATGGACCTGTATGTGGAGGATGTGGTGGGTTATATAGCTCTGTAGATAAAGCTGGGAGAAAGTGAAAGTGAGCTCCTCTCACAGTTTACCACTTTGTGTATCTTATTACTAACAACATTTCATAACTAAAACCTAATTTTGAGGTAATTTTTTTGTAAAGAAATGAAATTATAAAGCATAATGACAACATATGAATAACAAAAAGGCACATAGAGGCTCTCATGGATTTGTAACAAGTATGTTTTTAATTACACCTTACAGAAGTATTTCTTCAGAACACAGGACCCTGTTTGCAGATTTATTTTCATTCCTCTAGAGGTCATATAGAAAAGGTAAACATTACAAAGAATGTGAGTTAATGTATACTTTGAGAAAATGGGTCCCAGATGTTTGGACTATGGGGTTCACAAGGAGATGCTGGGACCTTCAGGACCACAAGCTAAGGTGGAGAGAAGCCAAGACCCTATATAAGGCGATAGAACAAAGAACCCAAGTTGAGATGACTTTTGTGTTTGCATGTAACAAGGTGCCTCCCAGATCTGATTGAATAAATACCTCAATGGAAGATTAAAGAAGTATCCGAGTTTTGATTCACCACAAAGAAAATCATCCTATCACTCCCACTCCAGACAAATGTTCCCAGTAAGTGGACTAAATGTTCTCATGGTTTTTAAAGAATCTGCTTCAGTTTAAATGGATTTTTTCTTGTACAAAATAGAACTGAACCAAGGGGGATGGTGGTCTAAATTTACAGGCTCATCAACCGGTTCAGACTGGAGCAACTGAACTACAGATATAAAACATCTTAAATCTATAGTCTGAGCTTTTGCTGTACATCATTACACCATATACATATACAGTACATATACATATACAGTACATATACATGTGACGGCCCCTGCTTAGGTGTCTGAGTATGTGCTTGGCTGTGACGTCATTCTGTGTTCTCTCCTGAGGTGATCAACTGAGACATCACAGTGATTGGGAGCACCTGGGCCCAGTGTTCCTAAGGACCATAAAAGTGCCAGATCCGGCGTGGCGTGGGGGCTCCTCTCTCTCCTGCCTACCAGCACCTTTTGTTTGATTTACCTTTTGTTTCTCTCAGCCACACAACCTTACACTTATACTATCCACACATCCACATGCACACCACTGATATTACTGACTTACACACCACATATTTATTGTATATTTTGGTTACCTTGCGTTATGCTTTAATAAATATTTGTGCATTAAGTTAGCACTGTGTATTTCTCCCATCTTTTTGTCATGGCCTAGAGGTTATGACAACATATACAGTACATATACATATACAGTACATATACATATATAGTGCACATACATATACAGGGTGGGGAAGCAAAATTTACAATGAACGTTTAGTTGTTTTTTCTCAGCAGGCACTACGTCAATTGTTTTGAAACCAAACATATATTGATGTCATAATCATACCTAACACTATTATCCATACCTTTTCAGAAACTTTTGCCCATATGAGTAATCAGGAAAGCAAACGTCAAAGAGTGTGTGATTTGCTGAATGCACTTGTCACACCAAAGGAGATTTCAAAAATAGTTGGAGTGTCCATAAAGACTGTTTATAATGTAAAGAAGAGAATGACTATGAACAAAACTATTACGAGAAAGTCTGGAAGTGGAGGAAGCAACAAAAAACATACCAAAGCTTTTATTAAAGCTCTCAAATCCAAAATCCTAAAGGATCCAACCAAATCCATGAGAAAAATGGCAACTGAACTTGAGGTAGACAACAAGACCGTTAGAAATGCAGTAAAATATGATTTGAAGTTAAAATCTTACACAAGAACACCAAAACAACAGCAACAAATCCAACTTTAGCAATTTTTGGGAATCATGTTTATGGCCGCCTTGTAGCCCAGATCTAAACCCTCTGGATTATGCTATTTGGGGCGTTTTAGAACATGCTACCAATAGAACATCACGCAGCAATGTCGACTTTCTTAAAGATACTATTAAAGAAGAATGGGAGAAGTTGTCACCCGAATGTTTGAGGAACACTTTCGCAAGTTTCAGGAAGCGTGTGAAGGCAGTTACTGAGAAAGAAGGAGGAAACATAGAATAAAAACATTTTCTATTATGTAAATTTTCTTGTGGCAAATAAATTCTCATGACTTTCAATAAACTAATTGGTCATACACTGTCTTTCAATCCCTGCCTCAAAATATTGTAAATTTTGCTTCCCCACCCTGTACATATACAATACATATACATATACATATACATTTACATATACACCATGGGGCAGCTGTAGCCTCAAAGGCCGGAGAGTCAGCTTGTGACCAAAGGGTCGCCGGTTTGAGTCCCCTGACTGACAGGAAGTTGTTGGCTGATGTGCCCTTGAGCAGGGCACTTAACTCCCCATTTGCTCCCTGGGTGTTTGACATGGCAAGCTCACTGCTGATAGTCTGCAGTGTGGTTGTGGTGTGGTCCTGCATGTTCTAGTGATGGGTTAAATGCAGAAGGCCAGTTTGGGTGTGTGGTGAATGTCTATGCGTGTGATCTATGTACTGACTAATGAGGATCACCAAGGACCCAAACCCATCCCTGTTATGAACTGTTCTCTGTTTTGCCCTCAGGAAGAAGATACAGAGGTCTGACATGCAAAAGAGTGGGATTCTGAGACAGTTTTTACCCAACTGCCATCAGACTGTTAAATAAACACACATAATGTCAGAGATAAACAGTGCAATATACTGAGAGGGTCTCAGCCACACTGTGCAATATTGACACTACCTGTCAACTTGAAACATATTCAGTGCAATACTTTTTAACAGTATAGTTTTAGGTTTAGTATAGATTTTTTTTGTAATCATAGATTTTATTATGTGCATTATTTATTTATGGATATTTATATATTTTATACTGACAATTGTATTCTGTTTATTAGTGTTTTATCGCGGTGTTGTTTTTGCATTATGTCTATAATGTAAATGTTTGAATGACAAACAATCTGAATCTGAAAACCTAAATCATACAAAAAAAAAAAAAAAGAATCTCAACCCTTTAACCCGTGATGTGTCTGTGGTGAGTGTTCTGAGTGTGTGGTGTATTTCAAATATTCATAAAAATTCAACTGTTCGCTCAATAAGAAAAAAAATCAAAATGTGCTGATAGAACAGACCTTGTTCTTCCAATAGACATCTGAGCATGCTCAGTGCACCCCTCGCCACACGTGTTATGGGGGATAAAAAACAGAGCAGCTAGTCAAACCAACTCACTATAAAAATAGATTTCCTTGTGGTTTTTGGTTTTTACTGTTGTTTGCAGTGTTGTCATGATTTTTCTTTATTTTTTATTTTCTTTCTTTCTTTTTTTTTTACTGTGTTTCGACTGAGTTTTGACCATGTAACTGGTTTTTAGAATTCAACCATGTGCCAAAAAACAGCTGGACTGATTAAAAAAAAAAAAAAAGAGCCTCAAAACAAAAACTACTGGGTCAAAATTCAAATCCTTGTTGTTCAGTGTGTTCCAGTTAACAGTTCATGTTCAACATCCTAAATCTCTTACTGATGTACACTCTGAGTGCCTTATTTAGTAAAAACCTGTAAAACTTCAATCCCTCTCTTTGTCTTTTTCTGTTATTCCACCCTGATTTGACCCTAAAACACACAGTAAAACAAAACCACTAAAGAAAAGAAACACAAGTACATACTCATAGCAGCTTTTATGACACTGAAACAGATGCAAATTCACAGCAGCATGTTTACCTAAAATAATGTCTCAGAGGTAAAAGGTTATTAATATCTGGCAGAGGAGGGACATGGAGGCCTGTAATTTGTGGACTGCTGTTTCCACCCATTTTTGAATGGCCGACTGTGTCCGTACCCAGGTTATTCATCTGCTCCATACAACACTCTGCTACAAGATTGATTCTCTCCCGGTGTAAAAAAAAAAAAAAAATAGTGTCATCATCGACAAACTTTGCATTCTTACAGCCTCAGGCTCAAATCCGAGATGAGTGTCATGAGATATTTGGAGAACTGGTAATGCGAGACCTTTACACTTTGCACTTACTGTGTTGACATTTTAACAAATCGAGGTGTCCGGCCAAACTGGTAGGAGGTTTCATTTAATGTGCCGTTGCAAGTATTTTTGCCTCGCAGGCAGACCTTCTATCTTCTGCAATGTCTAGAAAAACACAGCTATGTTTACATTAAGTGTTTCAGAAGGTAATGACTCCGCGAGTTCTTTATATTTTCACAAGCAAAACATGCTGCTATGAATTGTTTGTGATTGCGCACTTTTGTCTTGAATTGTGAGCTCATTACATTTGCATAGTTTGGAGTGATTGACTATTGTCCACAGTTGAAGCCGCATTTTAGAACAGCAGAGCCCAGTCCCTGTGCACACAGACGTCCATCCTCACGAGGCATGCAGAAGAACATTTAAATTAGCCTGAAGGGGGAATTAATCCTAATGACTTCTTTTCATTAACAACTAATTAAATATTCACGTGTAAGACTCACTCCACAACCCTTTCCTCTTGTCTCTCGCTCTTCTATCACCGGTGGTCGACTGCACAGCATTACTGGACTTGCAAGGAAGGCAAAAAAGTGAATTGTACTGTGCCACTGCATGTATGAGATACGGGCTTAGCAGAATGGACACCTAGTCTACAATACAACATGAAGGGAATTAGTTTTCATTGAAGAGATAATTGAAAATTAAATAGCCTACAATTACTTTTAACAGTTGACCGTGGAGAGTGCTTATGGGGGAATAGCTTCACACTGATTTAGATTAAAATTTGCTACAGAAAGCTTTCAAATCTTCAACTGCATGCAACATGTTAGTAACACTCCAAATTAATGAGCAGAGTTAAGTACTGAGCAGGGACCTTATAGAGCTAAATAAATAAGAACTACTCTCAAGCTGCCTTTCACATATCCAGGATGGGGATCCAAAGGAGGTTATGAACCATGGTCATCAATCTTTAGAGTAAAATGAAAAACAATGCATTAATACACTACCCCAAAAATAAAGACACCACTGGGGTTTAACTAACTAAATAGGTAAAAGCCATTCATTCATATATTTCAGCTCCTTTAACCTTAACTGATGCAGTGAGTAGTTTCTCTTTTCTTAACCTTCAGTTTGTTTGAACAATAATGGATTAGATTTCTATAGCGCTTCTTTGGTCACTCTAAGCACTAGGGATGCACCGATACCGATATGAGTATCGGGCATCGGCTCCGATACTCAGTGTGTGTACTCGTATTTGTACTCGTAAAAGTAATCTGATACAAATGCACTGATACCACTTACGACCATGTGACATTCACAGTTCGGTGCAGCAGGTACGCGGCGGTGGAATAATGTGTGGCGTGTGAAGAGTGTGGAGATTTTTCAAAATAAATGACGGTGATAAAAGTAGCGCTGACTGCAAGTAACGTTAAAGACACAGACAGATACAGATGCAGCGTTCTGTCTGTCCTCTGCGTACATTCCATCTGTTTTCCAGATGCTGGCGGATGCGTACCCAGACAGAGAATACCACCGGGAGTACGGAGTGGTGCAGACTGCTGCCAGCGGAAGTGAAAACGAAACTTATCACTCATTTCTCTTTTCTCTACCTGCTGAAGCTAAGCTTTTAAACCTTAGCAGAGAAAACGCTTAGTATCACATTAGTGTTGCCTCTGTCGTCTCCATGTTTGCTATTACTGACTTTCTTCTTCTTCTTCTCAAAAATTTTTACTCTTCTTCGTGGTATTTGTCCAGTATGGTTAATTCAGAGCGGCGCCCCCTGGTGGAATAATTGAGAAATGCTCATTCCAACACATTAAATGTCAGAAGCGTCACTTTTTTCCAGTTAGACTAATGACAACGACAAGAAAGCACATTTACAAAAGGAACTAAGAACTGGAATGGGATTATTAAGTACTTGTATCGGTACTCGGTATCGGCAAGTACTCAAATGTAAGTACTTGTACTGAAAAGAAGTGGTATCAGTGCATCCCTACTAAGCACTTTGCATTATTGACCCATTATTCATTCACTCTCACATTCTCCCTCTGGTGGTGGTAAACTACATCTGTAGCCACAGCTGCCCTGGGGCAGACCGACAGAAGCGTGGCTGCCCCTCCAATCACCACTAAACATTCATACGCATTCATACACCAGTGTGAGTGGCACTGGAGGCAAGGAGGGTAAAGTGTCTTGCCCAAGGACACAACCAACTGACTAGGACAGAGCGGGATTCAAACTGCCAACTCTTCGGTTATGGGACGACCCGCTCTACCATCTGAGTCATGGCCGCCCCCAATTGAGAATAAAGATGGACTGTGTTTCAATGGAAAAATGTCATGTGGTCTGAGTCCAGACTGACCCTGTTCCAGAGTGATGGGTGCATCAGGGTGAGAACAGAGGCTGATGAAGTGATTACCCATCATGCCTAGTATCTACAGTACAAGCCTGTGGGGGCAGTGTTTTGATCTGGGGTTGATTCAGTCTAGATTCAGTGAACGAGGTCAGATGAACCTGAATTTACTGAATGACCAGGTCTGAACCTCATCACTGATGACACAGACATATTCTAAGGTGATAACACCAGGATTCATCTGGCTCAGACTGTGAAAAAGTGGTTCAAGGAGATAGAGACCCAATTTTCAGACATGGACATGGACATGGACATGGACATGGAGTCCAGACCTGAACCACACTGAGAATCTTTGGGATGTGATGGAGAAAACTTTACACAATGGTCTGACTCTCCATCATCAATACAAGATCTGAATCGAAAATTAACCCATAAGAACCCAGTGCTACTTTTGTGGCAGTTCCAAATGAATTTCTCTCTATATTTAACTGTCCTGAGCTGATTTATCACCATTTATTGTAATAGTATCTTGTGTATTTTCTGTTTTTGTTTTTTTTTTCTCAGTGAAAATATGTTATTTTCCTACATTTAATTCACTGATCATGCAGATGTTCATTAAAGCTCAGATTTAAGTTGAAGATTATTATATCAAAATAGAGAAAACTGAAGAAAAAGCAAATACATAAATATAATTAATTTCAGCAAATATATCATTAACTGAACATAAAACGGGTCTGCATCCACTGTCATTGATCCAACTCCATGGGTTTTACTGGTGAATCAATGTTGAAGAGGATGACGGTGTTTCCACGGCAACTACGAAGCCTCTGAACATCCAAATAGGTCATATCTGATCACCATGAAAAGATGACAAACTGTATTTTACACTAATTATTTACATGGATTGATAGGATTAGTGGATTAACAGTGATTTAACTCTTTATATCAGTGGATGATTTTAGTTGCCACTGGATGTTTGGGTCTTTATGGGTTAATGTAAATCTGGATGGAAATAAATGTTGCCACATTTATTGTGACACTACAAGCATTGTGTGGCAAATATGATGCAATAGCGAATGCGTCCTGTAATCAAAGCTAAAAGCAGGCCAGCAAAATATTATGTGTGACTTTTTTGTTTTTGGTCCAGTGTATGTGAATTTATTGCATTTTCTTACACTACTTTGTTGAGTTCTGCTGCTTTGTGCTGCTCTCTGACCCAAAAGCATCTCCTTCTGGTTGACATAACAAAGTGTGGCTTCTGTGATTCCTTCACCTCTGATCATAAGCATGATTTTAAAACAAAAAAATACAGTCAGTCCTGTTCTGTTTGTGTATGTTTGCATTTGTATGGTTTACTTTTATGAGTGTATCATTTGGTGACCAGTACCAACCCACTAACATTAACTGTCTTGCTGTGTTTGAAACCCCAACTTTTTCTCCCATTCTTTCCCTAATGCAGATACAGGCAGCAGAGTGCATTTACTCAACACTGTTTTCTCGAAAGAAGTGTCAGTAAAAAATATGGCTGCTTTTGTAAGTTTGGGTCCTGGGGAGCCAAGCAAATGTATCTTTTGGGTTTACAGCTGAAAAAGTTTCAGAACACCTGCTCTTACGAAGAGCTCTGTAACAGCAGAAATTCTTCTAGTTCATATAATTTAATAGAGAAGAGAATAGTTAAGTCTCAGTTCTGCAGTAGGTGAGAATACAACATTTTAGATGCATGTAATCTGCTCTTAAAAGTACTCAATGAAATAAAAATGAATTAATAAAGAAGAATGTTAAAGCAAAATACAAAATTAATTTCTCCTTTCATTTCTCATTAATAAAAACTAAATATCGAGAGTGTAAACCTCTGCTGAGGCAGATAAATTCCTCTAATATAACATCTCCTGTAATCCTCGTGAAGATAATAGGTTGCAGCAATTTGTCTTTTTTTTCTTATTTATTCCTACCTTTATTTTTATTTTGCTTCCTGGCAGGAAATTGACCAAATATTCCTCCAATTAAAATTAAAAGAGAGATCTGTGCACAAAAATAAGGAGATGTGGTCATTTTTAGAAAGTCATCTAATTCAATGCTCAAGTGGATTGTGGCACTACACTGTGAATATATGATGTATGTTTTAAATTATGATTAAATCAACTGAATTTTGTGATTTTTTTTTTTTTACCTTGACCTTAAAGAGCAATAAATTAAATCTGTATTATCAAGTTTGTGCATGCTAGACTGTTAACAAATAGAAAACCACACAAATAGTTTGACAAATGCCAGTAAAAATATAACCTTCTCAATGTGTTGTTTATTTCCAATGTTTGTATTTAATTTGATCCATCTGGGTCACCATTGTTGAGCCGCATTATGTAATAAATTCCTATCATGTAATAAAAGTTCAAAATGTAATAAGAATGTCATGTCATCTTGTAATAAAGCCGCATTATGTAATAAACTGACGCATTTTGTAATAAACCTCCTCAATGCATTATGTAGTAAATTTTTTCACATTATGTAGGAAGTCATTACAATTTGAGAAATTTATTACAAAATACACTTGACACATTTTTATTTTCAGGAAAATGTAATAACATGGTTCATTTCCAAGATCATAAGATACTGTATCAGACACAACTGACACGGCAATATAATAACAATGTACTAAATTAATCTTTAAACTGTGTGGTTAAAGTTCTGATTACATTACCTGTAGCTCCTGTGACTAATTTCTTCTAAACTGCTCAGAAATTATATTAATTTGGATTGTTATTACATCATGAACCATGTTATTACATTTTTTTTTTTTTTTAATAAAAATGTGTCAAGTGCATTTTGTAATAAATTTCTCAAATTGCAATAACTTACTACATAATGTGAAAAAATTTACTATATAATGCGTTGACGTACGAGGGGCGACTGAAAAGTTTTGAGCCTAACATGGAAAGGATTAAGATGTGAAGACCAAATTTACTACATACTATATACTGTTATATACTCAAGTTTGTCCATTTTTCAGGAAACACTTGATACAGAAAGTTCAGGGACCTGTAAAACAGGGAAAAAGATTGCTATGACCAAGAAATTTAGTGGATAGGATTAAGGTATGTGAAAGATTTCATGGACCAAATTTGGTCTTCATATCTTAATCCTTTCCATGTTAGGCTCAAAACTTTTCAGTCGCCCCTCGTAGTTTATTACAAAATGCGTCAGCTTATTACATAATGCGGCTTTATTACAAGATGACGTGACATTCTTATTACATTTTGAACTTTTATTACATAATGGGAATTTATTACATTATGCGGCTCAATACCATAGATACGTGCTAGTCCTTTCACCACATGATTAGTTACCTTAAAAGAATTACAGACTGCATTGTTTCATCATTTCTCCAATCCATAACGTAAACAGTTTATACCAAAATCTAAATCAGATTTTCTTTTTACATCACAAAATGAATAATATCTGTATATTCCCAACAACACTATGGCCGTGCACCCACCCACCATACTAACCCCATTCCTCCTCTGACAATTTAACTGTTCAAGACCTCATTCACTTTCTCATCTCTTAACGTCAGCTCATCATGTAGGCAGTAGTCATACATAGAAGTAATATTGCACAGACTAGTGATGCTCTGAGATTGCATTCTCCTTCTTCCAATTGTCAGTGGTAAAATGTGATTGACAGAATACACAATAGATGTGGAAATCAGAGGTTTGCCTAATGCCAGAACTGTGCTGTTAAACCTCTATCATATTCAGACATCAAACGGCTCACTGTCACCGCATTAACTCCCGCTATCTGACTCACATGTTACCTTTGATGCTTTATTGCTACACCTGACAAAAACTTGTTAATGAGAATTAACAATTAATGCGGGGACACGTTGGTCTGCAAATGCACAAGTTAGTGTTATCGCGTCGCACTCGTTCAAACTGACTGGTGCTCTCTCTGTTAAGCTGTGCTAATTGACATATAGTTTTCTCTCTGTTCCCTCTGGGGATAATTATGTTGACAGCCACTGACAGGTATAAATGTGCAGGCAATGAAAACATGCTTTACAAAACAGCTGCATGGGCTCCCTTCACTGCGGTGTGGGGCTGTATTAATGAGTTTTCTGTGGATAGCACTGGCTTCATGTTACAAACTGTTTTTGAGTCGTATAAAAAGATCAGTCTTTTTTAAGCTAACTCTTGATCAGTGTAATGAAGGTTACTTTGGAAATGTAATATATTATTAGTGTATTAACAGGTTACCAGTAAGAATCTAACATTTATGTATTCAACAATAATCTATCTATCTATCTATCTATCTATCTATCTATCTATCTATCTATCTATCTATCTATCTATCTATCTATCTATCTATCTATCTATCTATCTATCTATCTATCTATCTATCTATCTATCTATCTATCTATCTATCTATCTATCTATCTATTTTTTTTATCTTTACAGTAACTATCATCTACACAACCAAAATCATCCACTGATATAAAATATTTAATATCTGTTGATCCACTAATCTTATCAATCCATGTAAATAATTGGTGAAAAATGCAGTTTGTCATCTTTTCATGGTCATCAGATATGACCCATTTGGATGATCAGAGGCTCCGTAGTTACCGTGGAAACACCGTCATCTTCTACAACATTGATTCACCAGTAAAACCCATGGAGTTGGATCAATGACAGTGGATGGAGACCTGTTTTATGTTCAGTTAATACTATATTTGCTGATGAAGTCACTTATTCTTCAGTTTTCTCTATTTCCGACCATGTAGCCCTCAATTTTAATCTGAGCTTTTATGAACAGCTACATCACAGGTGTCAAACATGCAGCCTGGGGGCCAAATTCGGCCCGCCAAGGGGTCCGGTCCGGCCCTTGTGATGAATATGTGAAATGCAAAAATTACACTATGATATTAACAGTCCTTTTAGTTCAGGTTCCACATTCAGACCAATATTATCTAAAGTGGGCGGGACCAGTAAAATACTATCATAAAAACATATAAATAATGACAACTCCAAATTTTTCTCTTTCAAAATGTAAATATTTTCAGGTATCTACACTAAAACAAAGTATAATTTCACAAAAAAATATGAATAACCTGAACAAATACGAACAACCTGAAATGTCTCAAGAGAAGTAAGTACAATTTTAACAAGATTCTGTTACTAAATGTTGTGTGTGTTTGTAGATCCACTGTGATCTGTACGTTATAATGTACATGTGTAAACGATAAACTGAGGCAGAATATTGTTAAAATTACACTTATTTTTTTCAGTTTGTTCATGTTGTTCACATTGTTTGAAAGGGTAGTTTGTAGATGTAAACATTTTCATAATGTAAATTTACTTTTTTCACTCTAAAAAATAGAGAAAAGTTTGGAGTTGACATTATTTATATATTATTATGTTATATTGTTATATATGTTATATTATTTTACTGGTTTGGCCCACTTCAGATCAAATTTAGCTGAATGTGGCCCCTGAACTAAAATGAGTTTAACACCCCTGATCTACATGATCAGCAAATTAAATACAAGTAAATAGCTGATTTTCACTTTTAAAATATATGGTGATAAAAACATGTCAGGAAGGTTAAACAGAGACAAACGTTAATTTTTGTATTTGCCACAAAAGTAGCACTGGGTCTTTATGGGTCAAGCATAATTTGTGACATACTCAATTAGATTAGTCAAAGTAACTAATATTTTTTAAATTTGGATTTCTTTATTTTCCTACGTTATCTTTACAGTGATGTGAATGAATACAACATTCACTCAATACCACTGCTTAAACTAGGCCGACTCACTGTGAAAGTAGATTAACACCCACTGTAGAGGTGTTAACGCTAACTATATAGAAACACGGAAGCAGTGAGGCTTTTTTTCCCTGTGAAACAAAGACTAAGACCTCATTCTCCTTGACCTTTTAATTTCCAGACCATCACGTTAGAGTGAAAACCAGTAAACAAAGACAAAAACAAAACCATTTAAACTTTCATAGCAGAATTTTTTTTTTTTTGTGGATAAAAAGCCCCCCAAAAAAACTGGCACTCAGAAATTTACTTTTTACCTTTTCTATTTCTGTAACACTGTGAAAATTACATCTCATTAGGAAATTGGTGGTAGCTGGTGCTGTTTTTTTTGGTGAAAGTAGTTGTGTTTATTTTAATTTCCTCAGGAAAGATATTTCACGTTTTAACATTTAGGTATCTCATAAGTGTGTTCTTTTTCTTTTGTTAAATTAGTTCTTTCTTCTTTTTAAATATATTTATTACAGTAATGCATTAGTATTAAGCACATGACTCACCCATTATAGACAACAAACAGCATTTTAATTCCCAGAGCTTCTAATAGTTTCTTCCATTCCTGTATGAAAACACATATCCTTCCTTCGATATTGTATCCAAACCTCATAAATCAACAATCTCCATATGGAAATAGAATCAGGGTCAGTTCCGTCACATTTCATCATTTTATCACAGCTTCTTTTGCCAATTTTAAAAGTGTCTTGTACATCTTTTTTCTGTTATACCAAAAAAGTCAGGGACAAACATGATGCTGAAGTGTTTGATGCTGCCCACACACACACGAGGACGGTTTGATTTCAACCAAAATCTGCATTAAAATTTCAACAAGATGCAAAACAGTGTGCAGGAGCTTTTCTTCAGTGTAGTCAAGAACATCTTTTATGGTTTCCCACAGCATGAAATTAATGAAACACATATAAGATACACAACAATGCAAATTCACTATTTCATTGAACTTGTAGCATGTACCACTGTAACTCCACAGTGTGTCGTGTGTGGACAGGTGGGATACACTTTTGTGCTTTGTTTAAATCAGGGTTCAGGAGAAATGAGTCTTTGAAGTTCAGAGAGAATAATGCAGACTTATAGTAATCTCCTTAAGCAATATATTGATTTTAAGAATCCATTTTAACAGTCACTACATACAGTTTCTCATCTTTTGTAGTGTAAATACATGTATTCTACTACTCCTGTACTGTTCTTCTATATTTTACACAACTATAACCTAGTTAGTTATTAACCTAAAAGCTCTAAGTTAGCATGACAAGATAGTACTGTAAACAATTTCCACACAGGAAGTAATTAACGCTAAACTTAACCTGCAAAATAATGACTGGATGCTACGATTACGTGCTAATACATTAACACATCGCAGTGCAAATGCAAATATGTACATACTTAAGAATGCAAAACAATCAATATGCAAATACAGATATGAATTAGCACAAAAGGCAGCCAGACTACCATTCTGTTGTTATGATGCTGGACAAGACAGGTTAAAAAACCAAAAAAAAACAAAAACATAACCGTGTTTTCATATTAGCATATCAGTAAAACAAAAGGAATTACTGTAAATAAAACACAGTCTACACACAACAAACTAAAGTTGAACTAATCTAAGTCATCTTAGGTATGACACAACAAAAAATATATAGTCACGTCTTTCAAAGGTGTCGGAAAAGTGTAGAACAAAAAAACATGATGTGCACATGTCTGCACTTTTCCTCCACATGTTTTCTGTCCCATAATACATAGTGGCTCTCACAAAACTTTAAAACATAAAAGTCAACGTAAACTGATATGTTGTGTTTATCTGTAACTGTGTTAACTATGGATAGATAATAATAAATTGTCATTAAATTTAAATAAGACTTAGGCAATGATGTTTGAAAAGTCTAAAACCAGCTCAGAACTACAGATAATGATTGACGGAATTCAAATTGAAAATGTAAATGAAAACAAATTTTTAGGAGTTATAATAGACGGTACATTGTCATGGAAAGCCCACGTCAGACACATAAAAACAAAAATCTCCAAAAGCCTTTCAATCATAAATAAAGTGAAAACATACCTTGATGAAAATGCATTCCGTACTTTATACTGCTCCTTGGTCCTCCCATACTTCACATATTGTATTGAAGTGTGGGGAAACGGTTACCAATGCACCATAAATCCATTAGTCATATTACAGAAACGAGCACTATGCATCATACATAAGGTTGGATTTCTAGAACACACTAATAATCTCTTTATTCAGTCAAAACTATTAAAAATCCATGATCTTGTAAAATATTATACAGCAATAATCTTATTTAAAGCATTCAACAAATTACTACCAAGTAATATACAAAAAAAACTTCACAATTCGGGAGAGTACTCATAATTTGAGAGGTTTTAGAGATTTCGCATTACCCAAATTTGGAACCACTCGTAAATGTTTTTGTGTGTCTGTGTGTGGAGTGAGACTTTGGAACAGTCTGGACATCCAACACAAGCAATGCCAAAATATCCACCGATTTAAACTGTTATACAAAAATATGGTCTGGTCCCTGTATAAAGATGGAGGGTCTTAAAACTGATGTTCCATAAATACTCTGTCTTAAATGTGAATGTGTGCTTGTTGTTCCTCATCTAGTTGGTCTGTGTTGTCCATTACCATCTGGTATTGTTCTTACCATTACTGGTATGTGCTGCCCTTTACCATTAGTGCTATTGTAGTTTTTTGTGTTTTATTTCTTACCATTGCTGGTCTGTAATTATTGCTGTTCTTTACCACTTGTGGTATTGCAGTTTTTTTTGTTTTTACCATTGTTGGTATGTAATTATTATCATGTAAGTGGACGGTTAACTGTTACCTGTGGTAACACCACCAGGAATGTACTTTGTTTCTATTTTTTACACACATTTTGGTTATGCAATGTAAATACTGTCAAATGAGTTTATTCTAATTAGGTATAGGCCTATTTGTTCATTTTTCTGGCTTGAAGTCAAAGGACAGGGGTGAGTATTTAACCCTTTCATGCACCAATTATTAGAACCTTAATCAAATTTTTTTCCTGAGTGTTTTTATTCCTCTTTTGGTATGAAAAAAACAATGTGATTGAAAATTTTCTTCTGAAAAATAAATAAATAATTAAAATAAATAAAAATAATAATAAAAAAAAAACATAAAAAAAATAATAATGAAAAAAAATTCTTATGAGTGTATTTTTCACGAAGTTGCAAAAATGTCCACCCAGCTGGACACCACACATTTAATTTTTGACACACAGAAACATGTATTTACTGAAAAATTGTGTGAAAACTATGGGGAGGGCTTGTGATTCTGGGGGTTTATGCTCAGGAGAAATCTACATAATGTTACCAATTCATGCCAGAAAAGACATGTAGCGTCTTAAAACTTTAATAAAGATATGTGTAAAAAAAAAAAAAAAAAAGAAAGAAAGAAAAAACAAAAAAAAAAAAAGAAAAGAACAACAAAATCCATAAATATACAAGAGAACAGCTGTAGAATAGCTGTCCACTGGAGTGACCACTATGCATGAAAGGGTTAAAATGTTATTATGTTAAGTTATTTGATGATGAGAATGGGGGTGGGATTAAATACGTTTTTCTTCTTCCCACTCCTTTTCGAGTATAGATGAATGATTTTCTATGGAATTTTGAATTTGCACGTATTCTGTAAATGCTCGAAATAAACAAACAAATGAAATGAATGAATGAACTATTATATTTTACCCTTTAATGAATAATTAATTACCATGGATTGTGATCACTTATCACCAATTTATTTCAATTAACTAAATGAAAAGGCAAACAAATCGTAGGGCAGAGTAACTCCTCAACACTGTGTTGCTGAAATCTGCCTATAGAAGGCATGACTGCGTATATTCTACATAAACTTTTTACGGATAATGACAATTTAAAAAATGATGACACTTTTTATCCTCAGTGATTGTAACACATTGTAACTTTTATTTTTAATGATGTAGTAATGCAATGAAGCATATTATTACTCCCCCAACATTCTTTACAGTTACTACATACATGCTCAGTATATAATTTGTGCCTTCAGGGGATTCTCAGTCAAAACAACAAAAAATACTTAGTTAAACATGATGTTGTGAAGAAATGTGGGAACATGTGAGTTGTTTTCATCAGAATTTGGATGAAAATCTACCAGAACTGACCATACAGGAGAGGTAATATGTTCAACATGTATTAACCTGATATTTTGATGTGATGTGTACGTTCTGCAAACTATATCATTCTATTCTAATGGAATATGATACCTATGTCAGACAATAATTACACTGAATTTAAAGATTGTTGGAAGTATTTGATACTATTTGATTTAAAAGTAAACAGACGAGTCAAGAAAATATACAGTATGAGTCTAGTTGTTTAATATTTCACCTTTTACTTTTATGCCACTGTCACTTATTGTGAAATAAAACCCTTTTCATTTGGAATTTAATGAGGATTTTCAGATAAAGATTAAGTCTGAGAATTGGACTGTTACAGCTGTTTTGACACAGTTTGACAGGGATGAAACTGCTAAGCGGGTCAGTTTTTAGTCACCTTTCCTCTTCCCTCTACTACTCAGTGAGGGAAGCTCAGAGCAGCAGAATCTTTTTCCACTCCAGTAGACCCTATCAGTGGTGCAACCGAGGGCGAAGACCCGGTAGCAGGGCTGCAGCTGGGACCACAGCAGAGGAGAGAGGGAACGGGTGAAGTAGCTACAGAGGTGAACGCAGCAGCAGCCACTGGAGGACAGAGATGGATGAACACTACTCCACAGGATCAATCAGGCACTTGTAGCCACAGCAGATCATCTTTCTCCAACCAGCAGTGAGCAGCACGGTACTGCTACTGCATCACCTTGTCGTCCAGCCCCATCCCCCACCATAAACCACATCACCCCACTGCCTATATGGCACCTTTTTTGCCAGATATAGAAGCACTGAAGGCACAGTGGGGGAAAAAGAAACATGAGAGGGAAAGTGAGTTGGTAAGAGAAGCTGAGACTGAGGTGGCCGGGGTGTAGTCGGAGGATGTATTGATTGTTTTCACTGTGGTATAATTGCAATTAAAGGTTGCAAACAGCTCAGTGGATCAGTTTCGCCGCTGTCACACAGCAGGATGCATGGAAGCACTGATGCAACCCTACGCATTTCCTGGGCCAGCTGGGAAAAAGGACTAATACACTGTTGGTCCCTGTGGACGGTGTGTATAGTGCCATAGTGTGCAGAACGTCCTTATACATTAGATAAAGTATTTCACTGAGGATATAACCACAGCCACACACAGATGGAAAGTAAATGAGTAGTGTTTCATAGGTGAAATACACTTAGGTCAGAAGTAAACTTGGATCATTTAACGAAAAGTGCAAGTTTTTGATCATCTGTTGCAGTGGTGGATTTACCTATAGCAGGGGTCTGCAACCTTTATTATCAAATAAGCCATTTTGCCTCCTCTTCCGCCCAAAAAAATAGTCTAGAGCCGCGAAAAATAACAGAGCTTATAAACTTTTAAAAGTTTTAATCTTTTTTTACATTTTGTCTGTTACAACCACTGAATACAATGAACAGAAGTACAGTGTGGAATGGATTCTGGAGTATGATTACTCTAAAAGTACACAGTAAAAGTATTTCATAGTATTTGTGCTAATAGTATATGAAGTACTAATACCAAAAATACCAAATTCGTGAGGTACTTATTGGAAAAGATAATTTTATTCATCATTGAATGTAGTCTTAAAGCCTATTTCAGATGAAAAAACGAACACTTTTGGAGCTTGGAAGGGATTGTGGAGTATGATTACTCCAAAAGTACACAGTAAAAGTAGTTCATAGTATTTGTGCTAATAGTATATGAAGTACTAATACCAAAAATACCAAATTCACGAGGTACTTATTGGAAAAATTCATTTTTTTCATCATTGAATTTGGTCTTAAAGCCTATTTCAGATGAAAAAACCCACTTGTAACATGGAAGGGAATGTGTTGTAGGATTACCCCAAAAGTACACAGTACTCATACTCATACAGTCTCTCTATGAAAAGTATCGCTATTTATGGAAATGATTCTCTTCAAAACTCAACACTGCCTCCACAGTTCCCAGTTGTACTGCTCCATATTCTCTGTCTGGGTTCACATCCGCAAGCTCCTGGAAAACGGACAGAATTACGTGAGTAATATACAAAGGACGGACAGAACCCTCCGTCCGTCTGTGTCTGCCACTTTAACGCAGAGCATAAATGAGCCCTTACTTTTGTTGTCCGGAAGGCACATTCGCTCCATGCAGCTCATCTACCGTAATTGTCGAATAAGTAGCGCACAAGAAAAACGCTAGTGGCTGGCTTGACCATGCAGAGGAGAACTGCGGCTGGCTTGACCGCAGTAAAGGGAGGAGCCACTACAAGGAGGATGAAGAGACACATGCAGCTCTGGAGCCGCAGGTTGCTGACCCCTGACCTACAGGTTCCCTCAGCTTTTGCACAGATTTGAACCCTTGTCTCTCGCATCATAGCTCAAAGCCTTACATACTGAGTTATCTGTCCACATGTACATAAGGACCTAAATTTATGCGCCCTAAGACTCTCCTATCTCTTATATTGGGGGGGGGGGGGGGGTGTCTACTGTGCACATGCCATTTATGAGTCTATACTGTAAAGGGAGTTGAATCTAAACTTAACTAAAGTCTAATCATTAGACAACTTTCTATTCAAGCTCTGTATGAACAACAAATGGGCAGCCACAGAAGGTATGGAATGTATTATTATCCAGTCTGGATTATATAACTGCATGGACTGAATATTAAATATATTGGAGTTGCAGCGGAACACAGTCAGTGATTGAATGAATTACACAAAGTTGTCAAACATAGGTCTATACCTCTACTGTATTCTGTTATTTCTAATTTTAAATCATTTGGAATGCAAATGAATTCTATGCCATAACTGACGACAACCTTATTAACCCTTTCATGCATGAATTATGAGACTCTTAATCCAGATTTTTTTCCGGAGTGTTTTTATTCCTCTTTAGGCATGGAAAAAAAACAAAACAATGACATTGATTTTTTATTAACCTATTTTTCATGGAATTACAAAAATGTTCACTCAGCTGGACACCATGCGTTTAATTTTAGAAGCAAAGAAAGATGTATTTACTGATATACTATGTGAAAACTATGAAATAAAAACATTTTTAATGCTGCTAATCTGATGTTTTCTCACATTTTAACATACCTGCATGGAGATAATATGCAAAACAAGCAACTTTTGTTTAAAAAAAACAAACAAAACAAAGCTGTTTATTTCAGTCTAGTAACAATTAGCATTTTTTTTACACTCTACAATCAGGTTTATCTAGAACAGCAAAGTTACAGTAATGGTATGAATTGCAGCGTATGTGATGATGCACAAAACAACAAATCCATAAATATACAAGAAAACACCTTTGATCAGCTGTTCACTGTAGTGACCACTATGCATGAAGGGGTTAAAGCCGACTCTTTGCTTTGGTTCCAGAAGTGGTTACATTAGTGAGGTTCAATTGTATTCATTTCATTTGCATATGGTAATAAAAAATACACTTTTATGTGATTTGAAGCATTTATAATGTTAATTTTGCTTCGCTTCACCCCCTTGACCCCCACCAAGGCTCTGATCCTGGACCCCACCATTCTCCTGCCCCCCCTCCATTTTTTCTGGATCCGTCACTGAGTTGTCAACAGCAAGATGTCCTTTCCACTCATCTCCTCTTACAGTTTTGTCATAGTGTGTCCGATGTTGAAATAGTGGTCAATGTACTTAATCTCAGCTGTTGTTTATTTTTTGTACCAAAGATAAATGATCTCTGTGGTTTAATAATCCCTGTAAAAGTTCATCTGGCAAGATACAAGAAGAGTTTTGTTTGGCTTTGGGCTTCAGGATGTTTTCTCTGATAATATTGGCCCAGGACCAAAGGTAGCTTGGGAAAGAACAGTTTCTTTCATGGGTTACTTCCAACAAAGAGCAAGCAAGGAAAAAAAAAGAATCAACTTGAAATAAAAACACAAGTATGGTCAGTGTAATGGGCAGTAAAATATCAGTATAATTGCACAACTATGTTTTCTGTAAGGATGGATTTCACACTTTGTCCATGTATAAATATTTCACCATAAATGTAATATCTGGGAGTATTAGCAGATGGTTGTTAGGGCCAAATTTATTAATCACAGTATATAATATTTGTGTGAAGATCTAACAAAATTGCAAAAATGTTGACACTGTATGGGGTAAGGCAAGGGACAGAAGATAAGATGTTGATGTTAGAGTGTAGACGGAGTCAGTTAAGGACATAGACAACTCCCACAATGCATTTTTCCCTGATAGATGTCTGTAGTGATGGTTAACAGGCTTAGACTAAGACCGTAAAATGACCTTGTTGCAAAAGTGAAGTTTATCATTTTATTGCTTCACTGAGTTAGCAGTTAGCATTAGCACCACTCTGACCCCTCAAGTTCCCATAGTTCTGCCCCTTTTGCCCCTTTTTTATCCAAATATGGTCACTTATGGCTCCAAACAGCAGATATATTCATGGCCAATTCGCAAATTATTGTCTTCAGGAGAGCAGTTCAAAAAACCATTGGGTGACTTGACAGTTCCTTTTTTTTTCCAACTCAAAACATTGAGAAATTTTGAACACACATCAAGATGTCAAAAGGAAAAATCATCCAAACAAATAAATTAACATAATGCAAAGGCTTACAGACACAAAGAAGAAAAAAACAATAATAATAATAATAATAATAATAATAATAATAATAATAATAATAATAATAATAACTTAAAAGATAAATATCTAAAATTAAAAAAAATACATCAGAGAGTAAATTCAGTCCGTTTTAAAGAATTCTTTATTAATTGTCAGAGTGTTTGTGCTTTTCTTGTTAAAGATAAATTCCAGTGATTTAATATATTTTTCAAATTCAGTCATAAAGATCTTTAAAATTTGGGCGTGTTTTGGCATATTTATTTTTGTGCATGTGAAATACAAATTCAAAATTACATATGTGATGTTCAAAATATGTAAGTACGTTTTGAGATGTTCCAGCTAGATTTTCATCGATTTAGATTTAGATACAAGATAGTTTTCAATTTTTGACCAGAAGTCAGAAGAATGCATACAATGAAAGAATAAGTGTAAAGTGGTTTCAGGATAAGAATGACAAGTTAGATTGACAGTTCCTCTGTCCATTGACAGACAGTCATTGATGTGGACCCTTAAACAAAAAAGCACATCCCAGACAAACCAGACAGGCTCTAGTCATGGCCTTTTATTTGGAAGGACAAGGCAGGGGAAATTCAGTTGTGCTCTGAATATGTAGAGCTGCATTAAACAGTATTTTTTAAAAAGAATAATATGTAACATTTGCCACTGGTTTATTGTAAAACACTTAAAAGAAGGTCTATCGTCTTTAAAAGAGCAGCTGTGGTCAGGAGAGCAAAGGGAAGAGAGGCAGCAGAGTTAGCAAGAACAAACCAGTCAAACAGAGAAAAAAACCTATTATTAGTGTAAAGGTATTAACCCTCCTGAATCTAGTTTTGCTGTAAAAATAAATATTGTTGAAATGGCATTGAATTATAGCTCTTTTTGTTTGATTTGAGTTGTTGACTTCACAGAGTGCAGATGTTGATACAATAACATTACTACTTACTTCAGTATATATATACATAAATTAAATAATGTGTAATGTATGCCTAAATTATAATAAAACTTAAACATGATGATGCTGTTGACTTTTCTCTATGCAGACCTCCTTAAACCACAATTGACTACCTGTGGACTAAAAAAGCCTCAATAATTCTCGAAACATGTCTTGACTATATAATTAATTGTTCTTTAGTAGGGGTGTAAGAAAATATTGGTTCTGCAATATATTGCGATATTTCATTTCACAATACTGTATCGATATTAAAAAGTACTGTATTGATATTTTTAGGTATTTATTCAAATGCAGATATGGTGGAGGTTCAATTTTGTTTTTTTGTTTTGTTTATATTTTATTTATTATTATTATTTAACACTTTTTTATTAAATAATGTTAGTTCCTTTGTTGGAATTGAACAAAAATAATGTTCAGATGTTAGTTCTGAACTAATAGAATATGAACATTTGAACAGGATCTCAACCCTTCCATGCATGAATTATGAGAACCTTAGTCAAGATTTTTTTCTTCAGTGTTTTTTATTCCTCCTTAGGCATGAAAAAACAATGCGATCGAGTTTTTTTTATTCCTATGCAGTTACAAACATATCCATGCATTTAATTTCTGAAGTAAAGAAACATATGTTTAAAACCCAATATCAGAAAGTGGTATGAAAACAATGAAATAAAAACATTTTTAATGCTGCTAATCTGATGTCTTCTCACATTTTAAGATATTCTAATGCTAGTAATTACTCACGTCATGGAGATAATATGCAAAAAAACCTTCTTGTCTAACAAATAATTAATTTACACTTTAACATGTTAGTGCAGATCAGGTTTATCAAGAACAGCAAAGTTACAATAATGGTCTGAATGTCATTGTATGGGATGGTGCATAAGTGTCCACTGTGTTGGCTGATATGGAACTAAAACAACAAAATCCATGAATATACAAGAGAACAGCTGGAGAAGAACTGTCCACTGGAGTGGCCTATGCATGAAAGGGTTAAACTGTAATGTCTGTAAAAGAGAATTTCAGTCTTAACACAGGAACATTTTATCATATAGCATTAGATCATGTTTTGATCAAATAAAAACGTATTTAGTATTTGTGCATGTTTCTGGAGTAATTCAATTCTTAGAGGAAATAATCATTTAAAAAATAAATAAACAAAAAATTGCCTTTTTAACACTATCATGATATATCATGATTTATTGTTTTGTGATCCTAGTATTGTGATTTGTATTGTATGACCAGATTCTTGCCAATACACAACCCTATTCTTTAGTGTTCATGATTTCTAAAAAAAATACCCAAACAGCAAAAATATGGAGAATTCAAGCCTTAATGATACGTAGCATGCCTGTATTGTCATAAGTAATATGTTTTATGACTTGTGGAAGGGTCCGTGGACATGCTTAGAGGGGTCGCTGGTGATGTGGTGGAAGTCCAGGGGCTGCATAAACAGTCATTTTTCCAATTGCTTCATGGTGGATATATTCTAAAGCACAAACCTTCCCAAAAGGTGTAACATACCTACAGTAAACTGAAAATACAGCAGAGAAACGAGACAATGATGTAACAAAAATCGAAGCATTTTAATTTGTGTTCTTTCCTGGCACCCTGCATGATGAGGTCTACAATCACAAATATCCACACCTAGAAATGTCCCAGAAGAAAACAAGAGTAAAATAAAATTTAAAAAAATGACACAGTTGCCCTCAAATTTATATGTGGTGAAATAATCGAGTTTAGATTGAGGGATGAGTCTCACAGTGAAAAACCCACAGCGAGTAATAATACATCCCTGCAGTTCCTTCAGGCTCCACACTAATTCAAGATCATTCTTTTTTTTTTTTTTCCCTCATGTTGCCACATAAATCTGTTTCATCATAGAAGTTTCATCATCCATGTTTTCATGGTTCGACAAAAGATTATACAGAACTGCATTTGTCTGCTGTCCTTGTCCACTGACTGTATTTGTATTTATCAAATTGAGTTAGTTTTACTGTTTTGGTTGAGTCTGACAGTTGTCATCAGCCTCTTTCCTGTGACCAGCAGGCAGCCATTTTCAACAAAATGCCTAATAAATAAATAAATAAATAAATAAATGTTAAAAAATCATTTCACAAATACAAAACTCCAAATGAAAACCTCTGGTGATCATGGCCAACTGTTCGCTAACAAGTTAATCAAGAAATCAACAGGACTGAATTCATATTGTTCCGCTTCCCTGAAAATAACTGGAAAAATACAAAAATTAATAATAAATAAATAAAAGCTCCTGTTTTAACAGCACAAGTGAACAAGGTAATTGTGCACAAATAAATGGAAGCAGCACTGAAAAATGTTGTGTACTCAGGATGCCGTTAGTTTAGTGCAGGGTTGTCAAACTCATTTCAGTTCAGGGGCCACATTCAACTAAATTTGATCTGAAATGGGCCAAACCAGTAAAATAAAACATAACAATATGTAAATAATGTCAACTCCAAACTTTTCTCTGTGTTTTAGAGTGAAACAAGTAAATTTACATTACGAAAAGGTTTACATCTACAAACTATCTTTTCAAAAGATGTGAATAACATGAACAAACGGAAAAAATAAGTGTAATTTTAACAATATTATGCTTCACATATTCATTATAATTTATACATCACAGTGGATTTACAAATACACAAAATATTTAGTAACAGGCAGAATATTGGTAAAATTGTACTTACTTCTCTTAAGACATTTCAGGTTGTTCATATTTGTTCAGGTTATTCACATTTTTTGCAAAATTATACTTTGTTTTAGTGTAAATGTACGAAAATGTTTAGTTGGAGTTGTCATTATCTATTTGTTATTATGATGATATTTTACTAAATCCTGCCCATTTGAGATTGAATTGGTCTGAATGTGGAACCTGAACTAAAAGGATTGTTAATATCTTAGTGTAATTTTTGCATTCTACAAATTCATCCCAAGGCCAGACTGGACCCCTTGGCGGGCCAGATTTGGCCCCCGGGCCGCATGTTTGACACCTGTGATTTAGTGAAAAACCCTACTCTGTTGGATCTTCTTACTTTGGCTTCCTAATAGAAACAGCTCCACTCACCAGAGTAAATAACATAACATGCTGTAGTGACTTTACAGCTCTGCTAGCTTTCACAGAGACCAAGGTTGAAATCCTTTGGGTTCTGTCTGGTAACAGTGTCACATTGACATCGACAGTCACTCTGCGATAACCCGTCCCTGTTCTTTCTATCATAGATCCAATCAGTGCATCCCATTAATTTTTTGGAACCTCAATTTCCTGGCCGTGTGTGAGACATCTTTATGGGAACCAAATCGACTGTTCATTAGCGAAGGGAAGCTGTATCAAGAACAAACATCTTTAATTAACACATCCCCGCCACTTCCTGTCTTTGATCTCCCCATTTGATTTATGCATCTGCAAGAAAAAGGTTGTGGGGGTGTGGAGGGGGTACACCGGGAGTTCAGAGGGGACAGAGACGTTCTATGAGAAGACAGGGGAACTCTGGAGCCCTTGTTTGATTGGGAAGTCTTGCAGCATTAGGACCTTTCCTTCCCTGCGTGTCATGGGGCCAGCTCAATTACCAGTCAGCATGGCTATCTCTTTAATAGCCTGATAAGGCAATAATCCAAAATCCATACAGTTTTAATGACTTTCTGTCTAATTAAGGACTGTTTAAAAGACAGACACATCAGAGGCCTTTCCTTTTGTCCACAATCCTATTGTTTGAATTATCAGTGTGACCAGTTAAGGACTAGTAAATGGCTTTTAAAAGTATTAAAAAATATCCTAGACACTTTACTGCTCCCGTATCATCGAGTAATCCATCTGAGATACGACTGTTCAATGTCAAAGGGGACGGAGCAAAGTAGAGAAGAGAAATCTCCTGTAAGTCAGTTCTCACACCGGATTTCCAATCAGTAACGTCGTATTTTAACTCGGCCACTAGGTCTTTAGGTGTTTTTGCTGCAAAATCTGTAACAAATGCAAATTACACTGACAATTTTATATCAAACCATGCAAATCTGTCATTTTGCTGTAAAATACAGCTAAAATCCATATAAATGCATGGCCCTGTACAGCCTCCTGGAAGATTGTCAGCGTTTATTAGACTTTAGCACCATCTAGTGTTAGGCTGTAACACAGGCTTCTCTGTCACAGCATGGATTCCAGCTCTGTCAAGTATAAATATTCAGAAGTATTTTGATCGTATATATCCTCCTGAGAGCCAGCAATGCATTTTTGTCCTCTGTAGTGGACAAGAGTTTCACAGCTTTATATATAAAAAAGAAAGAAAAGTTGCATCATGCTGTTTCCAATCAAGGGAAATATTTCATGTAAAAAAAGCCAAACCTTTTACTTTCTGGGTCTCAGGAGGATGTGTTTAGTTATTTGAGCGCTGTTCACTTTTCAGTGATTCCTGCTGCCTAGTCTTATAGTTTATTTTAAGGTCTACAGTTGTCATGTTTTTAGGATTTTTCCTTCACTGTGTTTATGGCTGTATTTCAAGCACTTTAGTGTCTGTGTAAAAGTTTAGTTTTTTTATATTGCTGCTGTGTTTTTTAACGTCTGGTGTTTGTGGTGCTTTGTGACCTCAGTGTGAGAAGCAGAGGTTCTGACCCTTTTAAGGCTGATATAACAATATGTCTGGGTAAGAGAAAGTTGATTAATCACATTTGACACTGACTGAATTTAAGTCTTTTAATGGAAACTGGAGAATTGTTGAACTGAGCATCAAAGTCAAAACAATGAATCACTGACTCTGAAACTGACTATCAAACTAAATGTAAATAATAGTGATTTTAAGTGCTTTTTTCCAAATCACCATTAGAATCAGCTTTATTGGCCAAGTTTCTGTAAACATACAAGGAATTGAACTTCTGTTTATCCGTAGTTCTGAAGTACGATAGAATAAATAGATCATAGAATAAAAGTAAAAATAAATAAATTGATTAAAAAGTGTACAAAATAGTATAAATAGTATTGTAATAGAATAATGCAAATGCAGGATGGACATTTGGGTGCACTCATATGCAAATATCCTTTTATTCCACACAGTTGTAGCCAAGTTAAGTTCACCAGCTACTTTTACAAATTCTATTATTTACTTCAATAAAAGTGTAACGACATAAATAATAAATAATACAGTGATTGATAAGCAACTTAGAGTTTGATTATTAAGTTTAAAATTGTATTGAGACCCCCTTGTTTTTACTCTTAATGTTTTTTTTTTTTAATTTACATTATTTTCAATCATAGACATTACCATATACAATTAAAATGAGCTGAATGGGATGATTATATTAAGAGCCCCCTTTGTGTGTATTTGTGTATCTGTACCTTAGTTTAATTTTTTAGTTAGTATACTGTATACTTTTTTTTTTTTTTTTTTTTGCAAAAAAATAAAAAAAAGTGTAAAATTAAAAATCAAGAGTTTAGTTTTTTGCCCAATATTTTAGAACTGACTGTTTGATTTTTCACCTCAAAAGCACTAAAAATACATGCACTGTTTATTGTAACACTTTATTTTTGTATCTGTAACCTTCCTATATGAGATGACCAAATCTTCGCATATTGTGGATGAACATGATGTTTCAATAATGTTTTCCCATGCTTACACTATATTTTCTGCATGATAAGTGAGTGACGCAAACATTGAAACAAACTTGCAGTATATTACATCAGGCTATTCACTTTAAGTTTTCACTGGAGAGCTTACCAACATTATCAGTATACGCTGCATATTTAATGAAAGCTTTAGCAGACAATAGCAATCCATATCATTAGCCTCATAAGATAATTACCTAACTCATACATTATATGGACAAAAGTGTTGGGACACATTGAATTCAGGTGTTTCTGTTTTCTAACAGGGGTGTGGGATACAGAACAATAATGACAAATGTCATAATATAGTTTTATATTGTGATAAATATTAAATTGATAATGAATGTTGATTTTTATATCTCAAATCAGCATGAACAGGACATCTTACAGCTGTAGCCATGATGCGATCCAATATTTTTGTCCATATAGTTTATAAACATCAATATTTCTATAAAGTTTAATGAGAGATTTTTCTTCCTAAATAGATGGTTAGTTGTGGTAGAAAATTATTATTTACACTTAGAGCACAAAAATGTTTTGCAAATTTAGAGATAGAACATTTAAAATCATAGTAATGAATAAAAAACAAACAAACAAACAAACAAACAAACAAAAAAGAATCAATGTTGAGAGAAATTAAGTAAAAACCATCTCTGAGGCATTTTGGAAGCAAAGATAACAAAGTAAACCAAACTAACCAATGCAATGATATTTATCACAATATAAAACTATACTACGATATTTGTCATTATTGTTTTGTATCCCAGACCCCTGTTAGAAAAGAAACACCTGAATTTAACATGTCCCAATACTTTTGTCCATATAGTGTATGACTTATTATGGTTTGAAGCTGACGATATGTTTAAAGACACACTTATGATGTATGTCTTCAGCCAGGTCAGCATAACCATTCTGTCAAAAATATGTTTTCCCCTTTGAATAACTGCCCCCAAAATAAATATGGTGGACTTTATCAGAGATAAATACATTCATATAATATCCCTCTAAGTCCACTGAATCACTGTGACTCATGTCATCCAGTGATATGCTTGTCAGCCTACGTGTCATTCTTCATCCTGAACTGTTTCCTACTGGTCAAACTGGGGGTGTTTGGTATCTGACCGTGATAACGCTGTGTGAGACAGACCACAGGTGCATACTTGGCTTTTTATCACAAGGAAACTTCATTTTTCCACACTGGCTGAAGGTCGAGTTGATGTATAAAAACAGGAGAGAGGCGTTTCTCCCCTCACAGAAAGGTTTTGACGCACTGCAGACATGCTCAGGTTTCTGGTGTTGACAAGTCTTGCAGCCTTGGGTAAGAAAATGACAGCCTAAACGGCACCACATAATCATTCATTATTGATTTCTTTTTTGTATTCTTCGCTCCTTCACTCTGTCATCCTGTCATTCATTCATTTTCAGTTTAGTCAACACACAGGAAGGAGCTACTGGCAGTCTCACTCGACTAATACACACTTTTGCACTCTGGCTGCCCTCATTTCTCTTTTGCTATTTCTTTCGGTGGAAATAATATTATGAGGCCTCTGGGAGACTGTAAATAAATGGTGTCCATTCTTTTTATGTTTTTAATCAGTGCTGGCTGAGCTGGAGCCCCAGCCCAGGTATCTGGAGGACAGTTTGGGGAGAGTTGTTGGAGGTGAAGTGGCCAGCCCCAACTCCTGGCCTTGGCAGGTAACATACTGTAACAGAAAGGCCAATGAATTCACTATTAATGTAATGTTTTTGCACTGATCTCAGGTCTGTTTTCCATTATTTTGTAAACATGGAGCAAGCAGTAAATCTTAAAAACCACAATTTATATCGGTTACTGCCCCAGTTTCTTTTAACTTTAAACCACCTCGGTACCAAAAATCTCCGGTTATCTATGACAAAAGGCTGCATGTTCTAGAGATTTTTAGACCAACGGTGGCTCTGGACTACTCCACTTAGGCTGCTTACCAGAGGGGGGGGGGGGGGGGGTCACGTAATTTGAATTAACTCACCAGTTACATTTCAGATGGACAGACCAAACTAGGAAGAAAGGAAGAGCTCACCAAAAAGAAGGTTTGAGGTTTTAAAAAGTTAAAACCATAGCTTGATGTATTGCTTCAGGTAAAAATAGAAAAAGTTACAAAAAGAATCTAGCATCAAACACACATTTCATCACAGAAAGAAAAAGAAAAAGCCCGCCAAAACAGAGTTTCCTTTATTACTTTTTATAGTCTTTAGTGACTCTTGGAGACTCCCATTATTCAATGACATCATTCGTCGTACGCTTATTATTGGTTAATGATAGTTACTAGTCAGAACATGTCAGTCACTCCATAAGCTAATTCTAAGAAAAGCACATGCTTTTGCATGTGCACAGCTCTTGCTTAACACCTGCACTATTAGGCTAGCATTTCTTGACCACAAAAATCCCCTTAAGTTCATAATCTGTTTTTTCTGCTCGACTTTGTTTACCACAACTACTCTCTAAAGCTATAAAATTAGATCTTTCTCGTTGCAATTGACCTTTTTTCCAAGTTCAGCACAGGCAGGTGTGAGTTCATCAAAACCACACACACTCAAACCTTTCACTGATTGTTCAGTACAAAAAAGGATACAAAATACAGTTGAAAATTAAATCAGAATATGACATCTTAGATCTGCAAAAGTAAAAGATTCTTCAAGCAAAAGAACTTGTAATGAAAAGATTAAGCAAACAACTTATAACCTTACAGTTCCTCTTCTTCCTTTCCATTTTGGTTCATGATGTATGATTTATAATGTTCATCCGACACTTTTTGGAGCAAGACTTAAAGTCACACATTCAGCTTCCATTCAACACGATCTGTACAACAATTTTTAAAAAAAATTATTTATTTCTTTTTTTTTAGATTTCTCTCCAGTACCGATCTGGCAGCCGTTACTATCACACATGTGGAGGAACCCTGATTCATAGACAGTGGGTTATGACT